>NW_028125896.1:0-395134 GCF_965194825.1 Balaenoptera physalus | reverse complement strand
ACACACCGTACACTTCTCCAGAGTGGCTGTTGGCGATTTACATCCCGCCCATCAGTGTAGCAAGGCTCCCATTTCTCCATGGCCTGTCCTGCATTTCTGGTTTTGACACTTTTTTTCAGCATGGCCCTTTTGACCGATGGGAAGCGAGACTTCTTTGTAGCGCTGATTTGCCTTTCCAGGTTGCTTGGTTGGCCAAAAAGGGCGTATGCGTTTTTTCCTGAATATATTCAGGAAAAAACGCATACGCCCTTTTTGGCCAAGGGCATCATTGTCAACGTTTTGCCACTTTTCATGTGCTTTAAAGGCGATTCGAATCTACCTCCTGAAATCTGTTTCCTGCAATTCTGCCTTGATTTCAAATCCTCTTCTTTGCCTTCCCTCAATATATTTGTGGACGAGAGTTATCATTTATAACTCTGCAGGTTTGTGAATTGCAGTGCCCTGAAGCTCCATTTTACAAGTCGCTTTCTTGGGAGCTGGCCGCAAAAGCGCAGGATGGCTTCAGGCCCTGTTCTGGTTCCGGGGGGCAGGCTGAGCCTGTGGTTAATTCTTCTTCCTGATGGGAAAATAGAGTGACCTGTGCCTGTCCCAACACCAAGAGCTAGTCTCTCATTGGTTCCCCGTCTTCCCGTTCATCCTCAGACAAATTGCAACCTGTACGGAACAGGAGGTTAAAGGTGCTGATGCTCCAAGTAGGGAGATTGCTAGTAAAGTGGCTGGAATGGCGAACCCGAGCACAAGGAGATGAGAAATGAGGTGCGTTTTAGAAACCTTTCCCCATCACACGGTTGTACCATCTTCTGGGTTTCTCATGCATGTTTTCGATGTAGGAAGATGCCCTTGAACCTGGAGATTTGGGACCCATGCGATGGGTAGCACGCAGTATTACTTAAAGGGTCTGCGTTTGTTCACCCAACCTCACCAAACCTCTCAGCCCCAAGAGTGTCCACCCTTATGTCTCATCCAGCTGTGGGTCTAGATATGGTCAATCCAGGTTGCATCACAGCCCCTGAACGAATTGTGTAAGAATTTCTCTCTCTTTCCCTGTCTTTGTTTCATGGGTTTTTAAAAGTAATTTATTTTTATAATGGGGTTTAGCTGCTTTTCACGGCTGTGTTTATGCCGCTTTACACCCACTTGACACACTAACAGAGAGATATCAATACATAGGTTTTAAGATTATTACTAGTCAGATATATTCTTGTGCGGTGAATCGGGCGTGTTGAGTCCAGTTCTCTGAGCAAGGAGTAGGTCTTGTCTATTACATATTGGGTTTATGGAACGGTATCTGAGCTAATTTGAAACTCTTGTTTAATGTATCACCCCACCTCACCTTTCCCGTTAAGCAGCCATAGTGTGTTTTCTGCATGTGTGACTCTGTTCTGTTTTGTAATTCAGTTCAAGTGTAACGGTTTTTACATTCCCTCTATAAGTGACACCTTATGAGAAGTGTCCTTTTCTGTGTGACTTATTTCACTTAGAATCGTCTTACCTAAATCCACTCATCATGCTGCTACTAGCCTTATGACATTGATTTCATGGCTGAGTGATATTCCATTGTACATAAGGACCACAACTTTTTGATCCATTTTTCGCTGTCCTGGGATATTTAAGGTGGAATGAAGTGGAGGTCCTTGTCAACAGAGCAGCCCTAAACTTTGGGGTGCTTGTGTCTTGCTGATTTTCAATTTTCCCACTTTATCCCCCCATGCGTGGAAGTGCCCTATGCTCTCTAAGCTGTGTTTTTTAGATGTTTCAGGACACACCGTACACTTCTCCAGAGTGGCTGTTGGCGATTTACATCCCGCCCATCAGTGTAGCAAGGCTCCCATTTCTCCATGGCCTGTCCTGCATTTCTGGTTTTGACACTTTTTTCAGCATGGCCCTTTTGACCGATGGGAAGCGAGACTTCTTTGTAGCGCTGATTTGCCTTTCCAGGTTGCTTGGTTGGCCAAAAAGGGCGTATGCGTTTTTTCCTGAATATATTCAGGAAAAAACGCATACGCCCTTTTTGGCCAAGGGCATCATTGTCAACGTTTTGCCGCTTTTCATGTGCTTTAAAGGCGATTCGAATCTACCTCCTGAAATCTGTTTCCTGCAATTCTGCCTTGATTTCAAATCCTCTTCTTTGCCTTCCCTCAATATATTTGTGGACGAGAGTTATCATTTATAACTCTGCAGGTTTGTGAATTGCAGTGCCCTGAAGCTCCATTTTACAAGTCGCTTTCTTGGGAGCTGGCCGCAAAAGCGCAGGATGGCTTCAGGCCCTGTTCTGGTTCCGGGGGGCAGGCTGAGCCTGTGGTTAATTCTTCTTCCTGATGGGAAAATAGAGTGACCTGTGCCTGTCCCAACACCAAGAGCTAGTCTCTCATTGGTTCCCCGTCTTCCCGTTCATCCTCAGGACAAATTGCAACCTGTACGGAACAGGAGGTTAAAGGTGCTGATGCTCCAAGTAGGGAGATTGCTAGTAAAGTGGCTGGAATGGCGAACCCGAGCACAAGGAGATGAGAAATGAGGTGCGTTTTAGAAACCTTTCCCCATCACACGGTGTACCATCTTCTGGGTTTCTCATGCATGTTTTCGATGTAGGAAGATGCCCTTGAACCTGGAGATTTGGGACCCATGCGATGGGTAGCACGCAGTATTACTTTAAAGGGTCTGCGTTTGTTCACCCAACCTCACCAAACCTCTCAGCCCCAAGAGTGTCCACCCTTATGTCTCATCCAGCTGTGGGTCTAGATATGGTCAATCCAGGTTGCATCACAGCCCCTGAACGAATTGTGTAAGAATTTCTCTCTCTTTCCCTGTCTTTGTTTCATGGGTTTTTAAAAGTAATTTATTTTTATAATGGGGTTTAGCTGCTTTTCACGGCTGTGTTTATGCCGCTTTACACCCACTTGACACACTAACAGAGAGATATCAATACATAGGTTTTAAGATTATTACTAGTCAGATATATTCTTGTGCGGTGAATCGGGCGTGTTGAGTCCAGTTCTCTGAGCAAGGAGTAGGTCTTGTCTATTACATATTGGGCTTATGGAACGGTATCTGAGCTAATTTGAAACTCTTGTTTTATGTATCACCCCACCTCACCTTTCCCGTTAAGCAGCCATAGTGTGTTTTCTGCATGTGTGACTCTGTTCTGTTTTGTAATTCAGTTCAAGTGTAACGGTTTTTACATTCCCTCTATAAGTGACACCTTATGAGAAGTGTCCATTTCTGTGTGACTTATTTCACTTAGAATCGTCTTACCTAAATCCACTCATCATGCTGCTACTAGCCTTATGACATTGATTTCATGGCTGAGTGATATTCCATTGTACATAAGGACCACAACTTTTTGATCCATTTTTCGCTGTCCTGGGATATTTAAGGTGGAATGAAGTGGAGGTCCTTGTCAACAGAGCAGCCCTAAACTTTGGGGTGCTTGTGTCTTGCTGATTTTCAATTTTCCCACTTTATCCCCCCATGCGTGGAAGTGCCCTATGCTCTCTAAGCTGTGTTTTTTAGATGTTTCAGGACACACCGTACACTTCTCCAGAGTGGCTGTTGGCGATTTACATCCCGCCCATCAGTGTAGCAAGGCTCCCATTTCTCCATGGCCTGTCCTGCATTCCTGGTTTTGACACTTTTTTCAGCATGGCCCTTTTGACCGATGGGAAGCGAGACTTCTTTGTAGCGCTGATTTGCCTTTCCAGGTTGCTTGGTTGGCCAAAAAGGGCGTATGCGTTTTTTCCTGAATATATTCAGGAAAAAACGCATACGCCCTTTTTGGCCAAGGGCATCATTGTCAACGTTTTGCCGCTTTTCATGTGCTTTAAAGGCGATTCGAATCTACCTCCTGAAATCTGTTTCCTGCAATTCTGCCTTGATTTCAAATCCTCTTCTTTGCCTTCCCTCAATATATTTGTGGACGAGAGTTATCATTTATAACTCTGCAGGTTTGTGAATTGCAGTGCCCTGAAGCTCCATTTTACAAGTCGCTTTCTTGGGAGCTGGCCGCAAAAGCGCAGGATGGCTTCAGGCCCTGTTCTGGTTCCGGGGGGCAGGCTGAGCCTGTGGTTAATTCTTCTTCCTGATGGGAAAATAGAGTGACCTGTGCCTGTCCCAACACCAAGAGCTAGTCTCTCATTGGTTCCCCGTCTTCCCGTTCATCCTCAGGACAAATTGCAACCTGTACGGAACAGGAGGTTAAAGGTGCTGATGCTCCAAGTAGGGAGATTGCTAGTAAAGTGGCTGGAATGGCGAACCCGAGCACAAGGAGATGAGAAATGAGGTGCGTTTTAGAAACCTTTCCCCATCACACGGTGTACCATCTTCTGGGTTTCTCATGCATGTTTTCGATGTAGGAAGATGCCCTTGAACCTGGAGATTTGGGACCCATGCGATGGGTAGCACGCAGTATTACTTTAAAGGGTCTGCGTTTGTTCACCCAACCTCACCAAACCTCTCAGCCCCAAGAGTGTCCACCCTTATGTCTCATCCAGCTGTGGGTCTAGATATGGTCAATCCAGGTTGCATCACAGCCCCTGAACGAATTGTGTAAGAATTTCTCTCTCTTTCCCTGTCTTTGTTTCATGGGTTTTTAAAAGTAATTTATTTTTATAATGGGGTTTAGCTGCTTTTCACGGCTGTGTTTATGCCGCTTTACACCCACTTGACACACTAACAGAGAGATATCAATACATAGGTTTTAAGATTATTACTAGTCAGATATATTCTTGTGCGGTGAATCGGGCGTGTTGAGTCCAGTTCTCTGAGCAAGGAGTAGGTCTTGTCTATTACATATTGGGCTTATGGAACGGTATCTGAGCTAATTTGAAACTCTTGTTTAATGTATCACCCCACCTCACCTTTCCCGTTAAGCAGCCATAGTGTGTTTTCTGCATGTGTGACTCTGTTCTGTTTTGTAATTCAGTTCAAGTGTAACGGTTTTTACATTCCCTCTATAAGTGACACCTTATGAGAAGTGTCCTTTTCTGTGTGACTTATTTCACTTAGAATCGTCTTACCTAAATCCACTCATCATGCTGCTACTAGCCTTATGACATTGATTTCATGGCTGAGTGATATTCCATTGTACATAAGGACCACAACTTTTTGATCCATTTTTCGCTGTCCTGGGATATTTAAGGTGGAATGAAGTGGAGGTCCTTGTCAACAGAGCAGCCCTAAACTTTGGGGTGCTTGTGTCTTGCTGATTTTCAATTTTCCCACTTTATCCCCCCATGCGTGGAAGTGCCCTATGCTCTCTAAGCTGTGTTTTTTAGATGTTTCAGGACACACCGTACACTTCTCCAGAGTGGCTGTTGGCGATTTACATCCCGCCCATCAGTGTAGCAAGGCTCCCATTTCTCCATGGCCTGTCCTGCATTCCTGGTTTTGACACTTTTTTCAGCATGGCCCTTTTGACCGATGGGAAGCGAGACTTCTTTGTAGCGCTGATTTGCCTTTCCAGGTTGCTTGGTTGGCCAAAAAGGGCGTATGCGTTTTTTCCTGAATATATTCAGGAAAAAACGCATACGCCCTTTTTGGCCAAGGGCATCATTGTCAACGTTTTGCCGCTTTTCATGTGCTTTAAAGGCGATTCGAATCTACCTCCTGAAATCTGTTTCCTGCAATTCTGCCTTGATTTCAAATCCTCTTCTTTGCCTTCCCTCAATATATTTGTGGACGAGAGTTATCATTTATAACTCTGCAGGTTTGTGAATTGCAGTGCCCTGAAGCTCCATTTTACAAGTCGCTTTCTTGGGAGCTGGCCGCAAAAGCGCAGGATGGCTTCAGGCCCTGTTCTGGTTCCGGGGGGCAGGCTGAGCCTGTGGTTAATTCTTCTTCCTGATGGGAAAATAGAGTGACCTGTGCCTGTCCCAACACCAAGAGCTAGTCTCTCATTGGTTCCCCGTCTTCCCGTTCATCCTCAGGACAAATTGCAACCTGTACGGAACAGGAGGTTAAAGGTGCTGATGCTCCAAGTAGGGAGATTGCTAGTAAAGTGGCTGGAATGGCGAACCCGAGCACAAGGAGATGAGAAATGAGGTGCGTTTTAGAAACCTTTCCCCATCACACGGTGTACCATCTTCTGGGTTTCTCATGCATGTTTTCGATGTAGGAAGATGCCCTTGAACCTGGAGATTTGGGACCCATGCGATGGGTAGCACGCAGTATTACTTTAAAGGGTCTGCGTTTGTTCACCCAACCTCACCAAACCTCTCAGCCCCAAGAGTGTCCACCCTTATGTCTCATCCAGCTGTGGGTCTAGATATGGTCAATCCAGGTTGCATCACAGCCCCTGAACGAATTGTGTAAGAATTTCTCTCTCTTTCCCTGTCTTTGTTTCATGGGTTTTTAAAAGTAATTTATTTTTATAATGGGGTTTAGCTGCTTTTCACGGCTGTGTTTATGCCGCTTTACACCCACTTGACACACTAACAGAGAGATATCAATACATAGGTTTTAAGATTATTACTAGTCAGATATATTCTTGTGCGGTGAATCGGGCGTGTTGAGTCCAGTTCTCTGAGCAAGGAGTAGGTCTTGTCTATTACATATTGGGTTTATGGAACGGTATCTGAGCTAATTTGAAACTCTTGTTTAATGTATCACCCCACCTCACCTTTCCCGTTAAGCAGCCATAGTGTGTTTTCTGCATGTGTGACTCTGTTCTGTTTTGTAATTCAGTTCAAGTGTAACGGTTTTTACATTCCCTCTATAAGTGACACCTTATGAGAAGTGTCCTTTTCTGTGTGACTTATTTCACTTAGAATCGTCTTACCTAAATCCACTCATCATGCTGCTACTAGCCTTATGACATTGATTTCATGGCTGAGTGATATTCCATTGTACATAAGGACCACAACTTTTTGATCCATTTTTCGCTGTCCTGGGATATTTAAGGTGGAATGAAGTGGAGGTCCTTGTCAACAGAGCAGCCCTAAACTTTGGGGTGCTTGTGTCTTGCTGATTTTCAATTTTCCCACTTTATCCCCCCATGCGTGGAAGTGCCCTATGCTCTCTAAGCTGTGTTTTTTAGATGTTTCAGGACACACCGTACACTTCTCCAGAGTGGCTGTTGGCGATTTACATCCCGCCCATCAGTGTAGCAAGGCTCCCATTTCTCCATGGCCTGTCCTGCATTTCTGGTTTTGACACTTTTTTCAGCATGGCCCTTTTGACCGATGGGAAGCGAGACTTCTTTGTAGCGCTGATTTGCCTTTCCAGGTTGCTTGGTTGGCCAAAAAGGGCGTATGCGTTTTTTCCTGAATATATTCAGGAAAAAACGCATACGCCCTTTTTGGCCAAGGGCATCATTGTCAACGTTTTGCCGCTTTTCATGTGCTTTAAAGGCGATTCGAATCTACCTCCTGAAATCTGTTTCCTGCAATTCTGCCTTGATTTCAAATCCTCTTCTTTGCCTTCCCTCAATATATTTGTGGACGAGAGTTATCATTTATAACTCTGCAGGTTTGTGAATTGCAGTGCCCTGAAGCTCCATTTTACAAGTCGCTTTCTTGGGAGCTGGCCGCAAAAGCGCAGGATGGCTTCAGGCCCTGTTCTGGTTCCGGGGGGCAGGCTGAGCCTGTGGTTAATTCTTCTTCCTGATGGGAAAATAGAGTGACCTGTGCCTGTCCCAACACCAAGAGCTAGTCTCTCATTGGTTCCCCGTCTTCCCGTTCATCCTCAGGACAAATTGCAACCTGTACGGAACAGGAGGTTAAAGGTGCTGATGCTCCAAGTAGGGAGATTGCTAGTAAAGTGGCTGGAATGGCGAACCCGAGCACAAGGAGATGAGAAATGAGGTGCGTTTTAGAAACCTTTCCCCATCACACGGTGTACCATCTTCTGGGTTTCTCATGCATGTTTTCGATGTAGGAAGATGCCCTTGAACCTGGAGATTTGGGACCCATGCGATGGGTAGCACGCAGTATTACTTTAAAGGGTCTGCGTTTGTTCACCCAACCTCACCAAACCTCTCAGCCCCAAGAGTGTCCACCCTTATGTCTCATCCAGCTGTGGGTCTAGATATGGTCAATCCAGGTTGCATCACAGCCCCTGAACGAATTGTGTAAGAATTTCTCTCTCTTTCCCTGTCTTTGTTTCATGGGTTTTTAAAAGTAATTTATTTTTATAATGGGGTTTAGCTGCTTTTCACGGCTGTGTTTATGCCGCTTTACACCCACTTGACACACTAACAGAGAGATATCAATACATAGGTTTTAAGATTATTACTAGTCAGATATATTCTTGTGCGGTGAATCGGGCGTGTTGAGTCCAGTTCTCTGAGCAAGGAGTAGGTCTTGTCTATTACATATTGGGCTTATGGAACGGTATCTGAGCTAATTTGAAACTCTTGTTTTATGTATCACCCCACCTCACCTTTCCCGTTAAGCAGCCATAGTGTGTTTTCTGCATGTGTGACTCTGTTCTGTTTTGTAATTCAGTTCAAGTGTAACGGTTTTTACATTCCCTCTATAAGTGACACCTTATGAGAAGTGTCCATTTCTGTGTGACTTATTTCACTTAGAATCGTCTTACCTAAATCCACTCATCATGCTGCTACTAGCCTTATGACATTGATTTCATGGCTGAGTGATATTCCATTGTACATAAGGACCACAACTTTTTGATCCATTTTTCGCTGTCCTGGGATATTTAAGGTGGAATGAAGTGGAGGTCCTTGTCAACAGAGCAGCCCTAAACTTTGGGGTGCTTGTGTCTTGCTGATTTTCAATTTTCCCACTTTATCCCCCCATGCGTGGAAGTGCCCTATGCTCTCTAAGCTGTGTTTTTTAGATGTTTCAGGACACACCGTACACTTCTCCAGAGTGGCTGTTGGCGATTTACATCCCGCCCATCAGTGTAGCAAGGCTCCCATTTCTCCATGGCCTGTCCTGCATTCCTGGTTTTGACACTTTTTTCAGCATGGCCCTTTTGACCGATGGGAAGCGAGACTTCTTTGTAGCGCTGATTTGCCTTTCCAGGTTGCTTGGTTGGCCAAAAAGGGCGTATGCGTTTTTTCCTGAATATATTCAGGAAAAAACGCATACGCCCTTTTTGGCCAAGAGCATCATTGTCAACGTTTTGCCGCTTTTCATGTGCTTTAAAGGCGATTCGAATCTACCTCCTGAAATCTGTTTCCTGCAATTCTGCCTTGATTTCAAATCCTCTTCTTTGCCTTCCCTCAATATATTTGTGGACGAGAGTTATCATTTATAACTCTGCAGGTTTGTGAATTGCAGTGCCCTGAAGCTCCATTTTACAAGTCGCTTTTTTGGGAGCTGGCCGCAAAAGCGCAGGATGGCGTCAGGCCCTGTTCTGGTTCCGGGGGGCAGGCTGAGCCTGTGGTTAATTCTTCTTCCTGATGGGAAAATAGAGTGACCTGTGCCTGTCCCAACACCAAGAGCTAGTCTCTCATTGGTTCCCTGTCTTCCCGTTCATCCTCAGGACAAATTGCAACCTGTACGGAACAGGAGGTTAAAGGTGCTGATGCTCCAAGTAGGGAGATTGCTAGTAAAGTGGCTGGAATGGCGAACCCGAGCACAAGGAGATGAGAAATGAGGTGCGTTTTAGAAACCTTTCCCCATCACACGGTGTACCATCTTCTGGGTTTCTCATGCATGTTTTCGATGTAGGAAGATGCCCTTGAACCTGGAGATTTGGGACCCATGCGATGGGTAGCACGCAGTATTACTTTAAAGGGTCTGCGTTTGTTCACCCAACCTCACCAAACCTCTCAGCCGCAAGAGTGTCCACCCTTATGTCTCATCCAGCTGTGGGTCTAGATATGGTCAATCCAGGTTGCATCACAGCCCCTGAACGAATTGTGTAAGAATTTCTCTCTCTTTCCCTGTCTTTGTTTCATGGGTTTTTAAAAGTAATTTATTTTTATAATGGGGTTTAGCTGCTTTTCACGGCTGTGTTTATGCCGCTTTACACCCACTTGACACACTAACAGAGAGATATCAATACATAGGTTTTAAGATTATTACTAGTCAGATATATTCTTGTGCGGTGAATCGGGCGTGTTGAGTCCAGTTCTCTGAGCAAGGAGTAGGTCTTGTCTATTACATATTGGGTTTATGGAACGGTATCTGAGCTAATTTGAAACTCTTGTTTTATGTATCACCCCACCTCACCTTTCCCGTTAAGCAGCCATAGTGTGTTTTCTGCATGTGTGACTCTGTTCTGTTTTGTAATTCAGTTCAAGTGTAACGGTTTTTACATTCCCTCTATAAGTGACACCTTATGAGAAGTGTCCTTTTCTGTGTGACTTATTTCACTTAGAATCGTCTTACCTAAATCCACTCATCATGCTGCTCCTAGCCTTATGACATTGATTTCATGGCTGAGTGATATTCCATTGTACATAAGGACCACAACTTTTTGATCCATTTTTCGCTGTCCTGGGATATTTAAGGTGGAATGAAGTGGAGGTCCTTGTCAACAGAGCAGCCCTAAACTTTGGGGTGCTTGTGTCTTGCTGATTTTCAATTTTCCCACTTTATCCCCCCATGCGTGGAAGTGCCCTATGCTCTCTAAGCTGTGTTTTTTAGATGTTTCAGGACACACCGTACACTTCTCCAGAGTGGCTGTTGGCGATTTACATCCCGCCCATCAGTGTAGCAAGGCTCCCATTTCTCCATGGCCTGTCCTGCATTTCTGGTTTTGACACTTTTTTCAGCATGGCCCTTTTGACCGATGGGAAGCGAGACTTCTTTGTAGCGCTGATTTGCCTTTCCAGGTTGCTTGGTTGGCCAAAAAGGGCGTATGCGTTTTTTCCTGAATATATTCAGGAAAAAACGCATACGCCCTTTTTGGCCAAGGGCATCATTGTCAACGTTTTGCCGCTTTTCATGTGCTTTAAAGGCGATTCGAATCTACCTCCTGAAATCTGTTTCCTGCAATTCTGCCTTGATTTCAAATCCTCTTCTTTGCCTTCCCTCAATATATTTGTGGACGAGAGTTATCATTTATAACTCTGCAGGTTTGTGAATTGCAGTGCCCTGAAGCTCCATTTTACAAGTCGCTTTCTTGGGAGCTGGCCGCAAAAGCGCAGGATGGCTTCAGGCCCTGTTCTGGTTCCGGGGGGCAGGCTGAGCCTGTGGTTAATTCTTCTTCCTGATGGGTAAATAGAGTGACCTGTGCCTGTCCCAACACCAAGAGCTAGTCTCTCATTGGTTCCCCGTCTTCCCGTTCATCCTCAGGACAAATTGCAACCTGTACGGAACAGGAGGTTAAAGGTGCTGATGCTCCAAGTAGGGAGATTGCTAGTAAAGTGGCTGGAATGGCGAACCCGAGCACAAGGAGATGAGAAATGAGGTGCGTTTTAGAAACCTTTCCCCATCACACGGTGTACCATCTTCTGGGTTTCTCATGCATGTTTTCGATGTAGGAAGATGCCCTTGAACCTGGAGATTTGGGACCCATGCGATGGGTAGCACGCAGTATTACTTTAAAGGGTCTGCGTTTGCTCACCCAACCTCACCAAACCTCTCAGCCCCAAGAGTGTCCACCCTTATGTCTCATCCAGCTGTGGGTCTAGATATGGTCAATCCAGGTTGCATCACAGCCCCTGAACGAATTGTGTAAGAATTTCTCTCTCTTTCCCTGTCTTTGTTTCATGGGTTTTTAAAAGTAATTTATTTTTATAATGGGGTTTAGCTGCTTTTCACGGCTGTGTTTATGCCGCTTTACACCCACTTGACACACTAACAGAGAGATATCAATACATAGGTTTTAAGATTATTACTAGTCAGATATATTCTTGTGCGGTGAATCGGGCGTGTTGAGTCCAGTTCTCTGAGCAAGGAGTAGGTCTTGTCTATTACATATTGGGTTTATGGAACGGTATCTGAGCTAATTTGAAACTCTTGTTTTATGTATCACCCCACCTCACCTTTCCCGTTAAGCAGCCATAGTGTGTTTTCTGCATGTGTGACTCTGTTCTGTTTTGTAATTCAGTTCAAGTGTAACGGTTTTTACATTCCCTCTATAAGTGACACCTTATGAGAAGTGTCCTTTTCTGTGTGACTTATTTCACTTAGAATCGTCTTACCTAAATCCACTCATCATGCTGCTCCTAGCCTTATGACATTGATTTCATGGCTGAGTGATATTCCATTGTACATAAGGACCACAACTTTTTGATCCATTTTTCGCTGTCCTGGGATATTTAAGGTGGAATGAAGTGGAGGTCCTTGTCAACAGAGCAGCCCTAAACTTTGGGGTGCTTGTGTCTTGCTGATTTTCAATTTTCCCACTTTATCCCCCCATGCGTGGAAGTGCCCTATGCTCTCTAAGCTGTGTTTTTTAGATGTTTCAGGACACACCGTACACTTCTCCAGAGTGGCTGTTGGCGATTTACATCCCGCCCATCAGTGTAGCAAGGCTCCCATTTCTCCATGGCCTCTCCTGCATTCCTGGTTTTGACACTTTTTTCAGCATGGCCCTTTTGACCGATGGGAAGCGAGACTTCTTTGTAGCGCTGATTTGCCTTTCCAGGTTGCTTGGTTGGCCAAAAAGGGCGTATGCGTTTTTTCCTGAATATATTCAGGAAAAAACGCATACGCCCTTTTTGGCCAAGGGCATCATTGTCAACGTTTTGCCGCTTTTCATGTGCTTTAAAGGCGATTCGAATCTACCTCCTGAAATCTGTTTCCTGCAATTCTGCCTTGATTTCAAATCCTCTTCTTTGCCTTCCCTCAATATATTTGTGGACGAGAGTTATCATTTATAACTCTGCAGGTTTGTGAATTGCAGTGCCCTGAAGCTCCATTTTACAAGTCGCTTTCTTGGGAGCTGGCCGCAAAAGCGCAGGATGGCTTCAGGCCCTGTTCTGGTTCCGGGGGGCAGGCTGAGCCTGTGGTTAATTCTTCTTCCTGATGGGTAAATAGAGTGACCTGTGCCTGTCCCAACACCAAGAGCTAGTCTCTCATTGGTTCCCCGTCTTCCCGTTCATCCTCAGGACAAATTGCAACCTGTACGGAACAGGAGGTTAAAGGTGCTGATGCTCCAAGTAGGGAGATTGCTAGTAAAGTGGCTGGAATGGCGAACCCGAGCACAAGGAGATGAGAAATGAGGTGCGTTTTAGAAACCTTTCCCCATCACACGGTGTACCATCTTCTGGGTTTCTCATGCATGTTTTCGATGTAGGAAGATGCCCTTGAACCTGGAGATTTGGGACCCATGCGATGGGTAGCACGCAGTATTACTTTAAAGGGTCTGCGTTTGCTCACCCAACCTCACCAAACCTCTCAGCCCCAAGAGTGTCCACCCTTATGTCTCATCCAGCTGTGGGTCTAGATATGGTCAATCCAGGTTGCATCACAGCCCCTGAACGAATTGTGTAAGAATTTCTCTCTCTTTCCCTGTCTTTGTTTCATGGGTTTTTAAAAGTAATTTATTTTTATAATGGGGTTTAGCTGCTTTTCACGGCTGTGTTTATGCCGCTTTACACCCACTTGACACACTAACAGAGAGATATCAATACATAGGTTTTAAGATTATTACTAGTCAGATATATTCTTGTGCGGTGAATCGGGCGTGTTGAGTCCAGTTCTCTGAGCAAGGAGTAGGTCTTGTCTATTACATATTGGGTTTATGGAACGGTATCTGAGCTAATTTGAAGCTCTTGTTTTATGTATCACCCCACCTCACCTTTCCCGTTAAGCAGCCATAGTGTGTTTTCTGCATGTGTGACTCTGTTCTGTTTTGTAATTCAGTTCAAGTGTAACGGTTTTTACATTCCCTCTATAAGTGACACCTTATGAGAAGTGTCCTTTTCTGTGTGACTTATTTCACTTAGAATCGTCTTACCTAAATCCACTCATCATGCTGCTCCTAGCCTTATGACATTGATTTCATGGCTGAGTGATATTCCATTGTACATAAGGACCACAACTTTTTGATCCATTTTTCGCTGTCCTGGGATATTTAAGGTGGAATGAAGTGGAGGTCCTTGTCAACAGAGCAGCCCTAAACTTTGGGGTGCTTGTGTCTTGCTGATTTTCAATTTTCCCACTTTATCCCCCCATGCGTGGAAGTGCCCTATGCTCTCTAAGCTGTGTTTTTTAGATGTTTCAGGACACACCGTACACTTCTCCAGAGTGGCTGTTGGCGATTTACATCCCGCCCATCAGTGTAGCAAGGCTCCCATTTCTCCATGGCCTGTCCTGCATTCCTGGTTTTGACACTTTTTTCAGCATGGCCCTTTTGACCGATGGGAAGCGAGACTTCTTTGTAGCGCTGATTTGCCTTTCCAGGTTGCTTGGTTGGCCAAAAAGGGCGTATGCGTTTTTTCCTGAATATATTCAGGAAAAAACGCATACGCCCTTTTTGGCCAAGAGCATCATTGTCAACGTTTTGCCGCTTTTCATGTGCTTTAAAGGCGATTCGAATCTACCTCCTGAAATCTGTTTCCTGCAATTCTGCCTTGATTTCAAATCCTCTTCTTTGCCTTCCCTCAATATATTTGTGGACGAGAGTTATCATTTATAACTCTGCAGGTTTGTGAATTGCAGTGCCCTGAAGCTCCATTTTACAAGTCGCTTTTTTGGGAGCTGGCCGCAAAAGCGCAGGATGGCGTCAGGCCCTGTTCTGGTTCCGGGGGGCAGGCTGAGCCTGTGGTTAATTCTTCTTCCTGATGGGAAAATAGAGTGACCTGTGCCTGTCCCAACACCAAGAGCTAGTCTCTCATTGGTTCCCTGTCTTCCCGTTCATCCTCAGGACAAATTGCAACCTGTACGGAACAGGAGGTTAAAGGTGCTGATGCTCCAAGTAGGGAGATTGCTAGTAAAGTGGCTGGAATGGCGAACCCGAGCACAAGGAGATGAGAAATGAGGTGCGTTTTAGAAACCTTTCCCCATCACACGGTGTACCATCTTCTGGGTTTCTCATGCATGTTTTCGATGTAGGAAGATGCCCTTGAACCTGGAGATTTGGGACCCATGCGATGGGTAGCACGCAGTATTACTTTAAAGGGTCTGCGTTTGTTCACCCAACCTCACCAAACCTCTCAGCCGCAAGAGTGTCCACCCTTATGTCTCATCCAGCTGTGGGTCTAGATATGGTCAATCCAGGTTGCATCACAGCCCCTGAACGAATTGTGTAAGAATTTCTCTCTCTTTCCCTGTCTTTGTTTCATGGGTTTTTAAAAGTAATTTATTTTTATAATGGGGTTTAGCTGCTTTTCACGGCTGTGTTTATGCCGCTTTACACCCACTTGACACACTAACAGAGAGATATCAATACATAGGTTTTAAGATTATTACTAGTCAGATATATTCTTGTGCGGTGAATCGGGCGTGTTGAGTCCAGTTCTCTGAGCAAGGAGTAGGTCTTGTCTATTACATATTGGGTTTATGGAACGGTATCTGAGCTAATTTGAAGCTCCTGTTTTATGTATCACCCCACCTCACCTTTCCCGTTAAGCAGCCATAGTGTGTTTTCTGCATGTGTGACTCTGTTCTGTTTTGTAATTCAGTTCAAGTGTAACGGTTTTTACATTCCCTCTATAAGTGACACCTTATGAGAAGTGTCCTTTTCTGTGTGACTTATTTCACTTAGAATCGTCTTACCTAAATCCACTCATCATGCTGCTACTAGCCTTATGACATTGATTTCATGGCTGAGTGATATTCCATTGTACATAAGGACCACAACTTTTTGATCCATTTTTCGCTGTCCTGGGATATTTAAGGTGGAATGAAGTGGAGGTCCTTGTCAACAGAGCAGCCCTAAACTTTGGGGTGCTTGTGTCTTGCTGATTTTCAATTTTCCCACTTTATCCCCCCATGCGTGGAAGTGCCCTATGCTCTCTAAGCTGTGTTTTTTAGATGTTTCAGGACACACCGTACACTTCTCCAGAGTGGCTGTTGGCGATTTACATCCCGCCCATCAGTGTAGCAAGGCTCCCATTTCTCCATGGCCTGTCCTGCATTTCTGGTTTTGACACTTTTTTCAGCATGGCCCTTTTGACCGATGGGAAGCGAGACTTCTTTGTAGCGCTGATTTGCCTTTCCAGGTTGCTTGGTTGGCCAAAAAGGGCGTATGCGTTTTTTCCTGAATATATTCAGGAAAAAACGCATACGCCCTTTTTGGCCAAGGGCATCATTGTCAACGTTTTGCCGCTTTTCATGTGCTTTAAAGGCGATTCGAATCTACCTCCTGAAATCTGTTTCCTGCAATTCTGCCTTGATTTCAAATCCTCTTCTTTGCCTTCCCTCAATATATTTGTGGACGAGAGTTATCATTTATAACTCTGCAGGTTTGTGAATTGCAGTGCCCTGAAGCTCCATTTTACAAGTCGCTTTCTTGGGAGCTGGCCGCAAAAGCGCAGGATGGCTTCAGGCCCTGTTCTGGTTCCGGGGGGCAGGCTGAGCCTGTGGTTAATTCTTCTTCCTGATGGGTAAATAGAGTGACCTGTGCCTGTCCCAACACCAAGAGCTAGTCTCTCATTGGTTCCCCGTCTTCCCGTTCATCCTCAGGACAAATTGCAACCTGTACGGAACAGGAGGTTAAAGGTGCTGATGCTCCAAGTAGGGAGATTGCTAGTAAAGTGGCTGGAATGGCGAACCCGAGCACAAGGAGATGAGAAATGAGGTGCGTTTTAGAAACCTTTCCCCATCACACGGTGTACCATCTTCTGGGTTTCTCATGCATGTTTTCGATGTAGGAAGATGCCCTTGAACCTGGAGATTTGGGACCCATGCGATGGGTAGCACGCAGTATTACTTTAAAGGGTCTGCGTTTGCTCACCCAACCTCACCAAACCTCTCAGCCCCAAGAGTGTCCACCCTTATGTCTCATCCAGCTGTGGGTCTAGATATGGTCAATCCAGGTTGCATCACAGCCCCTGAACGAATTGTGTAAGAATTTCTCTCTCTTTCCCTGTCTTTGTTTCATGGGTTTTTAAAAGTAATTTATTTTTATAATGGGGTTTAGCTGCTTTTCACGGCTGTGTTTATGCCGCTTTACACCCACTTGACACACTAACAGAGAGATATCAATACATAGGTTTTAAGATTATTACTAGTCAGATATATTCTTGTGCGGTGAATCGGGCGTGTTGAGTCCAGTTCTCTGAGCAAGGAGTAGGTCTTGTCTATTACATATTGGGTTTATGGAACGGTATCTGAGCTAATTTGAAACTCTTGTTTTATGTATCACCCCACCTCACCTTTCCCGTTAAGCAGCCATAGTGTGTTTTCTGCATGTGTGACTCTGTTCTGTTTTGTAATTCAGTTCAAGTGTAACGGTTTTTACATTCCCTCTATAAGTGACACCTTATGAGAAGTGTCCTTTTCTGTGTGACTTATTTCACTTAGAATCGTCTTACCTAAATCCACTCATCATGCTGCTCCTAGCCTTATGACATTGATTTCATGGCTGAGTGATATTCCATTGTACATAAGGACCACAACTTTTTGATCCATTTTTCGCTGTCCTGGGATATTTAAGGTGGAATGAAGTGGAGGTCCTTGTCAACAGAGCAGCCCTAAACTTTGGGGTGCTTGTGTCTTGCTGATTTTCAATTTTCCCACTTTATCCCCCCATGCGTGGAAGTGCCCTATGCTCTCTAAGCTGTGTTTTTTAGATGTTTCAGGACACACCGTACACTTCTCCAGAGTGGCTGTTGGCGATTTACATCCCGCCCATCAGTGTAGCAAGGCTCCCATTTCTCCATGGCCTGTCCTGCATTCCTGGTTTTGACACTTTTTTCAGCATGGCCCTTTTGACCGATGGGAAGCGAGACTTCTTTGTAGCGCTGATTTGCCTTTCCAGGTTGCTTGGTTGGCCAAAAAGGGCGTATGCGTTTTTTCCTGAATATATTCAGGAAAAAACGCATACGCCCTTTTTGGCCAAGGGCATCATTGTCAACGTTTTGCCGCTTTTCATGTGCTTTAAAGGCGATTCGAATCTACCTCCTGAAATCTGTTTCCTGCAATTCTGCCTTGATTTCAAATCCTCTTCTTTGCCTTCCCTCAATATATTTGTGGACGAGAGTTATCATTTATAACTCTGCAGGTTTGTGAATTGCAGTGCCCTGAAGCTCCATTTTACAAGTCGCTTTTCTGGGAGCTGGCCGCAAAAGCGCAGGATGGCTTCAGGCCCTGTTCTGGTTCCGGGGGGCAGGCTGAGCCTGTGGTTAATTCTTCTTCCTGATGGGAAAATAGAGTGACCTGTGCCTGTCCCAACACCAAGAGCTAGTCTCTCATTGGTTCCCCGTCTTCCCGTTCATCCTCAGGACAAATTGCAACCTGTACGGAACAGGAGGTTAAAGGTGCTGATGCTCCAAGTAGGGAGATTGCTAGTAAAGTGGCTGGAATGGCGAACCCGAGCACAAGGAGATGAGAAATGAGGTGCGTTTTAGAAACCTTTCCCCATCACACGGTGTACCATCTTCTGGGTTTCTCATGCATGTTTTCGATGTAGGAAGATGCCCTTGAACCTGGAGATTTGGGACCCATGCGATGGGTAGCACGCAGTATTACTTTAAAGGGTCTGCGTTTGCTCACCCAACCTCACCAAACCTCTCAGCCCCAAGAGTGTCCACCCTTATGTCTCATCCAGCTGTGGGTCTAGATATGGTCAATCCAGGTTGCATCACAGCCCCTGAACGAATTGTGTAAGAATTTCTCTCTCTTTCCCTGTCTTTGTTTCATGGGTTTTTAAAAGTAATTTATTTTTATAATGGGGTTTAGCTGCTTTTCACGGCTGTGTTTATGCCGCTTTACACCCACTTGACACACTAACAGAGAGATATCAATACATAGGTTTTAAGATTATTACTAGTCAGATATATTCTTGTGCGGTGAATCGGGCGTGTTGAGTCCAGTTCTCTGAGCAAGGAGTAGGTCTTGTCTATTACATATTGGGTTTATGGAACGGTATCTGAGCTAATTTGAAACTCTTGTTTTATGTATCACCCCACCTCACCTTTCCCGTTAAGCAGCCATAGTGTGTTTTCTGCATGTGTGACTCTGTTCTGTTTTGTAATTCAGTTCAAGTGTAACGGTTTTTACATTCCCTCTATAAGTGACACCTTATGAGAAGTGTCCTTTTCTGTGTGACTTATTTCACTTAGAATCGTCTTACCTAAATCCACTCATCATGCTGCTCCTAGCCTTATGACATTGATTTCATGGCTGAGTGATATTCCATTGTACATAAGGACCACAACTTTTTGATCCATTTTTCGCTGTCCTGGGATATTTAAGGTGGAATGAAGTGGAGGTCCTTGTCAACAGAGCAGCCCTAAACTTTGGGGTGCTTGTGTCTTGCTGATTTTCAATTTTCCCACTTTATCCCCCCATGCGTGGAAGTGCCCTATGCTCTCTAAGCTGTGTTTTTTAGATGTTTCAGGACACACCGTACACTTCTCCAGAGTGGCTGTTGGCGATTTACATCCCGCCCATCAGTGTAGCAAGGCTCCCATTTCTCCATGGCCTGTCCTGCATTCCTGGTTTTGACACTTTTTTCAGCATGGCCCTTTTGACCGATGGGAAGCGAGACTTCTTTGTAGCGCTGATTTGCCTTTCCAGGTTGCTTGGTTGGCCAAAAAGGGCGTATGCGTTTTTTCCTGAATATATTCAGGAAAAAACGCATACGCCCTTTTTGGCCAAGGGCATCATTGTCAACGTTTTGCCGCTTTTCATGTGCTTTAAAGGCGATTCGAATCTACCTCCTGAAATCTGTTTCCTGCAATTCTGCCTTGATTTCAAATCCTCTTCTTTGCCTTCCCTCAATATATTTGTGGACGAGAGTTATCATTTATAACTCTGCAGGTTTGTGAATTGCAGTGCCCTGAAGCTCCATTTTACAAGTCGCTTTTCTGGGAGCTGGCCGCAAAAGCGCAGGATGGCTTCAGGCCCTGTTCTGGTTCCGGGGGGCAGGCTGAGCCTGTGGTTAATTCTTCTTCCTGATGGGAAAATAGAGTGACCTGTGCCTGTCCCAACACCAAGAGCTAGTCTCTCATTGGTTCCCCGTCTTCCCGTTCATCCTCAGGACAAATTGCAACCTGTACGGAACAGGAGGTTAAAGGTGCTGATGCTCCAAGTAGGGAGATTGCTAGTAAAGTGGCTGGAATGGCGAACCCGAGCACAAGGAGATGAGAAATGAGGTGCGTTTTAGAAACCTTTCCCCATCACACGGTGTACCATCTTCTGGGTTTCTCATGCATGTTTTCGATGTAGGAAGATGCCCTTGAACCTGGAGATTTGGGACCCATGCGATGGGTAGCACGCAGTATTACTTTAAAGGGTCTGCGTTTGTTCACCCAACCTCACCAAACCTCTCAGCCCCAAGAGTGTCCACCCTTATGTCTCATCCAGCTGTGGGTCTAGATATGGTCAATCCAGGTTGCATCACAGCCCCTGAACGAATTGTGTAAGAATTTCTCTCTCTTTCCCTGTCTTTGTTTCATGGGTTTTTAAAAGTAATTTATTTTTATAATGGGGTTTAGCTGCTTTTCACGGCTGTGTTTATGCCGCTTTACACCCACTTGACACACTAACAGAGAGATATCAATACATAGGTTTTAAGATTATTACTAGTCAGATATATTCTTGTGCGGTGAATCGGGCGTGTTGAGTCCAGTTCTCTGAGCAAGGAGTAGGTCTTGTCTATTACATATTGGGTTTATGGAACGGTATCTGAGCTAATTTGAAACTCTTGTTTTATGTATCACCCCACCTCACCTTTCCCGTTAAGCAGCCATAGTGTGTTTTCTGCATGTGTGACTCTGTTCTGTTTTGTAATTCAGTTCAAGTGTAACGGTTTTTACATTCCCTCTATAAGTGACACCTTATGAGAAGTGTCCTTTTCTGTGTGACTTATTTCACTTAGAATCGTCTTACCTAAATCCACTCATCATGCTGCTCCTAGCCTTATGACATTGATTTCATGGCTGAGTGATATTCCATTGTACATAAGGACCACAACTTTTTGATCCATTTTTCGCTGTCCTGGGATATTTAAGGTGGAATGAAGTGGAGGTCCTTGTCAACAGAGCAGCCCTAAACTTTGGGGTGCTTGTGTCTTGCTGATTTTCAATTTTCCCACTTTATCCCCCCATGCGTGGAAGTGCCCTATGCTCTCTAAGCTGTGTTTTTTAGATGTTTCAGGACACACCGTACACTTCTCCAGAGTGGCTGTTGGCGATTTACATCCCGCCCATCAGTGTAGCAAGGCTCCCATTTCTCCATGGCCTGTCCTGCATTCCTGGTTTTGACACTTTTTTCAGCATGGCCCTTTTGACCGATGGGAAGCGAGACTTCTTTGTAGCGCTGATTTGCCTTTCCAGGTTGCTTGGTTGGCCAAAAAGGGCGTATGCGTTTTTTCCTGAATATATTCAGGAAAAAACGCATACGCCCTTTTTGGCCAAGGGCATCATTGTCAACGTTTTGCCGCTTTTCATGTGCTTTAAAGGCGATTCGAATCTACCTCCTGAAATCTGTTTCCTGCAATTCTGCCTTGATTTCAAATCCTCTTCTTTGCCTTCCCTCAATATATTTGTGGACGAGAGTTATCATTTATAACTCTGCAGGTTTGTGAATTGCAGTGCCCTGAAGCTCCATTTTACAAGTCGCTTTCTTGGGAGCTGGCCGCAAAAGCGCAGGATGGCTTCAGGCCCTGTTCTGGTTCCGGGGGGCAGGCTGAGCCTGTGGTTAATTCTTCTTCCTGATGGGAAAATAGAGTGACCTGTGCCTGTCCCAACACCAAGAGCTAGTCTCTCATTGGTTCCCCGTCTTCCCGTTCATCCTCAGGACAAATTGCAACCTGTACGGAACAGGAGGTTAAAGGTGCTGATGCTCCAAGTAGGGAGATTGCTAGTAAAGTGGCTGGAATGGCGAACCCGAGCACAAGGAGATGAGAAATGAGGTGCGTTTTAGAAACCTTTCCCCATCACACGGTGTACCATCTTCTGGGTTTCTCATGCATGTTTTCGATGTAGGAAGATGCCCTTGAACCTGGAGATTTGGGACCCATGCGATGGGTAGCACGCAGTATTACTTTAAAGGGTCTGCGTTTGCTCACCCAACCTCACCAAACCTCTCAGCCCCAAGAGTGTCCACCCTTATGTCTCATCCAGCTGTGGGTCTAGATATGGTCAATCCAGGTTGCATCACAGCCCCTGAACGAATTGTGTAAGAATTTCTCTCTCTTTCCCTGTCTTTGTTTCATGGGTTTTTAAAAGTAATTTATTTTTATAATGGGGTTTAGCTGCTTTTCACGGCTGTGTTTATGCCGCTTTACACCCACTTGACACACTAACAGAGAGATATCAATACATAGGTTTTAAGATTATTACTAGTCAGATATATTCTTGTGCGGTGAATCGGGCGTGTTGAGTCCAGTTCTCTGAGCAAGGAGTAGGTCTTGTCTATTACATATTGGGTTTATGGAACGGTATCTGAGCTAATTTGAAACTCTTGTTTTATGTATCACCCCACCTCACCTTTCCCGTTAAGCAGCCATAGTGTGTTTTCTGCATGTGTGACTCTGTTCTGTTTTGTAATTCAGTTCAAGTGTAACGGTTTTTACATTCCCTCTATAAGTGACACCTTATGAGAAGTGTCCTTTTCTGTGTGACTTATTTCACTTAGAATCGTCTTACCTAAATCCACTCATCATGCTGCTACTAGCCTTATGACATTGATTTCATGGCTGAGTGATATTCCATTGTACATAAGGACCACAACTTTTTGATCCATTTTTCGCTGTCCTGGGATATTTAAGGTGGAATGAAGTGGAGGTCCTTGTCAACAGAGCAGCCCTAAACTTTGGGGTGCTTGTGTCTTGCTGATTTTCACTTTTCCCACTTTATCCCCCCATGCGTGGAAGTGCCCTATGCTCTCTAAGCTGTGTTTTTTAGATGTTTCAGGACACACCGTACACTTCTCCAGAGTGGCTGTTGGCGATTTACATCCCGCCCATCAGTGTAGCAAGGCTCCCATTTCTCCATGGCCTGTCCTGCATTCCTGGTTTTGACACTTTTTTCAGCATGGCCCTTTTGACCGATGGGAAGCGAGACTTCTTTGTAGCGCTGATTTGCCTTTCCAGGTTGCTTGGTTGGCCAAAAAGGGCGTATGCGTTTTTTCCTGAATATATTCAGGAAAAAACGCATACGCCCTTTTTGGCCAAGGGCATCATTGTCAACGTTTTGCCGCTTTTCATGTGCTTTAAAGGCGATTCGAATCTACCTCCTGAAATCTGTTTCCTGCAATTCTGCCTTGATTTCAAATCCTCTTCTTTGCCTTCCCTCAATATATTTGTGGACGAGAGTTATCATTTATAACTCTGCAGGTTTGTGAATTGCAGTGCCCTGAAGCTCCATTTTACAAGTCGCTTTCTTGGGAGCTGGCCGCAAAAGCGCAGGATGGCTTCAGGCCCTGTTCTGGTTCCGGGGGGCAGGCTGAGCCTGTGGTTAATTCTTCTTCCTGATGGGAAAATAGAGTGACCTGTGCCTGTCCCAACACCAAGAGCTAGTCTCTCATTGGTTCCCCGTCTTCCCGTTCATCCTCAGGACAAATTGCAACCTGTACGGAACAGGAGGTTAAAGGTGCTGATGCTCCAAGTAGGGAGATTGCTAGTAAAGTGGCTGGAATGGCGAACCCGAGCACAAGGAGATGAGAAATGAGGTGCGTTTTAGAAACCTTTCCCCATCACACGGTGTACCATCTTCTGGGTTTCTCATGCATGTTTTCGATGTAGGAAGATGCCCTTGAACCTGGAGATTTGGGACCCATGCGATGGGTAGCACGCAGTATTACTTTAAAGGGTCTGCGTTTGCTCACCCAACCTCACCAAACCTCTCAGCCCCAAGAGTGTCCACCCTTATGTCTCATCCAGCTGTGGGTCTAGATATGGTCAATCCAGGTTGCATCACAGCCCCTGAACGAATTGTGTAAGAATTTCTCTCTCTTTCCCTGTCTTTGTTTCATGGGTTTTTAAAAGTAATTTATTTTTATAATGGGGTTTAGCTGCTTTTCACGGCTGTGTTTATGCCGCTTTACACCCACTTGACACACTAACAGAGAGATATCAATACATAGGTTTTAAGATTATTACTAGTCAGATATATTCTTGTGCGGTGAATCGGGCGTGTTGAGTCCAGTTCTCTGAGCAAGGAGTAGGTCTTGTCTATTACATATTGGGTTTATGGAACGGTATCTGAGCTAATTTGAAGCTCTTGTTTTATGTATCACCCCACCTCACCTTTCCCGTTAAGCAGCCATAGTGTGTTTTCTGCATGTGTGACTCTGTTCTGTTTTGTAATTCAGTTCAAGTGTAACGGTTTTTACATTCCCTCTATAAGTGACACCTTATGAGAAGTGTCCTTTTCTGTGTGACTTATTTCACTTAGAATCGTCTTACCTAAATCCACTCATCATGCTGCTACTAGCCTTATGACATTGATTTCATGGCTGAGTGATATTCCATTGTACATAAGGACCACAACTTTTTGATCCATTTTTCGCTGTCCTGGGATATTTAAGGTGGAATGAAGTGGAGGTCCTTGTCAACAGAGCAGCCCTAAACTTTGGGGTGCTTGTGTCTTGCTGATTTTCAATTTTCCCACTTTATCCCCCCATGCGTGGAAGTGCCCTATGCTCTCTAAGCTGTGTTTTTTAGATGTTTCAGGACACACCGTACACTTCTCCAGAGTGGCTGTTGGCGATTTACATCCCGCCCATCAGTGTAGCAAGGCTCCCATTTCTCCATGGCCTGTCCTGCATTCCTGGTTTTGACACTTTTTTCAGCATGGCCCTTTTGACCGATGGGAAGCGAGACTTCTTTGTAGCGCTGATTTGCCTTTCCAGGTTGCTTGGTTGGCCAAAAAGGGCGTATGCGTTTTTTCCTGAATATATTCAGGAAAAAACGCATACGCCCTTTTTGGCCAAGGGCATCATTGTCAACGTTTTGCCGCTTTTCATGTGCTTTAAAGGCGATTCGAATCTACCTCCTGAAATCTGTTTCCTGCAATTCTGCCTTGATTTCAAATCCTCTTCTTTGCCTTCCCTCAATATATTTGTGGACGAGAGTTATCATTTATAACTCTGCAGGTTTGTGAATTGCAGTGCCCTGAAGCTCCATTTCACAAGTCGCTTTCTTGGGAGCTGGCCGCAAAAGCGCAGGATGGCTTCAGGCCCTGTTCTGGTTCCGGGGGGCAGGCTGAGCCTGTGGTTAATTCTTCTTCCTGATGGGAAAATAGAGTGACCTGTGCCTGTCCCAACACCAAGAGCTAGTCTCTCATTGGTTCCCCGTCTTCCCGTTCATCCTCAGGACAAATTGCAACCTGTACGGAACAGGAGGTTAAAGGTGCTGATGCTCCAAGTAGGGAGATTGCTAGTAAAGTGGCTGGAATGGCGAACCCGAGCACAAGGAGATGAGAAATGAGGTGCGTTTTAGAAACCTTTCCCCATCACACGGTGTACCATCTTCTGGGTTTCTCATGCATGTTTTCGATGTAGGAAGATGCCCTTGAACCTGGAGATTTGGGACCCATGCGATGGGTAGCACGCAGTATTACTTTAAAGGGTCTGCGTTTGCTCACCCAACCTCACCAAACCTCTCAGCCCCAAGAGTGTCCACCCTTATGTCTCATCCAGCTGTGGGTCTAGATATGGTCAATCCAGGTTGCATCACAGCCCCTGAACGAATTGTGTAAGAATTTCTCTCTCTTTCCCTGTCTTTGTTTCATGGGTTTTTAAAAGTAATTTATTTTTATAATGGGGTTTAGCTGCTTTTCACGGCTGTGTTTATGCCGCTTTACACCCACTTGACACACTAACAGAGAGATATCAATACATAGGTTTTAAGATTATTACTAGTCAGATATATTCTTGTGCGGTGAATCGGGCGTGTTGAGTCCAGTTCTCTGAGCAAGGAGTAGGTCTTGTCTATTACATATTGGGTTTATGGAACGGTATCTGAGCTAATTTGAAGCTCTTGTTTTATGTATCACCCCACCTCACCTTTCCCGTTAAGCAGCCATAGTGTGTTTTCTGCATGTGTGACTCTGTTCTGTTTTGTAATTCAGTTCAAGTGTAACGGTTTTTACATTCCCTCTATAAGTGACACCTTATGAGAAGTGTCCTTTTCTGTGTGACTTATTTCACTTAGAATCGTCTTACCTAAATCCACTCATCATGCTGCTACTAGCCTTATGACATTGATTTCATGGCTGAGTGATATTCCATTGTACATAAGGACCACAACTTTTTGATCCATTTTTCGCTTTCCTGGGATATTTAAGGTGGAATGAAGTGGAGGTCCTTGTCAACAGAGCAGCCCTAAACTTTGGGGTGCTTGTGTCTTGCTGATTTTCAATTTTCCCACTTTATCCCCCCATGCGTGGAAGTGCCCTATGCTCTCTAAGCTGTGTTTTTTAGATGTTTCAGGACACACCGTACACTTCTCCAGAGTGGCTGTTGGCGATTTACATCCCGCCCATCAGTGTAGCAAGGCTCCCATTTCTCCATGGCCTGTCCTGCATTCCTGGTTTTGACACTTTTTTCAGCATGGCCCTTTTGACCGATGGGAAGCGAGACTTCTTTGTAGCGCTGATTTGCCTTTCCAGGTTGCTTGGTTGGCCAAAAAGGGCGTATGCGTTTTTTCCTGAATATATTCAGGAAAAAACGCATACGCCCTTTTTGGCCAAGGGCATCATTGTCAACGTTTTGCCGCTTTTCATGTGCTTTAAAGGCGATTCGAATCTACCTCCTGAAATCTGTTTCCTGCAATTCTGCCTTGATTTCAAATCCTCTTCTTTGCCTTCCCTCAATATATTTGTGGACGAGAGTTATCATTTATAACTCTGCAGGTTTGTGAATTGCAGTGCCCTGAAGCTCCATTTCACAAGTCGCTTTCTTGGGAGCTGGCCGCAAAAGCGCAGGATGGCTTCAGGCCCTGTTCTGGTTCCGGGGGGCAGGCTGAGCCTGTGGTTAATTCTTCTTCCTGATGGGAAAATAGAGTGACCTGTGCCTGTCCCAACACCAAGAGCTAGTCTCTCATTGGTTCCCCATCTTCCCGTTCATCCTCAGGACAAATTGCAACCTGTACGGAACAGGAGGTTAAAGGTGCTGATGCTCCAAGTAGGGAGATTGCTAGTAAAGTGGCTGGAATGGCGAACCCGAGCACAAGGAGATGAGAAATGAGGTGCGTTTTAGAAACCTTTCCCCATCACACGGTGTACCATCTTCTGGGTTTCTCATGCATGTTTTCGATGTAGGAAGATGCCCTTGAACCTGGAGATTTGGGACCCATGCGATGGGTAGCACGCAGTATTACTTTAAAGGGTCTGCGTTTGCTCACCCAACCTCACCAAACCTCTCAGCCCCAAGAGTGTCCACCCTTATGTCTCATCCAGCTGTGGGTCTAGATATGGTCAATCCAGGTTGCATCACAGCCCCTGAACGAATTGTGTAAGAATTTCTCTCTCTTTCCCTGTCTTTGTTTCATGGGTTTTTAAAAGTAATTTATTTTTATAATGGGGTTTAGCTGCTTTTCACGGCTGTGTTTATGCCGCTTTACACCCACTTGACACACTAACAGAGAGATATCAATACATAGGTTTTAAGATTATTACTAGTCAGATATATTCTTGTGCGGTGAATCGGGCGTGTTGAGTCCAGTTCTCTGAGCAAGGAGTAGGTCTTGTCTATTACATATTGGGTTTATGGAACGGTATCTGAGCTAATTTGAAGCTCTTGTTTTATGTATCACCCCACCTCACCTTTCCCGTTAAGCAGCCATAGTGTGTTTTCTGCATGTGTGACTCTGTTCTGTTTTGTAATTCAGTTCAAGTGTAACGGTTTTTACATTCCCTCTATAAGTGACACCTTATGAGAAGTGTCCTTTTCTGTGTGACTTATTTCACTTAGAATCGTCTTACCTAAATCCACTCATCATGCTGCTACTAGCCTTATGACATTGATTTCATGGCTGAGTGATATTCCATTGTACATAAGGACCACAACTTTTTTATCCATTTTTCGCTGTCCTGGGATATTTAAGGTGGAATGAAGTGGAGGTCCTTGTCAACAGAGCAGCCCTAAACTTTGGGGTGCTTGTGTCTTGCTGATTTTCAATTTTCCCACTTTATCCCCCCATGCGTGGAAGTGCCCTATGCTCTCTAAGCTGTGTTTTTTAGATGTTTCAGGACACACCGTACACTTCTCCAGAGTGGCTGTTGGCGATTTACATCCCGCCCATCAGTGTAGCAAGGCTCCCATTTCTCCATGGCCTGTCCTGTATTCCTGGTCTTGAAACTTTTTTCAGCATGGCCCTTTTGACCGATGGGAAGCGAGACTTCTTTGTAGCGCTGATTTGCCTTTCCAGGTTGCTTGGTTGGCCAAAAAGGGCGTATGCGTTTTTTCCTGAATATATTCAGGAAAAAACGCATACGCCCTTTTTGGCCAAGGGCATCATTGTCAACGTTTTGCCGCTTTTCATGTGCTTTAAAGGCGATTCGAATCTACCTCCTGAAATCTGTTTCCTGCAATTCTGCCTTGATTTCAAATCCTCTTCTTTGCCTTCCCTCAATATATTTGTGGACGAGAGTTATCATTTATAACTCTGCAGGTTTGTGAATTGCAGTGCCCTGAAGCTCCATTTTACAAGTCGCTTTCTTGGGAGCTGGCCGCAAAAGCGCAGGATGGCTTCAGGCCCTGTTCTGGTTCCGGGGGGCAGGCTGAGCCTGTGGTTAATTCTTCTTCCTGATGGGAAAATAGAGTGACCTGTGCCTGTCCCAACACCAAGAGCTAGTCTCTCATTGGTTCCCCGTCTTCCCGTTCATCCTCAGGACAAATTGCAACCTGTACGGAACAGGAGGTTAAAGGTGCTGATGCTCCAAGTAGGGAGATTGCTAGTAAAGTGGCTGGAATGGCGAACCCGAGCACAAGGAGATGAGAAATGAGGTGCGTTTTAGAAACCTTTCCCCATCACACGGTGTACCATCTTCTGGGTTTCTCATGCATGTTTTCGATGTAGGAAGATGCCCTTGAACCTGGAGATTTGGGACCCATGCGATGGGTAGCACGCAGTATTACTTTAAAGGGTCTGCGTTTGCTCACCCAACCTCACCAAACCTCTCAGCCCCAAGAGTGTCCACCCTTATGTCTCATCCAGCTGTGGGTCTAGATATGGTCAATCCAGGTTGCATCACAGCCCCTGAACGAATTGTGTAAGAATTTCTCTCTCTTTCCCTGTCTTTGTTTCATGGGTTTTTAAAAGTAATTTATTTTTATAATGGGGTTTAGCTGCTTTTCACGGCTGTGTTTATGCCGCTTTACACCCACTTGACACACTAACAGAGAGATATCAATACATAGGTTTTAAGATTATTACTAGTCAGATATATTCTTGTGCGGTGAATCGGGCGTGTTGAGTCCAGTTCTCTGAGCAAGGAGTAGGTCTTGTCTATTACATATTGGGTTTATGGAACGGTATCTGAGCTAATTTGAAGCTCTTGTTTTATGTATCACCCCACCTCACCTTTCCCGTTAAGCAGCCATAGTGTGTTTTCTGCATGTGTGACTCTGTTCTGTTTTGTAATTCAGTTCAAGTGTAACGGTTTTTACATTCCCTCTATAAGTGACACCTTATGAGAAGTGTCCTTTTCTGTGTGACTTATTTCACTTAGAATCGTCTTACCTAAATCCACTCATCATGCTGCTACTAGCCTTATGACATTGATTTCATGGCTGAGTGATATTCCATTGTACATAAGGACCACAACTTTTTGATCCATTTTTCGCTGTCCTGGGATATTTAAGGTGGAATGAAGTGGAGGTCCTTGTCAACAGAGCAGCCCTAAACTTTGGGGTGCTTGTGTCTTGCTGATTTTCAATTTTCCCACTTTATCCCCCCATGCGTGGAAGTGCCCTATGCTCTCTAAGCTGTGTTTTTTAGATGTTTCAGGACACACCGTACACTTCTCCAGAGTGGCTGTTGGCGATTTACATCCCGCCCATCAGTGTAGCAAGGCTCCCATTTCTCCATGGCCTGTCCTGCATTCCTGGTTTTGACACTTTTTTCAGCATGGCCCTTTTGACCGATGGGAAACGAGACTTCTTTGTAGCGCTGATTTGCCTTTCCAGGTTGCTTGGTTGGCCAAAAAGGGCGTATGCGTTTTTTCCTGAATATATTCAGGAAAAAACGCATACGCCCTTTTTGGCCAAGGGCATCATTGTCAACGTTTTGCCGCTTTTCATGTGCTTTAAAGGCGATTCGAATCTACCTCCTGAAATCTGTTTCCTGCAATTCTGCCTTGATTTCAAATCCTCTTCTTTGCCTTCCCTCAATATATTTGTGGACGAGAGTTATCATTTATAACTCTGCAGGTTTGTGAATTCAGTGCCCTGAAGCTCCATTTTACAAGTCGCTTTCTTGGGAGCTGGCCGCAAAAGCGCAGGATGGCTTCAGGCCCTGTTCTGGTTCCGGGGGGCAGGCTGAGCCTGTGGTTAATTCTTCTTCCTGATGGGAAAATAGAGTGACCTGTGCCTGTCCCAACACCAAGAGCTAGTCTCTCATTGGTTCCCCGTCTTCCCGTTCATCCTCAGGACAAATTGCAACCTGTACGGAACAGGAGGTTAAAGGTGCTGATGCTCCAAGTAGGGAGATTGCTAGTAAAGTGGCTGGAATGGCGAACCCGAGCACAAGGAGATGAGAAATGACGTGCGTTTTAGAAACCTTTCCCCATCACACGGTGTACCATCTTCTGGGTTTCTCATGCATGTTTTCGATGTAGGAAGATGCCCTTGAACCTGGAGATTTGGGACCCATGCGATGGGTAGCACGCAGTATTACTTTAAATGGTCTGCGTTTGTTCACCCAACCTCACCAAACCTCTCAGCCCCAAGAGTGTCCACCCTTATGTCTCATCCAGCTGTGGGTCTAGATATGGTCAATCCAGGTTGCATCACAGCCCCTGAACGAATTGTGTAAGAATTTCTCTCTCTTTCCCTGTCTTTGTTTCATGGGTTTTTAAAAGTAATTTATTTTTATAATGGGGTTTAGCTGCTTTTCACGGCTGTGTTTATGCCGCTTTACACCCACTTGACACACTAACAGAGAGATATCAATACATAGGTTTTAAGATTATTACTAGTCAGATATATTCTTGTGCGGTGAATCGGGCGTGTTGAGTCCAGTTCTCTGAGCAAGGAGTAGGTCTTGTCTATTAAATATTGGGTTTATGGAACGGTATCTGAGCTAATTTGAAACTCTTGTTTTATGTATCACCCCACCTCACCTTTCCCGTTAAGCAGCCATAGTGTGTTTTCTGCATGTGTGACTCTGTTCTGTTTTGTAATTCAGTTCAAGTGTAACGGTTTTTACATTCCCTCTATAAGTGACACCTTATGAGAAGTGTCCTTTTCTGTGTGACTTATTTCACTTAGAATCGTCTTACCTAAATCCACTCATCATGCTGCTACTAGCCTTATGACACTGATTTCATGGCTGAGTGATATTCCATTGTACATAAGGACCACAACTTTTTGATCCATTTTTCGCTGTCCTGGGATATTTAAGGTGGAATGAAGTGGAGGTCCTTGTCAACAGAGCAGCCCTAAACTTTGGGGTGCTTGTGTCTTGCTGATTTTCAATTTTCCCACTTTATCCCCCCATGCGTGGAAGTGCCCTATGCTCTCTAAGCTGTGTTTTTTAGATGTTTCAGGACACACCGTACACTTCTCCAGAGTGGCTGTTGGCGATTTACATCCCGCCCATCAGTGTAGCAAGGCTCCCATTTCTCCATGGCCTGTCCTGCATTCCTGGTTTTGACACTTTCTTCAGCATGGCCCTTTTGACCGATGGGAAGCGAGACTTCTTTGTAGCGCTGATTGGCCTTTCCAGGTTGCTTGGTTGGCCAAAAAGGGCGTATGCGTTTTTTCCTGAATATATTCAGGAAAAAACGCATACGCCCTTTTTGGCCAAGGGCATCATTGTCAACGTTTTGCCGCTTTTCATGTGCTTTAAAGGCGATTCGAATCTACCTCCTGAAATCTGTTTCCTGCAATTCTGCCTTGATTTCAAATCCTCTTCTTTGCCTTCCCTCAATATATTTGTGGACGAGAGTTATCATTTATAACTCTGCAGGTTTGTGAATTGCAGTGCCCTGAAGCTCCATTTTACAAGTCGCTTTCTTGGGAGCTGGCCGCAAAAGCGCAGGATGGTTTCAGGCCCTGTTCTGGTTCCGGGGGGCAGGCTGAGCCTGTGGTTAATTCTTCTTCCTGATGGGAAAATAGAGTGACCTGTGCCTGTCCCAACACCAAGAGCTAGTCTCTCATTGGTTCCCCGTCTTCCCGTTCATCCTCAGGACAAATTGCAACCTGTACGGAACAGGAGGTTAAAGGTGCTGATGCTCCAAGTAGGGAGATTGCTAGTAAAGTGGCTGGAATGGCGAACCCGAGCACAAGGAGATGAGAAATGAGGTGCGTTTTAGAAACCTTTCCCCATCACACGGTGTACCATCTTCTGGGTTTCTCATGCATGTTTTCGATGTAGGAAGATGCCCTTGAACCTGGAGATTTGGGACCCATGCGATGGGTAGCACGCAGTATTACTTTAAAGGGTCTGCGTTTGTTCACCCAACCTCACCAAACCTCTCAGCCCCAAGAGTGTCCACCCTTATGTCTCATCCAGCTGTGGGTCTAGATATGGTCAATCCAGGTTGCATCACAGCCCCTGAACGAATTGTGTAAGAATTTCTCTCTCTTTCCCTGTCTTTGTTTCATGGGTTTTTAAAAGTAATTTATTTTTATAATGGGGTTTAGCTGCTTTTCACGGCTGTGTTTATGCCGCTTTACACCCACTTGACACACTAACAGAGAGATATCAATACATAGGTTTTAAGATTATTACTAGTCAGATATATTCTTGTGCGGTGAATCGGGCGTGTTGAGTCCAGTTCTCTGAGCAAGGAGTAGGTCTTGTCTATTACATATTGGGTTTATGGAACGGTATCTGAGCTAATTTGAAGCTCTTGTTTTATGTATCACCCCACCTCACCTTTCCCGTTAAGCAGCCATAGTGTGTTTTCTGCATGTGTGACTCTGTTCTGTTTTGTAATTCAGTTCAAGTGTAACGGTTTTTACATTCCCTCTATAAGTGACACCTTATGAGAAGTGTCCTTTTCTGTGTGACTTATTTCACTTAGAATCGTCTTACCTAAATCCACTCATCATGCTGCTACTAGCCTTATGACATTGATTTCATGGCTGAGTGATATTCCATTGTACATAAGGACCACAACTTTTTGATCCATTTTTCGCTTTCCTGGGATATTTAAGGTGGAATGAAGTGGAGGTCCTTGTCAACAGAGCAGCCCTAAACTTTGGGGTGCTTGTGTCTTGCTGATTTTCAATTTTCCCACTTTATCCCCCCATGCGTGGAAGTGCCCTATGCTCTCTAAGCTGTGTTTTTTAGATGTTTCAGGACACACCGTACACTTCTCCAGAGTGGCTGTTGGCGATTTACATCCCGCCCATCAGTGTAGCAAGGCTCCCATTTCTCCATGGCCTGTCCTGCATTCCTGGTTTTGACACTTTTTTCAGCATGGCCCTTTTGACCGATGGGAAGCGAGACTTCTTTGTAGCGCTGATTTGCCTTTCCAGGTTGCTTGGTTGGCCAAAAAGGGCGTATGCGTTTTTTCCTGAATATATTCAGGAAAAAACGCATACGCCCTTTTTGGCCAAGGGCATCATTGTCAACGTTTTGCCGCTTTTCATGTGCTTTAAAGGCGATTCGAATCTACCTCCTGAAATCTGTTTCCTGCAATTCTGCCTTGATTTCAAATCCTCTTCTTTGCCTTCCCTCAATATATTTGTGGACGAGAGTTATCATTTATAACTCTGCAGGTTTGTGAATTGCAGTGCCCTGAAGCTCCATTTTACAAGTCGCTTTCTTGGGAGCTGGCCGCAAAAGCGCAGGATGGCTTCAGGCCCTGTTCTGGTTCCGGGGGGCAGGCTGAGCCTGTGGTTAATTCTTCTTCCTGATGGGAAAATAGAGTGACCTGTGCCTGTCCCAACACCAAGAGCTAGTCTCTCATTGGTTCCCCGTCTTCCCGTTCATCCTCAGGACAAATTGCAACCTGTACGGAACAGGAGGTTAAAGGTGCTGATGCTCCAAGTAGGGAGATTGCTAGTAAAGTGGCTGGAATGGCGAACCCGAGCACAAGGAGATGAGAAATGAGGTGCGTTTTAGAAACCTTTCCCCATCACACGGTGTACCATCTTCTGGGTTTCTCATGCATGTTTTCGATGTAGGAAGATGCCCTTGAACCTGGAGATTTGGGACCCATGCGATGGGTAGCACGCAGTATTACTTTAAAGGGTCTGCGTTTGTTCACCCAACCTCACCAAACCTCTCAGCCCCAAGAGTGTCCACCCTTATGTCTCATCCAGCTGTGGGTCTAGATATGGTCAATCCAGGTTGCATCACAGCCCCTGAACGAATTGTGTAAGAATTTCTCTCTCTTTCCCTGTCTTTGTTTCATGGGTTTTTAAAAGTAATTTATTTTTATAATGGGGTTTAGCTGCTTTTCACGGCTGTGTTTATGCCGCTTTACACCCACTTGACACACTAACAGAGAGATATCAATACATAGGTTTTAAGATTATTACTAGTCAGATATATTCTTGGGCGGTGAATCGGGCGTGTTGAGTCCAGTTCTCTGAGCAAGGAGTAGGTCTTGTCTATTACATATTGGGTTTATGGAACGGTATCTGAGCTAATTTGAAACTCTTGTTTTATGTATCACCCCACCTCACCTTTCCCGTTAAGCAGCCATAGTGTGTTTTCTGCATGTGTGACTCTGTTCTGTTTTGTAATTCAGTTCAAGTGTAACGGTTTTTACATTCCCTCTATAAGTGACACCTTATGAGAAGTGTCCTTTTCTGTGTGACTTATTTCACTTAGAATCGTCTTACCTAAATCCACTCATCATGCTGCTACTAGCCTTATGACATTGATTTCATGGCTGAGTGATATTCCATTGTACATAAGGACCACAACTTTTTGATCCATTTTTCGCTGTCCTGGGATATTTAAGGTGGAATGAAGTGGAGGTCCTTGTCAACAGAGCAGCCCTAAACTTTGGGGTGCTTGTGTCTTGCTGATTTTCAATTTTCCCACTTTATCCCCCCATGCGTGGAAGTGCCCTATGCTCTCTAAGCTGTGTTTTTTAGATGTTTCAGGACACACCGTACACTTCTCCAGAGTGGCTGTTGGCGATTTACATCCCGCCCATCAGTGTAGCAAGGCTCCCATTTCTCCATGGCCTGTCCTGCATTCCTGGTTTTGACACTTTTTTCAGCATGGCCCTTTTGACCGATGGGAAGCGAGACTTCTTTGTAGCGCTGATTTGCCTTTCCAGGTTGCTTGGTTGGCCAAAAAGGGCGTATGCGTTTTTTCCTGAATATATTCAGGAAAAAACGCATACGCCCTTTTTGGCCAAGGGCATCATTGTCAACGTTTTGCCGCTTTTCATGTGCTTTAAAGGCGATTCGAATCTACCTCCTGAAATCTGTTTCCTGCAATTCTGCCTTGATTTCAAATCCTCTTCTTTGCCTTCCCTCAATATATTTGTGGACGAGAGTTATCATTTATAACTCTGCAGGTTTGTGAATTGCAGTGCCCTGAAGCTCCATTTTACAAGTCGCTTTCTTGGGAGCTGGCCGCAAAAGCGCAGGATGGCTTCAGGCCCTGTTCTGGTTCCGGGGGGCAGGCTGAGCCTGTGGTTAATTCTTCTTCCTGATGGGAAAATAGAGTGACCTGTGCCTGTCCCAACACCAAGAGCTAGTCTCTCATTGGTTCCCCGTCTTCCCGTTCATCCTCAGGACAAATTGCAACCTGTACGGAACAGGAGGTTAAAGGTGCTGATGCTCCAAGTAGGGAGATTGCTAGTAAAGTGGCTGGAATGGCGAACCCGAGCACAAGGAGATGAGAAATGAGGTGCGTTTTAGAAACCTTTCCCCATCACACGGTGTACCATCTTCTGGGTTTCTCATGCATGTTTTCGATGTAGGAAGATGCCCTTGAACCTGGAGATTTGGGACCCATGCGATGGGTAGCACGCAGTATTACTTTAAAGGGTCTGCGTTTGTTCACCCAACCTCACCAAACCTCTCAGCCCCAAGAGTGTCCACCCTTATGTCTCATCCAGCTGTGGGTCTAGATATGGTCAATCCAGGTTGCATCACAGCCCCTGAACGAATTGTGTAAGAATTTCTCTCTCTTTCCCTGTCTTTGTTTCATGGGTTTTTAAAAGTAATTTATTTTTATAATGGGGTTTAGCTGCTTTTCACGGCTGTGTTTATGCCGCTTTACACCCACTTGACACACTAACAGAGAGATATCAATACATAGGTTTTAAGATTATTACTAGTCAGATATATTCTTGGGCGGTGAATCGGGCGTGTTGAGTCCAGTTCTCTGAGCAAGGAGTAGGTCTTGTGTATTACATATTGGGTTTATGGAACGGTATCTGAGCTAATTTGAAGCTCTTGTTTTATGTATCACCCCACCTCACCTTTCCCGTTAAGCAGCCATAGTGTGTTTTCTGCATGTGTGACTCTGTTCTGTTTTGTAATTCAGTTCAAGTGTAACGGTTTTTACATTCCCTCTATAAGTGACACCTTATGAGAAGTGTCCTTTTCTGTGTGACTTATTTCACTTAGAATCGTCTTACCTAAATCCACTCATCATGCTGCTACTAGCCTTATGACATTGATTTCATGGCTGAGTGATATTCCATTGTACATAAGGACCACAACTTTTTGATCCATTTTTCGCTGTCCTGGGATATTTAAGGTGGAATGAAGTGGAGGTCCTTGTCAACAGAGCAGCCCTAAACTTTGGGGTGCTTGTGTCTTGCTGATTTTCAATTTTCCCACTTTATCCCCCCATGCGTGGAAGTGCCCTATGCTCTCTAAGCTGTGTTTTTTAGATGTTTCAGGACACACCGTACACTTCTCCAGAGTGGCTGTTGGCGATTTACATCCCGCCCATCAGTGTAGCAAGGCTCCCATTTCTCCATGGCCTGTCCTGCATTCCTGGTTTTGACACTTTTTTCAGCATGGCCCTTTTGACCGATGGGAAGCGAGACTTCTTTGTAGCGCTGATTTGCCTTTCCAGGTTGCTTGGTTGGCCAAAAAGGGCGTATGCGTTTTTTCCTGAATATATTCAGGAAAAAACGCATACGCCCTTTTTGGCCAAGGGCATCATTGTCAACGTTTTGCCGCTTTTCATGTGCTTTAAAGGCGATTCGAATCTACCTCCTGAAATCTGTTTCCTGCAATTCTGCCTTGATTTCAAATCCTCTTCTTTGCCTTCCCTCAATATATTTGTGGACGAGAGTTATCATTTATAACTCTGCAGGTTTGTGAATTGCAGTGCCCTGAAGCTCCATTTTACAAGTCGCTTTCTTGGGAGCTGGCCGCAAAAGCGCAGGATGGCTTCAGGCCCTGTTCTGGTTCCGGGGGGCAGGCTGAGCCTGTGGTTAATTCTTCTTCCTGATGGGAAAATAGAGTGACCTGTGCCTGTCCCAACACCAAGAGCTAGTCTCTCATTGGTTCCCCGTCTTCCCGTTCATCCTCAGGACAAATTGCAACCTGTACGGAACAGGAGGTTAAAGGTGCTGATGCTCCAAGTAGGGAGATTGCTAGTAAAGTGGCTGGAATGGCGAACCCGAGCACAAGGAGATGAGAAATGAGGTGCGTTTTAGAAACCTTTCCCCATCACACGGTGTACCATCTTCTGGGTTTCTCATGCATGTTTTCGATGTAGGAAGATGCCCTTGAACCTGGAGATTTGGGACCCATGCGATGGGTAGCACGCAGTATTACTTTAAAGGGTCTGCGTTTGTTCACCCAACCTCACCAAACCTCTCAGCCCCAAGAGTGTCCACCCTTATGTCTCATCCAGCTGTGGGTCTAGATATGGTCAATCCAGGTTGCATCACAGCCCCTGAACGAATTGTGTAAGAATTTCTCTCTCTTTCCCTGTCTTTGTTTCATGGGTTTTTAAAAGTAATTTATTTTTATAATGGGGTTTAGCTGCTTTTCACGGCTGTGTTTATGCCGCTTTACACCCACTTGACACACTAACAGAGAGATATCAATACATAGGTTTTAAGATTATTACTAGTCAGATATATTCTTGGGCGGTGAATCGGGCGTGTTGAGTCCAGTTCTCTGAGCAAGGAGTAGGTCTTGTGTATTACATATTGGGTTTATGGAACGGTATCTGAGCTAATTTGAAGCTCTTGTTTTATGTATCACCCCACCTCACCTTTCCCGTTAAGCAGCCATAGTGTGTTTTCTGCATGTGTGACTCTGTTCTGTTTTGTAATTCAGTTCAAGTGTAACGGTTTTTACATTCCCTCTATAAGTGACACCTTATGAGAAGTGTCCTTTTCTGTGTGACTTATTTCACTTAGAATCGTCTTACCTAAATCCACTCATCATGCTGCTACTAGCCTTATGACATTGATTTCATGGCTGAGTGATATTCCATTGTACATAAGCACCACAACTTTTTGATCCATTTTTCGCTGTCCTGGGATATTTAAGGTGGAATGAAGTGGAGGTCCTTGTCAACAGAGCAGCCCTAAACTTTGGGGTGCTTGTGTCTTGCTGATTTTCAATTTTCCCACTTTATCCCCCCATGCGTGGAAGTGCCCTATGCTCTCTAAGCTGTGTTTTTTAGATGTTTCAGGACACACCGTACACTTCTCCAGAGTGGCTGTTGGCGATTTACATCCCGCCCATCAGTGTAGCAAGGCTCCCATTTCTGCATGGCCTGTCCTGCATTCCTGGTTTTGACACTTTTTTCAGCATGGCCCTTTTGACCGATGGGAAGCGAGACTTCTTTGTAGCGCTGATTTGCCTTTCCAGGTTGCTTGGTTGGCCAAAAAGGGCGTATGCGTTTTTTCCTGAATATATTCAGGAAAAAACGCATACGCCCTTTTTGGCCAAGGGCATCATTGTCAACGTTTTGCCGCTTTTCATGTGCTTTAAAGGCGATTCGAATCTACCTCCTGAAATCTGTTTCCTGCAATTCTGCCTTGATTTCAAATCCTCTTCTTTGCCTTCCCTCAATATATTTGTGGACGAGAGTTATCATTTATAACTCTGCAGGTTTGTGAATTGCAGTGCCCTGAAGCTCCATTTTACAAGTCGCTTTCTTGGGAGCTGGCCGCAAAAGCGCAGGATGGCTTCAGGCCCTGTTCTGGTTCCGGGGGGCAGGCTGAGCCTGTGGTTAATTCTTCTTCCTGATGGGAAAATAGAGTGACCTGTGCCTGTCCCAACACCAAGAGCTAGTCTCTCATTGGTTCCCCGTCTTCCCGTTCATCCTCAGGACAAATTGCAACCTGTACGGAACAGGAGGTTAAAGGTGCTGATGCTCCAAGTAGGGAGATTGCTAGTAAAGTGGCTGGAATGGCGAACCCGAGCACAAGGAGATGAGAAATGAGGTGCGTTTTAGAAACCTTTCCCCATCACACGGTGTACCATCTTCTGGGTTTCTCATGCATGTTTTCGATGTAGGAAGATGCCCTTGAACCTGGAGATTTGGGACCCATGCGATGGGTAGCACGCAGTATTACTTTAAAGGGTCTGCGTTTGTTCACCCAACCTCACCAAACCTCTCAGCCCCAAGAGTGTCCACCCTTATGTCTCATCCAGCTGTGGGTCTAGATATGGTCAATCCAGGTTGCATCACAGCCCCTGAACGAATTGTGTAAGAATTTCTCTCTCTTTCCCTGTCTTTGTTTCATGGGTTTTTAAAAGTAATTTATTTTTATAATGGGGTTTAGCTGCTTTTCACGGCTGTGTTTATGCCGCTTTACACCCACTTGACACACTAACAGAGAGATATCAATACATAGGTTTTAAGATTATTACTAGTCAGATATATTCTTGGGCGGTGAATCGGGCGTGTTGAGTCCAGTTCTCTGAGCAAGGAGTAGGTCTTGTCTATTACATATTGGGTTTATGGAACGGTATCTGAGCTAATTTGAAACTCTTGTTTTATGTATCACCCCACCTCACCTTTCCCGTTAAGCAGCCATAGTGTGTTTTCTGCATGTGTGACTCTGTTCTGTTTTGTAATTCAGTTCAAGTGTAACGGTTTTTACATTCCCTCTATAAGTGACACCTTATGAGAAGTGTCCTTTTCTGTGTGACTTATTTCACTTAGAATCGTCTTACCTAAATCCACTCATCATGCTGCTACTAGCCTTATGACATTGATTTCATGGCTGAGTGATATTCCATTGTACATAAGGACCACAACTTTTTGATCCATTTTTCGCTGTCCTGGGATATTTAAGGTGGAATGAAGTGGAGGTCCTTGTCAACAGAGCAGCCCTAAACTTTGGGGTGCTTGTGTCTTGCTGATTTTCAATTTTCCCACTTTATCCCCCCATGCGTGGAAGTGCCCTATGCTCTCTAAGCTGTGTTTTTTAGATGTTTCAGGACACACCGTACACTTCTCCAGAGTGGCTGTTGGCGATTTACATCCCGCCCATCAGTGTAGCAAGGCTCCCATTTCTCCATGGCCTGTCCTGCATTCCTGGTTTTGACACTTTTTTCAGCATGGCCCTTTTGACCGATGGGAAGCGAGACTTCTTTGTAGCGCTGATTTGCCTTTCCAGGTTGCTTGGTTGGCCAAAAAGGGCGTATGCGTTTTTTCCTGAATATATTCAGGAAAAAACGCATACGCCCTTTTTGGCCAAGGACATCATTGTCAACGTTTTGCCGCTTTTCATGTGCTTTAAAGGCGATTCGAATCTACCTCCTGAAATCTGTTTCCTGCAATTCTGCCTTGATTTCAAATCCTCTTCTTTGCCTTCCCTCAATATATTTGTGGACGAGAGTTATCATTTATAACTCTGCAGGTTTGTGAATTGCAGTGCCCTGAAGCTCAATTTTACAAGTCGCTTTCTTGGGAGCTGGCCGCAAAAGCGCAGGATGGCTTCAGGCCCTGTTCTGGTTCCGGGGGGCAGGCTGAGCCTGTGGTTAATTCTTCTTCCTGATGGGAAAATAGAGTGACCTGTGCCTGTCCCAACACCAAGAGCTAGTCTCTCATTGGTTCCCCGTCTTCCCGTTCATCCTCAGGACAAATTGCAACCTGTACGGAACAGGAGGTTAAAGGTGCTGATGCTCCAAGTAGGGAGATTGCTAGTAAAGTGGCTGGAATGGCGAACCCGAGCACAAGGAGATGAGAAATGAGGTGCGTTTTAGAAACCTTTCCCCATCACACGGTGTACCATCTTCTGGGTTTCTCATGCATGTTTTCGATGTAGGAAGATGCCCTTGAACCTGGAGATTTGGGACCCATGCGATGGGTAGCACGCAGTATTACTTTAAAGGGTCTGCGTTTGTTCACCCAACCTCACCAAACCTCTCAGCCCCAAGAGTGTCCACCCTTATGTCTCATCCAGCTGTGGGTCTAGATATGGTCAATCCAGGTTGCATCACAGCCCCTGAACGAATTGTGTAAGAATTTCTCTCTCTTTCCCTGTCTTTGTTTCATGGGTTTTTAAAAGTAATTTATTTTTATAATGGGGTTTAGCTGCTTTTCACGGCTGTGTTTATGCCGCTTTACACCCACTTGACACACTAACAGAGAGATATCAATACATAGGTTTTAAGATTATTACTAGTCAGATATATTCTTGTGCGGTGAATCGGGCGTGTTGAGTCCAGTTCTCTGAGCAAGGAGTAGGTCTTGTCTATTACATATTGGGTTTATGGAACGGTATCTGAGCTAATTTGAAACTCTTGTTTTATGTATCACCCCACCTCACCTTTCCCGTTAAGCAGCCATAGTGTGTTTTCTGCATGTGTGACTCTGTTCTGTTTTGTAATTCAGTTCAAGTGTAACGGTTTTTACATTCCCTCTATAAGTGACACCTTATGAGAAGTGTCCTTTTCTGTGTGACTTATTTCACTTAGAATCGTCTTACCTAAATCCACTCATCATGCTGCTACTAGCCTTATGACATTGATTTCATGGCTGAGTGATATTCCATTGTACATAAGGACCACAACTTTTTGATCCATTTTTCGCTGTCCTGGGATATTTAAGGTGGAATGAAGTGGAGGTCCTTGTCAACAGAGCAGCCCTAAACTTTGGGGTGCTTGTGTCTTGCTGATTTTCAATTTTCCCACTTTATCCCCCCATGCGTGGAAGTGCCCTATGCTCTCTAAGCTGTGTTTTTTAGATGTTTCAGGACACACCGTACACTTCTCCAGAGTGGCTGTTGGCGATTTACATCCCGCCCATCAGTGTAGCAAGGCTCCCATTTCTGCATGGCCTGTCCTGCATTCCTGGTTTTGACACTTTTTTCAGCATGGCCCTTTTGACCGATGGGAAGCGAGACTTCTTTGTAGCGCTGATTTGCCTTTCCAGGTTGCTTGGTTGGCCAAAAAGGGCGTATGCGTTTTTTCCTGAATATATTCAGGAAAAAACGCATACGCCCTTTTTGGCCAAGGGCATCATTGTCAACGTTTTGCCGCTTTTCATGTGCTTTAAAGGCGATTCGAATCTACCTCCTGAAATCTGTTTCCTGCAATTCTGCCTTGATTTCAAATCCTCTTCTTTGCCTTCCCTCAATATATTTGTGGACGAGAGTTATCATTTATAACTCTGCAGGTTTGTGAATTGCAGTGCCCTGAAGCTCCATTTTACAAGTCGCTTTCTTGGGAGCTGGCCGCAAAAGCGCAGGATGGCTTCAGGCCCTGTTCTGGTTCCGGGGGGCAGGCTGAGCCTGTGGTTAATTCTTCTTCCTGATGGGAAAATAGAGTGACCTGTGCCTGTCCCAACACCAAGAGCTAGTCTCTCATTGGTTCCCCGTCTTCCCGTTCATCCTCAGGACAAATTGCAACCTGTACGGAACAGGAGGTTAAAGGTGCTGATGCTCCAAGTAGGGAGATTGCTAGTAAAGTGGCTGGAATGGCGAACCCGAGCACAAGGAGATGAGAAATGAGGTGCGTTTTAGAAACCTTTCCCCATCACACGGTGTACCATCTTCTGGGTTTCTCATGCATGTTTTCGATGTAGGAAGATGCCCTTGAACCTGGAGATTTGGGACCCATGCGATGGGTAGCACGCAGTATTACTTTAAAGGGTCTGCGTTTGTTCACCCAACCTCACCAAACCTCTCAGCCCCAAGAGTGTCCACCCTTATGTCTCATCCAGCTGTGGGTCTAGATATGGTCAATCCAGGTTGCATCACAGCCCCTGAACGAATTGTGTAAGAATTTCTCTCTCTTTCCCTGTCTTTGTTTCATGGGTTTTTAAAAGTAATTTATTTTTATAATGGGGTTTAGCTGCTTTTCACGGCTGTGTTTATGCCGCTTTACACCCACTTGACACACTAACAGAGAGATATCAATACATAGGTTTTAAGATTATTACTAGTCAGATATATTCTTGGGCGGTGAATCGGGCGTGTTGAGTCCAGTTCTCTGAGCAAGGAGTAGGTCTTGTCTATTACATATTGGGTTTATGGAACGGTATCTGAGCTAATTTGAAACTCTTGTTTTATGTATCACCCCACCTCACCTTTCCCGTTAAGCAGCCATAGTGTGTTTTCTGCATGTGTGACTCTGTTCTGTTTTGTAATTCAGTTCAAGTGTAACGGTTTTTACATTCCCTCTATAAGTGACACCTTATGAGAAGTGTCCTTTTCTGTGTGACTTATTTCACTTAGAATCGTCTTACCTAAATCCACTCATCATGCTGCTACTAGCCTTATGACATTGATTTCATGGCTGAGTGATATTCCATTGTACATAAGGACCACAACTTTTTGATCCATTTTTCGCTGTCCTGGGATATTTAAGGTGGAATGAAGTGGAGGTCCTTGTCAACAGAGCAGCCCTAAACTTTGGGGTGCTTGTGTCTTGCTGATTTTCAATTTTCCCACTTTATCCCCCCATGCGTGGAAGTGCCCTATGCTCTCTAAGCTGTGTTTTTTAGATGTTTCAGGACACACCGTACACTTCTCCAGAGTGGCTGTTGGCGATTTACATCCCGCCCATCAGTGTAGCAAGGCTCCCATTTCTCCATGGCCTGTCCTGCATTCCTGGTTTTGACACTTTTTTCAGCATGGCCCTTTTGACCGATGGGAAGCGAGACTTCTTTGTAGCGCTGATTTGCCTTTCCAGGTTGCTTGGTTGGCCAAAAAGGGCGTATGCGTTTTTTCCTGAATATATTCAGGAAAAAACGCATACGCCCTTTTTGGCCAAGGGCATCATTGTCAACGTTTTGCCGCTTTTCATGTGCTTTAAAGGCGATTCGAATCTACCTCCTGAAATCTGTTTCCTGCAATTCTGCCTTGATTTCAAATCCTCTTCTTTGCCTTCCCTCAATATATTTGTGGACGAGAGTTATCATTTATAACTCTGCAGGTTTGTGAATTGCAGTGCCCTGAAGCTCCATTTCACAAGTCGCTTTCTTGGGAGCTGGCCGCAAAAGCGCAGGATGGCTTCAGGCCCTGTTCTGGTTCCGGGGGGCAGGCTGAGCCTGTGGTTAATTCTTCTTCCTGATGGGAAAATAGAGTGACCTGTGCCTGTCCCAACACCAAGAGCTAGTCTCTCATTGGTTCCCCGTCTTCCCGTTCATCCTCAGGACAAATTGCAACCTGTACGGAACAGGAGGTTAAAGGTGCTGATGCTCCAAGTAGGGAGATTGCCAGTAAAGTGGCTGGAATGGCGAACCCGAGCACAAGGAGATGAGAAATGAGGTGCGTTTTAGAAACCTTTCCCCATCACACGGTGTACCATCTTCTGGGTTTCTCATGCATGTTTTCGATGTAGGAAGTTGCCCTTGAACCTGGAGATTTGGGACCCATGCGATGGGTAGCACGCAGTATTACTTTAAAGGGTCTGCGTTTGCTCACCCAACCTCACCAAACCTCTCAGCCCCAAGAGTGTCCACCCTTATGTCTCATCCAGCTGTGGGTCTAGATATGGTCAATCCAGGTTGCATCACAGCCCCTGAACGAATTGTGTAAGAATTTCTCTCTCTTTCCCTGTCTCTGTTTCATGGGTTTTTAAAAGTAATTTATTTTTATAATGGGGTTTAGCTGCTTTTCACGGCTGTGTTTATGCCGCTTTACACCCACTTGACACACTAACAGAGAGATATCAATACATAGGTTTTAAGATTATTACTAGTCAGATATATTCTTGTGCGGTGAATCGGGCGTGTTGAGTCCAGTTCTCTGAGCAAGGAGTAGGTCTTGTCTATTACATATTGGGTTTATGGAACGGTATCTGAGCTAATTTGAAACTCTTGTTTTATGTATCACCCCACCTCACCTTTCCCGTTAAGCAGCCATAGTGTGTTTTCTGCATGTGTGACTCTGTTCTGTTTTGTAATTCAGTTCAAGTGTAACGGTTTTTACATTCCCTCTATAAGTGACACCTTATGAGAAGTGTCCTTTTCTGTGTGACTTATTTCACTTAGAATCTTCTTACCTAAATCCACTCATCATGCTGCTACTAGCCTTATGACATTGATTTCATGGCTGAGTGATATTCCATTGTACATAAGGACCACAACTTTTTGATCCATTTTTCGCTTTCCTGGGATATTTAAGGTGGAATGAAGTGGAGGTCCTTGTCAACAGAGCAGCCCTAAACTTTGGGGTGCTTGTGTCTTGCTGATTTTCAATTTTCCCACTTTATCCCCCCATGCGTGGAAGTGCCCTATGCTCTCTAAGCTGTGTTTTTTAGATGTTTCAGGACACACCGTACACTTCTCCAGAGTGGCTGTTGGCGATTTACATCCCGCCCATCAGTGTAGCAAGGCTCCCATTTCTCCATGGCCTGTCCTGCATTCCTGGTTTTGACACTTTTTTCAGCATGGCCCTTTTGACCGATGGGAAGCGAGACTTCTTTGTAGCGCTGATTTGCCTTTCCAGGTTGCTTGGTTGGCCAAAAAGGGCGTATGCGTTTTTTCCTGAATATATTCAGGAAAAAACGCATACGCCCTTTTTGGCCAAGGGCATCATTGTCAACGTTTTGCCGCTTTTCATGTGCTTTAAAGGCGATTCGAATCTACCTCCTGAAATCTGTTTCCTGCAATTCTGCCTTGATTTCAAATCCTCTTCTTTGCCTTCCCTCAATATATTTGTGGACGAGAGTTATCATTTATAACTCTGCAGGTTTGTGAATTGCAGTGCCCTGAAGCTCCATTTCACAAGTCGCTTTCTTGGGAGCTGGCCGCAAAAGCGCAGGATGGCTTCAGGCCCTGTTCTGGTTCCGGGGGGCAGGCTGAGCCTGTGGTTAATTCTTCTTCCTGATGGGAAAATAGAGTGACCTGTGCCTGTCCCAACACCAAGAGCTAGTCTCTCATTGGTTCCCCGTCTTCCCGTTCATCCTCAGGACAAATTGCAACCTGTACGGAACAGGAGGTTAAAGGTGCTGATGCTCCAAGTAGGGAGATTGCCAGTAAAGTGGCTGGAATGGCGAACCCGAGCACAAGGAGATGAGAAATGAGGTGCGTTTTAGAAACCTTTCCCCATCACACGGTGTACCATCTTCTGGGTTTCTCATGCATGTTTTCGATGTAGGAAGATGCCCTTGAACCTGGAGATTTGGGACCCATGCGATGGGTAGCACGCAGTATTACTTTAAAGGGTCTGCGTTTGCTCACCCAACCTCACCAAACCTCTCAGCCCCAAGAGTGTCCACCCTTATGTCTCATCCAGCTGTGGGTCTAGATATGGTCAATCCAGGTTGCATCACAGCCCCTGAACGAATTGTGTAAGAATTTCTCTCTCTTTCCCTGTCTCTGTTTCATGGGTTTTTAAAAGTAATTTATTTTTATAATGGGGTTTAGCTGCTTTTCACGGCTGTGTTTATGCCGCTTTACACCCACTTGACACACTAACAGAGAGATATCAATACATAGGTTTTAAGATTATTACTAGTCAGATATATTCTTGTGCGGTGAATCGGGCGTGTTGAGTCCAGTTCTCTGAGCAAGGAGTAGGTCTTGTCTATTACATATTGGGTTTATGGAACGGTATCTGAGCTAATTTGAAACTCTTGTTTTATGTATCACCCCACCTCACCTTTCCCGTTAAGCAGCCATAGTGTGTTTTCTGCATGTGTGACTCTGTTCTGTTTTGTAATTCAGTTCAAGTGTAACGGTTTTTACATTCCCTCTATAAGTGACACCTTATGAGAAGTGTCCTTTTCTGTGTGACTTATTTCACTTAGAATCGTCTTACCTAAATCCACTCATCATGCTGCTACTAGCCTTATGACATTGATTTCATGGCTGAGTGATATTCCATTGTACATAAGGACCACAACTTTTTGATCCATTTTTCGCTGTCCTGGGATATTTAAGGTGGAATGAAGTGGAGGTCCTTGTCAACAGAGCAGCCCTAAACTTTGGGGTGCTTGTGTCTTGCTGATTTTCAATTTTCCCACTTTATCCCCCCATGCGTGGAAGTGCCCTATGCTCTCTAAGCTGTGTTTTTTAGATGTTTCAGGACACACCGTACACTTCTCCAGAGTGGCTGTTGGCGATTTACATCCCGCCCATCAGTGTAGCAAGGATCCCATTTCTCCATGGCCTGTCCTGCATTCCTGGTTTTGACACTTTTTTCAGCATGGCCCTTTTGACCGATGGGAAGCGAGACTTCTTTGTAGCGCTGATTTGCCTTTCCAGGTTGCTTGGTTGGCCAAAAAGGGCGTATGCGTTTTTTCCTGAATATATTCAGGAAAAAACGCATACGCCCTTTTTGGCCAAGGGCATCATTGTCAACGTTTTGCCGCTTTTCATGTGCTTTAAAGGCGATTCGAATCTACCTCCTGAAATCTGTTTCCTGCAATTCTGCCTTGATTTCAAATCCTCTTCTTTGCCTTCCCTCAATATATTTGTGGACGAGAGTTATCATTTATAACTCTGCAGGTTTGTGAATTGCAGTGCCCTGAAGCTCCATTTCACAAGTCGCTTTCTTGGGAGCTGGCCGCAAAAGCGCAGGATGGCTTCAGGCCCTGTTCTGGTTCCGGGGGGCAGGCTGAGCCTGTGGTTAATTCTTCTTCCTGATGGGAAAATAGAGTGACCTGTGCCTGTCCCAACACCAAGAGCTAGTCTCTCATTGGTTCCCCGTCTTCCCGTTCATCCTCAGGACAAATTGCAACCTGTACGGAACAGGAGGTTAAAGGTGCTGATGCTCCAAGTAGGGAGATTGCCAGTAAAGTGGCTGGAATGGCGAACCCGAGCACAAGGAGATGAGAAATGAGGTGCGTTTTAGAAACCTTTCCCCATCACACGGTGTACCATCTTCTGGGTTTCTCATGCATGTTTTCGATGTAGGAAGTTGCCCTTGAACCTGGAGATTTGGGACCCATGCGATGGGTAGCACGCAGTATTACTTTAAAGGGTCTGCGTTTGCTCACCCAACCTCACCAAACCTCTCAGCCCCAAGAGTGTCCACCCTTATGTCTCATCCAGCTGTGGGTCTAGATATGGTCAATCCAGGTTGCATCACAGCCCCTGAACGAATTGTGTAAGAATTTCTCTCTCTTTCCCTGTCTCTGTTTCATGGGTTTTTAAAAGTAATTTATTTTTATAATGGGGTTTAGCTGCTTTTCACGGCTGTGTTTATGCCGCTTTACACCCACTTGACACACTAACAGAGAGATATCAATACATAGGTTTTAAGATTATTACTAGTCAGATATATTCTTGTGCGGTGAATCGGGCGTGTTGAGTCCAGTTCTCTGAGCAAGGAGTAGGTCTTGTCTATTACATATTGGGTTTATGGAACGGTATCTGAGCTAATTTGAAACTCTTGTTTTATGTATCACCCCACCTCACCTTTCCCGTTAAGCAGCCATAGTGTGTTTTCTGCATGTGTGACTCTGTTCTGTTTTGTAATTCAGTTCAAGTGTAACGGTTTTTACATTCCCTCTATAAGTGACACCTTATGAGAAGTGTCCTTTTCTGTGTGACTTATTTCACTTAGAATCGTCTTACCTAAATCCACTCATCATGCTGCTACTAGCCTTATGACATTGATTTCATGGCTGAGTGATATTCCATTGTACATAAGGACCACAACTTTTTGATCCATTTTTCGCTTTCCTGGGATATTTAAGGTGGAATGAAGTGGAGGTCCTTGTCAACAGAGCAGCCCTAAACTTTGGGGTGCTTGTGTCTTGCTGATTTTCAATTTTCCCACTTTATCCCCCCATGCGTGGAAGTGCCCTATGCTCTCTAAGCTGTGTTTTTTAGATGTTTCAGGACACACCGTACACTTCTCCAGAGTGGCTGTTGGCGATTTACATCCCGCCCATCAGTGTAGCAAGGCTCCCATTTCTCCATGGCCTGTCCTGCATTCCTGGTTTTGACACTTTTTTCAGCATGGCCCTTTTGACCGATGGGAAGCGAGACTTCTTTGTAGCGCTGATTTGCCTTTCCAGGTTGCTTGGTTGGCCAAAAAGGGCGTATGCGTTTTTTCCTGAATATATTCAGGAAAAAACGCATACGCCCTTTTTGGCCAAGGGCATCATTGTCAACGTTTTGCCGCTTTTCATGTGCTTTAAAGGCGATTCGAATCTACCTCCTGAAATCTGTTTCCTGCAATTCTGCCTTGATTTCAAATCCTCTTCTTTGCCTTCCCTCAATATATTTGTGGACGAGAGTTATCATTTATAACTCTGCAGGTTTGTGAATTGCAGTGCCCTGAAGCTCCATTTCACAAGTCGCTTTCTTGGGAGCTGGCCGCAAAAGCGCAGGATGGCTTCAGGCCCTGTTCTGGTTCCGGGGGGCAGGCTGAGCCTGTGGTTAATTCTTCTTCCTGATGGGAAAATAGAGTGACCTGTGCCTGTCCCAACACCAAGAGCTAGTCTCTCATTGGTTCCCCGTCTTCCCGTTCATCCTCAGGACAAATTGCAACCTGTACGGAACAGGAGGTTAAAGGTGCTGATGCTCCAAGTAGGGAGATTGCCAGTAAAGTGGCTGGAATGGCGAACCCGAGCACAAGGAGATGAGAAATGAGGTGCGTTTTAGAAACCTTTCCCCATCACACGGTGTACCATCTTCTGGGTTTCTCATGCATGTTTTCGATGTAGGAAGATGCCCTTGAACCTGGAGATTTGGGACCCATGCGATGGGTAGCACGCAGTATTACTTTAAAGGGTCTGCGTTTGCTCACCCAACCTCACCAAACCTCTCAGCCCCAAGAGTGTCCACCCTTATGTCTCATCCAGCTGTGGGTCTAGATATGGTCAATCCAGGTTGCATCACAGCCCCTGAACGAATTGTGTAAGAATTTCTCTCTCTTTCCCTGTCTCTGTTTCATGGGTTTTTAAAAGTAATTTATTTTTATAATGGGGTTTAGCTGCTTTTCACGGCTGTGTTTATGCCGCTTTACACCCACTTGACACACTAACAGAGAGATATCAATACATAGGTTTTAAGATTATTACTAGTCAGATATATTCTTGTGCGGTGAATCGGGCGTGTTGAGTCCAGTTCTCTGAGCAAGGAGTAGGTCTTGTCTATTACATATTGGGTTTATGGAACGGTATCTGAGCTAATTTGAAACTCTTGTTTTATGTATCACCCCACCTCACCTTTCCCGTTAAGCAGCCATAGTGTGTTTTCTGCATGTGTGACTCTGTTCTGTTTTGTAATTCAGTTCAAGTGTAACGGTTTTTACATTCCCTCTATAAGTGACACCTTATGAGAAGTGTCCTTTTCTGTGTGACTTATTTCACTTAGAATCGTCTTACCTAAATCCACTCATCATGCTGCTACTAGCCTTATGACATTGATTTCATGGCTGAGTGATATTCCATTGTACATAAGGACCACAACTTTTTGATCCATTTTTCGCTTTCCTGGGATATTTAAGGTGGAATGAAGTGGAGGTCCTTGTCAACAGAGCAGCCCTAAACTTTGGGGTGCTTGTGTCTTGCTGATTTTCAATTTTCCCACTTTATCCCCCCATGCGTGGAAGTGCCCTATGCTCTCTAAGCTGTGTTTTTTAGATGTTTCAGGACACACCGTACACTTCTCCAGAGTGGCTGTTGGCGATTTACATCCCGCCCATCAGTGTAGCAAGGCTCCCATTTCTCCATGGCCTGTCCTGCATTCCTGGTTTTGACACTTTTTTCAGCATGGCCCTTTTGACCGATGGGAAGCGAGACTTCTTTGTAGCGCTGATTTGCCTTTCCAGGTTGCTTGGTTGGCCAAAAAGGGCGTATGCGTTTTTTCCTGAATATATTCAGGAAAAAACGCATACGCCCTTTTTGGCCAAGGGCATCATTGTCAACGTTTTGCCGCTTTTCATGTGCTTTAAAGGCGATTCGAATCTACCTCCTGAAATCTGTTTCCTGCAATTCTGCCTTGATTTCAAATCCTCTTCTTTGCCTTCCCTCAATATATTTGTGGACGAGAGTTATCATTTATAACTCTGCAGGTTTGTGAATTGCAGTGCCCTGAAGCTCCATTTCACAAGTCGCTTTCTTGGGAGCTGGCCGCAAAAGCGCAGGATGGCTTCAGGCCCTGTTCTGGTTCCGGGGGGCAGGCTGAGCCTGTGGTTAATTCTTCTTCCTGATGGGAAAATAGAGTGACCTGTGCCTGTCCCAACACCAAGAGCTAGTCTCTCATTGGTTCCCCGTCTTCCCGTTCATCCTCAGGACAAATTGCAACCTGTACGGAACAGGAGGTTAAAGGTGCTGATGCTCCAAGTAGGGAGATTGCCAGTAAAGTGGCTGGAATGGCGAACCCGAGCACAAGGAGATGAGAAATGAGGTGCGTTTTAGAAACCTTTCCCCATCACACGGTGTACCATCTTCTGGGTTTCTCATGCATGTTTTCGATGTAGGAAGATGCCCTTGAACCTGGAGATTTGGGACCCATGCGATGGGTAGCACGCAGTATTACTTTAAAGGGTCTGCGTTTGCTCACCCAACCTCACCAAACCTCTCAGCCCCAAGAGTGTCCACCCTTATGTCTCATCCAGCTGTGGGTCTAGATATGGTCAATCCAGGTTGCATCACAGCCCCTGAACGAATTGTGTAAGAATTTCTCTCTCTTTCCCTGTCTTTGTTTCATGGGTTTTTAAAAGTAATTTATTTTTATAATGGGGTTTAGCTGCTTTTCACGGCTGTGTTTATGCCGCTTTACACCCACTTGACACACTAACAGAGAGATATCAATACATAGGTTTTAAGATTATTACTAGTCAGATATATTCTTGTGCGGTGAATCGGGCGTGTTGAGTCCAGTTCTCTGAGCAAGGAGTAGGTCTTGTCTATTACATATTGGGTTTATGGAACGGTATCTGAGCTAATTTGAAACTCTTGTTTTATGTATCACCCCACCTCACCTTTCCCGTTAAGCAGCCATAGTGTGTTTTCTGCATGTGTGACTCTGTTCTGTTTTGTAATTCAGTTCAAGTGTAACGGTTTTTACATTCCCTCTATAAGTGACACCTTATGAGAAGTGTCCTTTTCTGTGTGACTTATTTCACTTAGAATCGTCTTACCTAAATCCACTCATCATGCTGCTACTAGCCTTATGACATTGATTTCATGGCTGAGTGATATTCCATTGTACATAAGGACCACAACTTTTTGATCCATTTTTCGCTGTCCTGGGATATTTAAGGTGGAATGAAGTGGAGGTCCTTGTCAACAGAGCAGCCCTAAACTTTGGGGTGCTTGTGTCTTGCTGATTTTCAATTTTCCCACTTTATCCCCCCATGCGTGGAAGTGCCCTATGCTCTCTAAGCTGTGTTTTTTAGATGTTTCAGGACACACCGTACACTTCTCCAGAGTGGCTGTTGGCGATTTACATCCCGCCCATCAGTGTAGCAAGGCTCCCATTTCTCCATGGCCTGTCCTGCATTCCTGGTTTTGACACTTTTTTCAGCATGGCCCTTTTGACCGATGGGAAGCGAGACTTCTTTGTAGCGCTGATTTGCCTTTCCAGGTTGCTTGGTTGGCCAAAAAGGGCGTATGCGTTTTTTCCTGAATATATTCAGGAAAAAACGCATACGCCCTTTTTGGCCAAGGGCATCATTGTCAACGTTTTGCCGCTTTTCATGTGCTTTAAAGGCGATTCGAATCTACCTCCTGAAATCTGTTTCCTGCAATTCTGCCTTGATTTCAAATCCTCTTCTTTGCCTTCCCTCAATATATTTGTGGACGAGAGTTATCATTTATAACTCTGCAGGTTTGTGAATTGCAGTGCCCTGAAGCTCCATTTCACAAGTCGCTTTCTTGGGAGCTGGCCGCAAAAGCGCAGGATGGCTTCAGGCCCTGTTCTGGTTCCGGGGGGCAGGCTGAGCCTGTGGTTAATTCTTCTTCCTGATGGGAAAATAGAGTGACCTGTGCCTGTCCCAACACCAAGAGCTAGTCTCTCATTGGTTCCCCGTCTTCCCGTTCATCCTCAGGACAAATTGCAACCTGTACGGAACAGGAGGTTAAAGGTGCTGATGCTCCAAGTAGGGAGATTGCCAGTAAAGTGGCTGGAATGGCGAACCCGAGCACAAGGAGATGAGAAATGAGGTGCGTTTTAGAAACCTTTCCCCATCACACGGTGTACCATCTTCTGGGTTTCTCATGCATGTTTTCGATGTAGGAAGATGCCCTTGAACCTGGAGATTTGGGACCCATGCGATGGGTAGCACGCAGTATTACTTTAAAGGGTCTGCGTTTGCTCACCCAACCTCACCAAACCTCTCAGCCCCAAGAGTGTCCACCCTTATGTCTCATCCAGCTGTGGGTCTAGATATGGTCAATCCAGGTTGCATCACAGCCCCTGAACGAATTGTGTAAGAATTTCTCTCTCTTTCCCTGTCTCTGTTTCATGGGTTTTTAAAAGTAATTTATTTTTATAATGGGGTTTAGCTGCTTTTCACGGCTGTGTTTATGCCGCTTTACACCCACTTGACACACTAACAGAGAGATATCAATACATAGGTTTTAAGATTATTACTAGTCAGATATATTCTTGTGCGGTGAATCGGGCGTGTTGAGTCCAGTTTTCTGAGCAAGGAGTAGGTCTTGTCTATTACATATTGGGTTTATGGAACGGTATCTGAGCTAATTTGAAACTCTTGTTTTATGTATCACCCCACCTCACCTTTCCCGTTAAGCAGCCATAGTGTGTTTTCTGCATGTATGACTCTGTTCTGTTTTGTAATTCAGTTCAAGTGTAACGGTTTTTACATTCCCTCTATAAGTGACACCTTATGAGAAGTGTCCTTTTCTGTGTGACTTATTTCACTTAGAATCGTCTTACCTAAATCCACTCATCATGCTGCTACTAGCCTTATGACATTGATTTCATGGCTGAGTGATATTCCATTGTACATAAGGACCACAACTTTTTGATCCATTTTTCGCTTTCCTGGGATATTTAAGGTGGAATGAAGTGGAGGTCCTTGTCAACAGAGCAGCCCTAAACTTTGGGGTGCTTGTGTCTTGCTGATTTTCAATTTTCCCACTTTATCCCCCCATGCGTGGAAGTGCCCTATGCTCTCTAAGCTGTGTTTTTTAGATGTTTCAGGACACACCGTACACTTCTCCAGAGTGGCTGTTGGCGATTTACATCCCGCCCATCAGTGTAGCAAGGCTCCCATTTCTCCATGGCCTGTCCTGCATTCCTGGTTTTGACACTTTTTTCAGCATGGCCCTTTTGACCGATGGGAAGCGAGACTTCTTTGTAGCGCTGATTTGCCTTTCCAGGTTGCTTGGTTGGCCAAAAAGGGCGTATGCGTTTTTTCCTGAATATATTCAGGAAAAAACGCATACGCCCTTTTTGGCCAAGGGCATCATTGTCAACGTTTTGCCGCTTTTCATGTGCTTTAAAGGCGATTCGAATCTACCTCCTGAAATCTGTTTCCTGCAATTCTGCCTTGATTTCAAATCCTCTTCTTTGCCTTCCCTCAATATATTTGTGGACGAGAGTTATCATTTATAACTCTGCAGGTTTGTGAATTGCAGTGCCCTGAAGCTCCATTTCACAAGTCGCTTTCTTGGGAGCTGGCCGCAAAAGCGCAGGATGGCTTCAGGCCCTGTTCTGGTTCCGGGGGGCAGGCTGAGCCTGTGGTTAATTCTTCTTCCTGATGGGAAAATAGAGTGACCTGTGCCTGTCCCAACACCAAGAGCTAGTCTCTCATTGGTTCCCCGTCTTCCCGTTCATCCTCAGGACAAATTGCAACCTGTACGGAACAGGAGGTTAAAGGTGCTGATGCTCCAAGTAGGGAGATTGCTAGTAAAGTGGCTGGAATGGCGAACCCGAGCACAAGGAGATGAGAAATGAGGTGCGTTTTAGAAACCTTTCCCCATCACACGGTGTACCATCTTCTGGGTTTCTCATGCATGTTTTCGATGTAGGAAGATGCCCTTGAACCTGGAGATTTGGGACCCATGCGATGGGTAGCACGCAGTATTACTTTAAAGGGTCTGCGTTTGTTCACCCAACCTCACCAAACCTCTCAGCCCCAAGAGTGTCCACCCTTATGTCTCATCCAGCTGTGGGTCTAGATATGGTCAATCCAGGTTGCATCACAGCCCCTGAACGAATTGTGTAAGAATTTCTCTCTCTTTCCCTGTCTTTGTTTCATGGGTTTTTAAAAGTAATTTATTTTTATAATGGGGTTTAGCTGCTTTTCACGGCTGTGTTTATGCCGCTTTACACCCACTTGACACACTAACAGAGAGATATCAATACATAGGTTTTAAGATTATTACTAGTCAGATATATTCTTGTGCGGTGAATCGGGCGTGTTGAGTCCAGTTCTCTGAGCAAGGAGTAGGTCTTGTCTATTACATATTGGGTTTATGGAACGGTATCTGAGCTAATTTGAAGCTCTTGTTTTATGTATCACCCCACCTCACCTTTCCCGTTAAGCAGCCATAGTGTGTTTTCTGCATGTGTGACTCTGTTCTGTTTTGTAATTCAGTTCAAGTGTAACGGTTTTTACATTCCCTCTATAAGTGACACCTTATGAGAAGTGTCCTTTTCTGTGTGACTTATTTCACTTAGAATCGTCTTACCTAAATCCACTCATCATGCTGCTACTAGCCTTATGACATTGATTTCATGGCTGAGTGATATTCCATTGTACATAAGGACCACAACTTTTTGATCCATTTTTCGCTTTCCTGGGATATTTAAGGTGGAATGAAGTGGAGGTCCTTGTCAACAGAGCAGCCCTAAACTTTGGGGTGCTTGTGTCTTGCTGATTTTCAATTTTCCCACTTTATCCCCCCATGCGTGGAAGTGCCCTATGCTCTCTAAGCTGTGTTTTTTAGATGTTTCAGGACACACCGTACACTTCTCCAGAGTGGCTGTTGGCGATTTACATCCCGCCCATCAGTGTAGCAAGGCTCCCATTTCTCCATGGCCTGTCCTGCATTCCTGGTTTTGACACTTTTTTCAGCATGGCCCTTTTGACCGATGGGAAGCGAGACTTCTTTGTAGCGCTGATTTGCCTTTCCAGGTTGCTTGGTTGGCCAAAAAGGGCGTATGCGTTTTTTCCTGAATATATTCAGGAAAAAACGCATACGCCCTTTTTGGCCAAGGGCATCATTGTCAACGTTTTGCCGCTTTTCATGTGCTTTAAAGGCGATTCGAATCTACCTCCTGAAATCTGTTTCCTGCAATTCTGCCTTGATTTCAAATCCTCTTCTTTGCCTTCCCTCAATATATTTGTGGACGAGAGTTATCATTTATAACTCTGCAGGTTTGTGAATTGCAGTGCCCTGAAGCTCCATTTCACAAGTCGCTTTCTTGGGAGCTGGCCGCAAAAGCGCAGGATGGCTTCAGGCCCTGTTCTGGTTCCGGGGGGCAGGCTGAGCCTGTGGTTAATTCTTCTTCCTGATGGGAAAATAGAGTGACCTGTGCCTGTCCCAACACCAAGAGCTAGTCTCTCATTGGTTCCCCGTCTTCCCGTTCATCCTCAGGACAAATTGCAACCTGTACGGAACAGGAGGTTAAAGGTGCTGATGCTCCAAGTAGGGAGATTGCCAGTAAAGTGGCTGGAATGGCGAACCCGAGCACAAGGAGATGAGAAATGAGGTGCGTTTTAGAAACCTTTCCCCATCACACGGTGTACCATCTTCTGGGTTTCTCATGCATGTTTTCGATGTAGGAAGATGCCCTTGAACCTGGAGATTTGGGACCCATGCGATGGGTAGCACGCAGTATTACTTTAAAGGGTCTGCGTTTGCTCACCCAACCTCACCAAACCTCTCAGCCCCAAGAGTGTCCACCCTTATGTCTCATCCAGCTGTGGGTCTAGATATGGTCAATCCAGGTTGCATCACAGCCCCTGAACGAATTGTGTAAGAATTTCTCTCTCTTTCCCTGTCTTTGTTTCATGGGTTTTTAAAAGTAATTTATTTTTATAATGGGGTTTAGCTGCTTTTCACGGCTGTGTTTATGCCGCTTTACACCCACTTGACACACTAACAGAGAGATATCAATACATAGGTTTTAAGATTATTACTAGTCAGATATATTCTTGTGCGGTGAATCGGGCGTGTTGAGTCCAGTTCTCTGAGCAAGGAGTAGGTCTTGTCTATTACATATTGGGTTTATGGAACGGTATCTGAGCTAATTTGAAACTCTTGTTTTATGTATCACCCCACCTCACCTTTCCCGTTAAGCAGCCATAGTGTGTTTTCTGCATGTGTGACTCTGTTCTGTTTTGTAATTCAGTTCAAGTGTAACGGTTTTTACATTCCCTCTATAAGTGACACCTTATGAGAAGTGTCCTTTTCTGTGTGACTTATTTCACTTAGAATCGTCTTACCTAAATCCACTCATCATGCTGCTACTAGCCTTATGACATTGATTTCATGGCTGAGTGATATTCCATTGTACATAAGGACCACAACTTTTTGATCCATTTTTCGCTGTCCTGGGATATTTAAGGTGGAATGAAGTGGAGGTCCTTGTCAACAGAGCAGCCCTAAACTTTGGGGTGCTTGTGTCTTGCTGATTTTCAATTTTCCCACTTTATCCCCCCATGCGTGGAAGTGCCCTATGCTCTCTAAGCTGTGTTTTTTAGATGTTTCAGGACACACCGTACACTTCTCCAGAGTGGCTGTTGGCGATTTACATCCCGCCCATCAGTGTAGCAAGGCTCCCATTTCTCCATGGCCTGTCCTGCATTCCTGGTTTTGACACTTTTTTCAGCATGGCCCTTTTGACCGATGGGAAGCGAGACTTCTTTGTAGCGCTGATTTGCCTTTCCAGGTTGCTTGGTTGGCCAAAAAGGGCGTATGCGTTTTTTCCTGAATATATTCAGGAAAAAACGCATACGCCCTTTTTGGCCAAGGGCATCATTGTCAACGTTTTGCCGCTTTTCATGTGCTTTAAAGGCGATTCGAATCTACCTCCTGAAATCTGTTTCCTGCAATTCTGCCTTGATTTCAAATCCTCTTCTTTGCCTTCCCTCAATATATTTGTGGACGAGAGTTATCATTTATAACTCTGCAGGTTTGTGAATTGCAGTGCCCTGAAGCTCCATTTCACAAGTCGCTTTCTTGGGAGCTGGCCGCAAAAGCGCAGGATGGCTTCAGGCCCTGTTCTGGTTCCGGGGGGCAGGCTGAGCCTGTGGTTAATTCTTCTTCCTGATGGGAAAATAGAGTGACCTGTGCCTGTCCCAACACCAAGAGCTAGTCTCTCATTGGTTCCCCGTCTTCCCGTTCATCCTCAGGACAAATTGCAACCTGTACGGAACAGGAGGTTAAAGGTGCTGATGCTCCAAGTAGGGAGATTGCCAGTAAAGTGGCTGGAATGGCGAACCCGAGCACAAGGAGATGAGAAATGAGGTGCGTTTTAGAAACCTTTCCCCATCACACGGTGTACCATCTTCTGGGTTTCTCATGCATGTTTTCGATGTAGGAAGATGCCCTTGAACCTGGAGATTTGGGACGCATGCGATGGGTAGCACGCAGTATTACTTTAAAGGGTCTGCGTTTGCTCACCCAACCTCACCAAACCTCTCAGCCCCAAGAGTGTCCACCCTTATGTCTCATCCAGCTGTGGGTCTAGATATGGTCAATCCAGGTTGCATCACAGCCCCTGAACGAATTGTGTAAGAATTTCTCTCTCTTTCCCTGTCTCTGTTTCATGGGTTTTTAAAAGTAATTTATTTTTATAATGGGGTTTAGCTGCTTTTCACGGCTGTGTTTATGCCGCTTTACACCCACTTGACACACTAACAGAGAGATATCAATACATAGGTTTTAAGATTATTACTAGTCAGATATATTCTTGTGCGGTGAATCGGGCGTGTTGAGTCCAGTTCTCTGAGCAAGGAGTAGGTCTTGTCTATTACATATTGGGTTTATGGAACGGTATCTGAGCTAATTTGAAACTCTTGTTTTATGTATCACCCCACCTCACCTTTCCCGTTAAGCAGCCATAGTGTGTTTTCTGCATGTGTGACTCTGTTCTGTTTTGTAATTCAGTTCAAGTGTAACGGTTTTTACATTCCCTCTATAAGTGACACCTTATGAGAAGTGTCCTTTTCTGTGTGACTTATTTCACTTAGAATCGTCTTACCTAAATCCACTCATCATGCTGCTACTAGCCTTATGACATTGATTTCATGGCTGAGTGATATTCCATTGTACATAAGGACCACAACTTTTTGATCCATTTTTCGCTTTCCTGGGATATTTAAGGTGGAATGAAGTGGAGGTCCTTGTCAACAGAGCAGCCCTAAACTTTGGGGTGCTTGTGTCTTGCTGATTTTCAATTTTCCCACTTTATCCCCCCATGCGTGGAAGTGCCCTATGCTCTCTAAGCTGTGTTTTTTAGATGTTTCAGGACACACCGTACACTTCTCCAGAGTGGCTGTTGGCGATTTACATCCCGCCCATCAGTGTAGCAAGGCTCCCATTTCTCCATGGCCTGTCCTGCATTCCTGGTTTTGACACTTTTTTCAGCATGGCCCTTTTGACCGATGGGAAGCGAGACTTCTTTGTAGCGCTGATTTGCCTTTCCAGGTTGCTTGGTTGGCCAAAAAGGGCGTATGCGTTTTTTCCTGAATATATTCAGGAAAAAACGCATACGCCCTTTTTGGCCAAGGGCATCATTGTCAACGTTTTGCCGCTTTTCATGTGCTTTAAAGGCGATTCGAATCTACCTCCTGAAATCTGTTTCCTGCAATTCTGCCTTGATTTCAAATCCTCTTCTTTGCCTTCCCTCAATATATTTGTGGACGAGAGTTATCATTTATAACTCTGCAGGTTTGTGAATTGCAGTGCCCTGAAGCTCCATTTCACAAGTCGCTTTCTTGGGAGCTGGCCGCAAAAGCGCAGGATGGCTTCAGGCCCTGTTCTGGTTCCGGGGGGCAGGCTGAGCCTGTGGTTAATTCTTCTTCCTGATGGGAAAATAGAGTGACCTGTGCCTGTCCCAACACCAAGAGCTAGTCTCTCATTGGTTCCCCGTCTTCCCGTTCATCCTCAGGACAAATTGCAACCTGTACGGAACAGGAGGTTAAAGGTGCTGATGCTCCAAGTAGGGAGATTGCCAGTAAAGTGGCTGGAATGGCGAACCCGAGCACAAGGAGATGAGAAATGAGGTGCGTTTTAGAAACCTTTCCCCATCACACGGTGTACCATCTTCTGGGTTTCTCATGCATGTTTTCGATGTAGGAAGATGCCCTTGAACCTGGAGATTTGGGACCCATGCGATGGGTAGCACGCAGTATTACTTTAAAGGGTCTGCGTTTGTTCACCCAACCTCACCAAACCTCTCAGCCCCAAGAGTGTCCACCCTTATGTCTCATCCAGCTGTGGGTCTAGATATGGTCAATCCAGGTTGCATCACAGCCCCTGAACGAATTGTGTAAGAATTTCTCTCTCTTTCCCTGTCTTTGTTTCATGGGTTTTTAAAAGTAATTTATTTTTATAATGGGGTTTAGCTGCTTTTCACGGCTGTGTTTATGCCGCTTTACACCCACTTGACACACTAACAGAGAGATATCAATACATAGGTTTTAAGATTATTACTAGTCAGATATATTCTTGTGCGGTGAATCGGGCGTGTTGAGTCCAGTTCTCTGAGCAAGGAGTAGGTCTTGTCTATTACATATTGGGTTTATGGAACGGTATCTGAGCTAATTTGAAGCTCTTGTTTTATGTATCACCCCACCTCACCTTTCCCGTTAAGCAGCCATAGTGTGTTTTCTGCATGTGTGACTCTGTTCTGTTTTGTAATTCAGTTCAAGTGTAACGGTTTTTACATTCCCTCTATAAGTGACACCTTATGAGAAGTGTCCTTTTCTGTGTGACTTATTTCACTTAGAATCGTCTTACCTAAATCCACTCATCATGCTGCTACTAGCCTTATGACATTGATTTCATGGCTGAGTGATATTCCATTGTACATAAGGACCACAACTTTTTGATCCATTTTTCGCTTTCCTGGGATATTTAAGGTGGAATGAAGTGGAGGTCCTTGTCAACAGAGCAGCCCTAAACTTTGGGGTGCTTGTGTCTTGCTGATTTTCAATTTTCCCACTTTATCCCCCCATGCGTGGAAGTGCCCTATGCTCTCTAAGCTGTGTTTTTTAGATGTTTCAGGACACACCGTACACTTCTCCAGAGTGGCTGTTGGCGATTTACATCCCGCCCATCAGTGTAGCAAGGCTCCCATTTCTCCATGGCCTGTCCTGCATTCCTGGTTTTGACACTTTTTTCAGCATGGCCCTTTTGACCGATGGGAAGCGAGACTTCTTTGTAGCGCTGATTTGCCTTTCCAGGTTGCTTGGTTGGCCAAAAAGGGCGTATGCGTTTTTTCCTGAATATATTCAGGAAAAAACGCATACGCCCTTTTTGGCCAAGGGCATCATTGTCAACGTTTTGCCGCTTTTCATGTGCTTTAAAGGCGATTCGAATCTACCTCCTGAAATCTGTTTCCTGCAATTCTGCCTTGATTTCAAATCCTCTTCTTTGCCTTCCCTCAATATATTTGTGGACGAGAGTTATCATTTATAACTCTGCAGGTTTGTGAATTGCAGTGCCCTGAAGCTCCATTTCACAAGTCGCTTTCTTGGGAGCTGGCCGCAAAAGCGCAGGATGGCTTCAGGCCCTGTTCTGGTTCCGGGGGGCAGGCTGAGCCTGTGGTTAATTCTTCTTCCTGATGGGAAAATAGAGTGACCTGTGCCTGTCCCAACACCAAGAGCTAGTCTCTCATTGGTTCCCCGTCTTCCCGTTCATCCTCAGGACAAATTGCAACCTGTACGGAACAGGAGGTTAAAGGTGCTGATGCTCCAAGTAGGGAGATTGCCAGTAAAGTGGCTGGAATGGCGAACCCGAGCACAAGGAGATGAGAAATGAGGTGCGTTTTAGAAACCTTTCCCCATCACACGGTGTACCATCTTCTGGGTTTCTCATGCATGTTTTCGATGTAGGAAGATGCCCTTGAACCTGGAGATTTGGGACCCATGCGATGGGTAGCACGCAGTATTACTTTAAAGGGTCTGCGTTTGCTCACCCAACCTCACCAAACCTCTCAGCCCCAAGAGTGTCCACCCTTATGTCTCATCCAGCTGTGGGTCTAGATATGGTCAATCCAGGTTGCATCACAGCCCCTGAACGAATTGTGTAAGAATTTCTCTCTCTTTCCCTGTCTTTGTTTCATGGGTTTTTAAAAGTAATTTATTTTTATAATGGGGTTTAGCTGCTTTTCACGGCTGTGTTTATGCCGCTTTACACCCACTTGACACACTAACAGAGAGATATCAATACATAGGTTTTAAGATTATTACTAGTCAGATATATTCTTGTGCGGTGAATCGGGCGTGTTGAGTCCAGTTCTCTGAGCAAGGAGTAGGTCTTGTCTATTACATATTGGGTTTATGGAACGGTATCTGAGCTAATTTGAAACTCTTGTTTTATGTATCACCCCACCTCACCTTTCCCGTTAAGCAGCCATAGTGTGTTTTCTGCATGTGTGACTCTGTTCTGTTTTGTAATTCAGTTCAAGTGTAACGGTTTTTACATTCCCTCTATAAGTGACACCTTATGAGAAGTGTCCTTTTCTGTGTGACTTATTTCACTTAGAATCGTCTTACCTAAATCCACTCATCATGCTGCTACTAGCCTTATGACATTGATTTCATGGCTGAGTGATATTCCATTGTACATAAGGACCACAACTTTTTGATCCATTTTTCGCTGTCCTGGGATATTTAAGGTGGAATGAAGTGGAGGTCCTTGTCAACAGAGCAGCCCTAAACTTTGGGGTGCTTGTGTCTTGCTGATTTTCAATTTTCCCACTTTATCCCCCCATGCGTGGAAGTGCCCTATGCTCTCTAAGCTGTGTTTTTTAGATGTTTCAGGACACACCGTACACTTCTCCAGAGTGGCTGTTGGCGATTTACATCCCGCCCATCAGTGTAGCAAGGCTCCCATTTCTCCATGGCCTGTCCTGCATTCCTGGTTTTGACACTTTTTTCAGCATGGCCCTTTTGACCGATGGGAAGCGAGACTTCTTTGTAGCGCTGATTTGCCTTTCCAGGTTGCTTGGTTGGCCAAAAAGGGCGTATGCGTTTTTTCCTGAATATATTCAGGAAAAAACGCATACGCCCTTTTTGGCCAAGGGCATCATTGTCAACGTTTTGCCGCTTTTCATGTGCTTTAAAGGCGATTCGAATCTACCTCCTGAAATCTGTTTCCTGCAATTCTGCCTTGATTTCAAATCCTCTTCTTTGCCTTCCCTCAATATATTTGTGGACGAGAGTTATCATTTATAACTCTGCAGGTTTGTGAATTGCAGTGCCCTGAAGCTCCATTTCACAAGTCGCTTTCTTGGGAGCTGGCCGCAAAAGCGCAGGATGGCTTCAGGCCCTGTTCTGGTTCCGGGGGGCAGGCTGAGCCTGTGGTTAATTCTTCTTCCTGATGGGAAAATAGAGTGACCTGTGCCTGTCCCAACACCAAGAGCTAGTCTCTCATTGGTTCCCCGTCTTCCCGTTCATCCTCAGGACAAATTGCAACCTGTACGGAACAGGAGGTTAAAGGTGCTGATGCTCCAAGTAGGGAGATTGCCAGTAAAGTGGCTGGAATGGCGAACCCGAGCACAAGGAGATGAGAAATGAGGTGCGTTTTAGAAACCTTTCCCCATCACACGGTGTACCATCTTCTGGGTTTCTCATGCATGTTTTCGATGTAGGAAGATGCCCTTGAACCTGGAGATTTGGGACGCATGCGATGGGTAGCACGCAGTATTACTTTAAAGGGTCTGCGTTTGCTCACCCAACCTCACCAAACCTCTCAGCCCCAAGAGTGTCCACCCTTATGTCTCATCCAGCTGTGGGTCTAGATATGGTCAATCCAGGTTGCATCACAGCCCCTGAACGAATTGTGTAAGAATTTCTCTCTCTTTCCCTGTCTCTGTTTCATGGGTTTTTAAAAGTAATTTATTTTTATAATGGGGTTTAGCTGCTTTTCACGGCTGTGTTTATGCCGCTTTACACCCACTTGACACACTAACAGAGAGATATCAATACATAGGTTTTAAGATTATTACTAGTCAGATATATTCTTGTGCGGTGAATCGGGCGTGTTGAGTCCAGTTCTCTGAGCAAGGAGTAGGTCTTGTCTATTACATATTGGGTTTATGGAACGGTATCTGAGCTAATTTGAAACTCTTGTTTTATGTATCACCCCACCTCACCTTTCCCGTTAAGCAGCCATAGTGTGTTTTCTGCATGTGTGACTCTGTTCTGTTTTGTAATTCAGTTCAAGTGTAACGGTTTTTACATTCCCTCTATAAGTGACACCTTATGAGAAGTGTCCTTTTCTGTGTGACTTATTTCACTTAGAATCGTCTTACCTAAATCCACTCATCATGCTGCTACTAGCCTTATGACATTGATTTCATGGCTGAGTGATATTCCATTGTACATAAGGACCACAACTTTTTGATCCATTTTTCGCTTTCCTGGGATATTTAAGGTGGAATGAAGTGGAGGTCCTTGTCAACAGAGCAGCCCTAAACTTTGGGGTGCTTGTGTCTTGCTGATTTTCAATTTTCCCACTTTATCCCCCCATGCGTGGAAGTGCCCTATGCTCTCTAAGCTGTGTTTTTTAGATGTTTCAGGACACACCGTACACTTCTCCAGAGTGGCTGTTGGCGATTTACATCCCGCCCATCAGTGTAGCAAGGCTCCCATTTCTCCATGGCCTGTCCTGCATTCCTGGTTTTGACACTTTTTTCAGCATGGCCCTTTTGACCGATGGGAAGCGAGACTTCTTTGTAGCGCTGATTTGCCTTTCCAGGTTGCTTGGTTGGCCAAAAAGGGCGTATGCGTTTTTTCCTGAATATATTCAGGAAAAAACGCATACGCCCTTTTTGGCCAAGGGCATCATTGTCAACGTTTTGCCGCTTTTCATGTGCTTTAAAGGCGATTCGAATCTACCTCCTGAAATCTGTTTCCTGCAATTCTGCCTTGATTTCAAATCCTCTTCTTTGCCTTCCCTCAATATATTTGTGGACGAGAGTTATCATTTATAACTCTGCAGGTTTGTGAATTGCAGTGCCCTGAAGCTCCATTTCACAAGTCGCTTTCTTGGGAGCTGGCCGCAAAAGCGCAGGATGGCTTCAGGCCCTGTTCTGGTTCCGGGGGGCAGGCTGAGCCTGTGGTTAATTCTTCTTCCTGATGGGAAAATAGAGTGACCTGTGCCTGTCCCAACACCAAGAGCTAGTCTCTCATTGGTTCCCCGTCTTCCCGTTCATCCTCAGGACAAATTGCAACCTGTACGGAACAGGAGGTTAAAGGTGCTGATGCTCCAAGTAGGGAGATTGCCAGTAAAGTGGCTGGAATGGCGAACCCGAGCACAAGGAGATGAGAAATGAGGTGCGTTTTAGAAACCTTTCCCCATCACACGGTGTACCATCTTCTGGGTTTCTCATGCATGTTTTCGATGTAGGAAGATGCCCTTGAACCTGGAGATTTGGGACCCATGCGATGGGTAGCACGCAGTATTACTTTAAAGGGTCTGCGTTTGTTCACCCAACCTCACCAAACCTCTCAGCCCCAAGAGTGTCCACCCTTATGTCTCATCCAGCTGTGGGTCTAGATATGGTCAATCCAGGTTGCATCACAGCCCCTGAACGAATTGTGTAAGAATTTCTCTCTCTTTCCCTGTCTTTGTTTCATGGGTTTTTAAAAGTAATTTATTTTTATAATGGGGTTTAGCTGCTTTTCACGGCTGTGTTTATGCCGCTTTACACCCACTTGACACACTAACAGAGAGATATCAATACATAGGTTTTAAGATTATTACTAGTCAGATATATTCTTGTGCGTTGAATCGGGCGTGTTGAGTCCAGTTCTCTGAGCAAGGAGTAGGTCTTGTCTATTACATATTGGGTTTATGGAACGGTATCTGAGCTAATTTGAAGCTCTTGTTTTATGTATCACCCCACCTCACCTTTCCCGTTAAGCAGCCATAGTGTGTTTTCTGCATGTGTGACTCTGTTCTGTTTTGTAATTCAGTTCAAGTGTAACGGTTTTTACATTCCCTCTATAAGTGACACCTTATGAGAAGTGTCCTTTTCTGTGTGACTTATTTCACTTAGAATCGTCTTACCTAAATCCACTCATCATGCTGCTACTAGCCTTATGACATTGATTTCATGGCTGAGTGATATTCCATTGTACATAAGGACCACAACTTTTTGATCCATTTTTCGCTTTCCTGGGATATTTAAGGTGGAATGAAGTGGAGGTCCTTGTCAACAGAGCAGCCCTAAACTTTGGGGTGCTTGTGTCTTGCTGATTTTCAATTTTCCCACTTTATCCCCCCATGCGTGGAAGTGCCCTATGCTCTCTAAGCTGTGTTTTTTAGATGTTTCAGGACACACCGTACACTTCTCCAGAGTGGCTGTTGGCGATTTACATCCCGCCCATCAGTGTAGCAAGGCTCCCATTTCTCCATGGCCTGTCCTGCATTCCTGGTTTTGACACTTTTTTCAGCATGGCCCTTTTGACCGATGGGAAGCGAGACTTCTTTGTAGCGCTGATTTGCCTTTCCAGGTTGCTTGGTTGGCCAAAAAGGACGTATGCGTTTTTTCCTGAATATATTCAGGAAAAAACGCATACGCCCTTTTTGGCCAAGGGCATCATTGTCAACGTTTTGCCGCTTTTCATGTGCTTTAAAGGCGATTCGAATCTACCTCCTGAAATCTGTTTCCTGCAATTCTGCCTTGATTTCAAATCCTCTTCTTTGCCTTCCCTCAATATATTTGTGGACGAGAGTTATCATTTATAACTCTGCAGGTTTGTGAATTGCAGTGCCCTGAAGCTCCATTTCACAAGTCGCTTTCTTGGGAGCTGGCCGCAAAAGCGCAGGATGGCTTCAGGCCCTGTTCTGGTTCCGGGGGGCAGGCTGAGCCTGTGGTTAATTCTTCTTCCTGATGGGAAAATAGAGTGACCTGTGCCTGTCCCAACACCAAGAGCTAGTCTCTCATTGGTTCCCCGTCTTCCCGTTCATCCTCAGGACAAATTGCAACCTGTACGGAACAGGAGGTTAAAGGTGCTGATGCTCCAAGTAGGGAGATTGCCAGTAAAGTGGCTGGAATGGCGAACCCGAGCACAAGGAGATGAGAAATGAGGTGCGTTTTAGAAACCTTTCCCCATCACACGGTGTACCATCTTCTGGGTTTCTCATGCATGTTTTCGATGTAGGAAGATGCCCTTGAACCTGGAGATTTGGGACCCATGCGATGGGTAGCACGCAGTATTACTTTAAAGGGTCTGCGTTTGCTCACCCAACCTCACCAAACCTCTCAGCCCCAAGAGTGTCCACCCTTATGTCTCATCCAGCTGTGGGTCTAGATATGGTCAATCCAGGTTGCATCACAGCCCCTGAACGAATTGTGTAAGAATTTCTCTCTCTTTCCCTGTCTTTGTTTCATGGGTTTTTAAAAGTAATTTATTTTTATAATGGGGTTTAGCTGCTTTTCACGGCTGTGTTTATGCCGCTTTACACCCACTTGACACACTAACAGAGAGATATCAATACATAGGTTTTAAGATTATTACTAGTCAGATATATTCTTGTGCGGTGAATCGGGCGTGTTGAGTCCAGTTCTCTGAGCAAGGAGTAGGTCTTGTCTATTACATATTGGGTTTATGGAACGGTATCTGAGCTAAGTTGAAACTCTTGTTTTATGTATCACCCCACCTCACCTTTCCCGTTAAGCAGCCATAGTGTGTTTTCTGCATGTGTGACTCTGTTCTGTTTTGTAATTCAGTTCAAGTGTAACGGTTTTTACATTCCCTCTATAAGTGACACCTTATGAGAAGTGTCCTTTTCTGTGTGACTTATTTCACTTAGAATCGTCTTACCTAAATCCACTCATCATGCTGCTACTAGCCTTATGACATTGATTTCATGGCTGAGTGATATTCCATTGTACATAAGGACCACAACTTTTTGATCCATTTTTCGCTTTCCTGGGATATTTAAGGTGGAATGAAGTGGAGGTCCTTGTCAACAGAGCAGCCCTAAACTTTGGGGTGCTTGTGTCTTGCTGATTTTCAATTTTCCCACTTTATCCCCCCATGCGTGGAAGTGCCCTATGCTCTCTAAGCTGTGTTTTTTAGATGTTTCAGGACACACCGTACACTTCTCCAGAGTGGCTGTTGGCGATTTACATCCCGCCCATCAGTGTAGCAAGGCTCCCATTTCTCCATGGCCTGTCCTGCATTCCTGGTTTTGACACTTTTTTCAGCATGGCCCTTTTGACCGATGGGAAGCGAGACTTCTTTGTAGCGCTGATTTGCCTTTCCAGGTTGCTTGGTTGGCCAAAAAGGGCGTATGCGTTTTTTCCTGAATATATTCAGGAAAAAACGCATACGCCCTTTTTGGCCAAGGGCATCATTGTCAACGTTTTGCCGCTTTTCATGTGCTTTAAAGGCGATTCGAATCTACCTCCTGAAATCTGTTTCCTGCAATTCTGCCTTGATTTCAAATCCTCTTCTTTGCCTTCCCTCAATATATTTGTGGACGAGAGTTATCATTTATAACTCTGCAGGTTTGTGAATTGCAGTGCCCTGAAGCTCCATTTCACAAGTCGCTTTCTTGGGAGCTGGCCGCAAAAGCGCAGGATGGCTTCAGGCCCTGTTCTGGTTCCGGGGGGCAGGCTGAGCCTGTGGTTAATTCTTCTTCCTGATGGGAAAATAGAGTGACCTGTGCCTGTCCCAACACCAAGAGCTAGTCTCTCATTGGTTCCCCGTCTTCCCGTTCATCCTCAGGACAAATTGCAACCTGTACGGAACAGGAGGTTAAAGGTGCTGATGCTCCAAGTAGGGAGATTGCCAGTAAAGTGGCTGGAATGGCGAACCCGAGCACAAGGAGATGAGAAATGAGGTGCGTTTTAGAAACCTTTCCCCATCACACGGTGTACCATCTTCTGGGTTTCTCATGCATGTTTTCGATGTAGGAAGATGCCCTTGAACCTGGAGATTTGGGACCCATGCGATGGGTAGCACGCAGTATTACTTTAAAGGGTCTGCGTTTGCTCACCCAACCTCACCAAACCTCTCAGCCCTAAGAGTGTCCACCCTTATGTCTCATCCAGCTGTGGGTCTAGATATGGTCAATCCAGGTTGCATCACAGCCCCTGAACGAATTGTGTAAGAATTTCTCTCTCTTTCCCTGTCTTTGTTTCATGGGTTTTTAAAAGTAATTTATTTTTATAATGGGGTTTAGCTGCTTTTCACGGCTGTGTTTATGCCGCTTTACACCCACTTGACACACTAACAGAGAGATATCAATACATAGGTTTTAAGATTATTACTAGTCAGATATATTCTTGTGCGGTGAATCGGGCGTGTTGAGTCCAGTTCTCTGAGCAAGGAGTAGGTCTTGTCTATTACATATTGGGTTTATGGAACGGTATCTGAGCTAATTTGAAGCTCTTGTTTTATGTATCACCCCACCTCACCTTTCCCGTTAAGCAGCCATAGTGTGTTTTCTGCATGTGTGACTCTGTTCTGTTTTGTAATTCAGTTCAAGTGTAACGGTTTTTACATTCCCTCTATAAGTGACACCTTATGAGAAGTGTCCTTTTCTGTGTGACTTATTTCACTTAGAATCGTCTTACCTAAATCCACTCATCATGCTGCTACTAGCCTTATGACATTGATTTCATGGCTGAGTGATATTCCATTGTACATAAGGACCACAACTTTTTGATCCATTTTTCGCTTTCCTGGGATATTTAAGGTGGAATGAAGTGGAGGTCCTTGTCAACAGAGCAGCCCTAAACTTTGGGGTGCTTGTGTCTTGCTGATTTTCAATTTTCCCACTTTATCCCCCCATGCGTGGAAGTGCCCTATGCTCTCTAAGCTGTGTTTTTTAGATGTTTCAGGACACACCGTACACTTCTCCAGAGTGGCTGTTGGCGATTTACATCCCGCCCATCAGTGTAGCAAGGCTCCCATTTCTCCATGGCCTGTCCTGCATTCCTAGTTTTGACACTTTTTTCAGCATGGCCCTTTTGACCGATGGGAAGCGAGACTTCTTTGTAGCGCTGATTTGCCTTTCCAGGTTGCTTGGTTGGCCAAAAAGGACGTATGCGTTTTTTCCTGAATATATTCAGGAAAAAACGCATACGCCCTTTTTGGCCAAGGGCATCACTGTCAACGTTTTGCCGCTTTTCAGGTGCTTTAAAGGCGATTCGAATCTACCTCCTGAAATCTGTTTCCTGCAATTCTGCCTTGATTTCAAATCCTCTTCTTTGCCTTCCCTCAATATATTTGTGGACGAGAGTTATCATTTATAACTCTGCAGGTTTGTGAATTGCAGTGCCCTGAAGCTCCATTTCACAAGTCGCTTTCTTGGGAGCTGGCCGCAAAAGCGCAGGATGGCTTCAGGCCCTGTTCTGGTTCCGGGGGGCAGGCTGAGCCTGTGGTTAATTCTTCTTCCTGATGGGAAAATAGAGTGACCTGTGCCTGTCCCAACACCAAGAGCTAGTCTCTCATTGGTTCCCCGTCTTCCCGTTCATCCTCAGGACAAATTGCAACCTGTACGGAACAGGAGGTTAAAGGTGCTGATGCTCCAAGTAGGGAGATTGCCAGTAAAGTGGCTGGAATGGCGAACCCGAGCACAAGGAGATGAGAAATGAGGTGCGTTTTAGAAACCTTTCCCCATCACACGGTGTACCATCTTCTGGGTTTCTCATGCATGTTTTCGATGTAGGAAGATGCCCTTGAACCTGGAGATTTGGGACCCATGCGATGGGTAACACGCAGTATTACTTTAAAGGGTCTGCGTTTGCTCACCCAACCTCACCAAACCTCTCAGCCCCAAGAGTGTCCACCCTTATGTCTCATCCAGCTGTGGGTCTAGATATGGTCAATCCAGGTTGCATCACAGCCCCTGAACGAATTGTGTAAGAATTTCTCTCTCTTTCCCTGTCTCTGTTTCATGGGTTTTTAAAAGTAATTTATTTTTATAATGGGGTTTAGCTGCTTTTCACGGCTGTGTTTATGCCGCTTTACACCCACTTGACACACTAACAGAGAGATATCAATACATAGGTTTTAAGATTATTACTAGTCAGATATATTCTTGTGCGGTGAATCGGGCGTGTTGAGTCCAGTTCTCTGAGCAAGGAGTAGGTCTTGTCTATTACATATTGGGTTTATGGAACGGTATCTGAGCTAATTTGAAACTCTTGTTTTATGTATCACCCCACCTCACCTTTCCCGTTAAGCAGCCATAGTGTGTTTTCTGCATGTGTGACTCTGTTCTGTTTTGTAATTCAGTTCAAGTGTAACGGTTTTTACATTCCCTCTATAAGTGACACCTTATGAGAAGTGTCCTTTTCTGTGTGACTTATTTCACTTAGAATCGTCTTACCTAAATCCACTCATCATGCTGCTACTAGCCTTATGACATTGATTTCATGGCTGAGTGATATTCCATTGTACATAAGGACCACAACTTTTTGATCCATTTTTCGCTTTCCTGGGATATTTAAGGTGGAATGAAGTGGAGGTCCTTGTCAACAGAGCAGCCCTAAACTTTGGGGTGCTTGTGTCTTGCTGATTTTCAATTTTCCCACTTTATCCCCCCATGCGTGGAAGTGCCCTATGCTCTCTAAGCTGTGTTTCTTAGATGTTTCAGGACACACCGTACACTTCTCCAGAGTGGCTGTTGGCAATTTACATCCCACCTATCAGTGTAGCAAGGCTCCCATTTCTCCATGGCCTGTCCTGCATTTCTGGTTTTGACACTTTTTTCAGCATGGCCCTTTTGACCGATGGGAAGCGAGACTTCTTTGTAGCGCTGATTTGCTTTTCCAGGTTGCTTGGTTGGCCAAAAAGGGCGTATGCATTTTTTCCTGAATATATTCAGGAAAAAACGCATACGCCCTTTTTGGCCAAGGGCATCATTGTCAACGTTTTGCCGCTTTTCATGTGCTTTAAAGGCGATTCGAATCTACCTCCTGAATTCTGTTTCCTGCAATTCTGCCTTGATTTCAAATCCTCTTCTTTGCCTTCCCTCAATATATTTGTGGACGAGAGTTATCATTTATAACTCTGCAGGTTTGTGAATTGCAGTGCCCTGAAACTCCATTTTATAAGTCGCTTTTTTGGGAGCTGGCCGCAAAAGCGCAGGATGGCTTCAGGCCCTGTACTGGTTCCGGGGGGCAGGCTGAGCCTGTGGTTAATTCTTCTTAGTGATGGGAAAATAGAGTGACCTGTGCCTGTCCCAACACCAAGAGCTAGTCTCTCATTGGTTCCACGTCTTCCCGTTCATCCTCAGGACAAATTGCAACCTGTACGGAACAGGAGGTTAAAGGTGCTGATGCTCCAATTAGGGAGATTGCTAGTAAAGTGGATGCAATGGCGAACCCGAGCACAAGGAGATGAGAAATGAGGTGCGTTTTAGAAACCTTTCCCCATCACACGGTGTACCATCTTCTGGGTTTCTCATGCATGTTTTCGATGTAGGAAGATGCCCTTGAACCTGGAGATTTGGGACCCATGCGATGGGTAGCACGCAGTATTACTTTAAAGGGTCTGCGTTTGCTCACCCAACCTCACCAAACCTCTCAGCCCCAAGAGTGTCCACCCTTATGTCTCATCCAGCTGTGGGTCTAGATATGGTCAATCCAGGTTGCATCACAGCCCCTGAACGAATTGTGTAAGAATTTCTCTCTCTTTCCCTGTCTTTGTTTCATGGGTTTTTAAAAGTAATTTATTTTTATAATGGGGTTTAGCTGCTTTTCACGGCTGTGTTTATGCCGCTTTACACCCACTTGACACACTAACAGAGAGATATCAATACATAGGTTTTAAGATTATTACTAGTCAGATATATTCTTGTGCGGTGAATCGGGCTTGTTGAGTCCAGTTCTCTGAGCAAGGAGTAGGTCTTGTCTATTACATATTGGGTTTATGGAACGGTATCTGAGCTAATTTGAAGCTCTTGTTTTATGTATCACCCCACCTCACCTTTCCCGTTAAGCAGCCATAGTGTGTTTTCTGCATGTGTGACTCTGTTCTGTTTTGTAATTCAGTTCAAGTGTAACGGTTTTTACATTCCCTCTATAAGTGACACCTTATGAGAAGTGTCCTTTTCTGTGTGACTTATTTCACTTAGAATCATCTTACCTAAATCCACTCATCATGCTGCTACTAGCCTTATGACATTGATTTCATGGCTGAGTGATATTCCATTGTACATAAGGACCACAACTTTTTGATCCATTTTTCGCTTTCCTGGGATATTTAAGGTGGAATGAAGTGGAGGTCCTTGTCAACAGAGCAGCCCTAAACTTTGGGGTGCTTGTGTCTTGCTGATTTTCAATTTTCCCACTTTATCCCCCCATGCGTGGAAGTGCCCTATGCTCTCTAAGCTGTGTTTTTTAGATGTTTCAGGACACACCGTACACTTCTCCAGAGTGGCTGTTGGCGATTTACATCCCGGCCATCAGTGGAGCAAGGCTCCCATTTCTCCATGGCCTCTCCTGCATTCCTGGTTTTGACACTTTTTTCAGCATGGCCCTTTTGACCGATGGGAAGCGAGACTTCTTTGTAGCGCTGATTTGCCTTTCCAGGTTGCTTGGTTGGCCAAAAAGGGCGTATGCGTTTTTTCCTGAATATATTCAGGAAAAAACGCATACGCCCTTTTTGGCCAAGGGCATCATTGTCAACGTTTTGTCGCTTTTCATGTGCTTTAAAGGCGATTCGAATCTACCTCCTGAAATCTGTTTCCTGCAATTCTGCCTTGATTTCAAATCCTCTTCTTTGTCTTCCCTCAATATATTTGTGGACGAGAGTTATCATTTATAACTCTGCAGGTTTGTGAATTGCAGTGCCCTGAAGCTCCATTTTACAAGTCGCTTTCTTGGGAGCTGGCCGCAAAAGCGCAGGATGGCTTCAGGCCCTGTTCTGGTTCCGGGGGGCAGGCTGAGCCTGTGGTTAATTCTTCTTCCTGATGGGAAAATAGAGTGACCTGTGCCTGTCCCAACACCAAGAGCTAGTCTCTCATTGGTTCCCCGTCTTCCCGTTCATCCTCAGGACAAATTGCAACCTGTACGGAACAGGAGGTTAAAGGTGCTGATGCTCCAAGTAGGGAGATTGCTAGTAAAGTGGCTGGAATGGCGAACCCGAGCACAAGGAGATGAGAAATGAGGTGCGTTTTAGAAACCTTTCCCCATCACACGGTGTACCATCTTCTGGGTTTCTCATGCATGTTTTCGATGTAGGAAGATGCCCTTGAACCTGGAGATTTGGGACCCATGCGATGGGTAGCACGCAGTATTACTTTAAAGGGTCTGCGTTTGTTCACCCAACCTCACCAAACCTCTCAGCCCCAAGAGTGTCCACCCTTATGACTCATCCAGCTGTGGGTCTAGATATGGTCAATCCAGGTTGCATCACAGCCCCTGAACGAATTGTGTAAGAATTTCTCTCTCTTTCCCTGTCTTTGTTTCATGGGTTTTTAAAAGTAATTTATTTTTATAATGGGGTTTAGCTGCTTTTCACGGCTGTGTTTATGCCACTTTACACCCACTTGACACACTAACAGAGAGATATCAATACATAGGTTTTAAGATTATTACTAGTCAGATATATTCTTGTGCGGTGAATCGGGCGTGTTGAGTCCAGTTCTCTGAGCAAGGAGTAGGTCTTGTCTATTACATATTGGGTTTATGGAACGGTATCTGAGCTAATTTGAAACTCTTGTTTTATGTATCACCCCACCTCACCTTTCCCGTTAAGCAGCCATAGTGTGTTTTCTGCATGTGTGACTCTGTTCTGTTTTGTAATTCAGTTCAAGTGTAACGGTTTTTACATTCCCTCTATAAGTGACACCTTATGAGAAGTGTCCTTTTCTGTGTGACTTATTTCACTTAGAATCGTCTTACCTAAATCCACTCATCATGCTGCTACTAGCCTTATGACATTGATTTCATGGCTGAGTGATATTCCATTGTACATAAGGACCACAACTTTTTGATCCATTTTTCGCTTTCCTGGGATATTTAAGGTGGAATGAAGTGGAGGTCCTTGTCAACAGAGCAGCCCTAAACTTTGGGGTGCTTGTGTCTTGCTGATTTTCAATTTTCCCACTTTATCCCCCCATGCGTGGAAGTGCCCTATGCTCTCTAAGCTGTGTTTCTTAGATGTTTCAGGACACACCGTACACTTCTCCAGAGTGGCTGTTGGCAATTTACATCCCACCTATCAGTGTAGCAAGGCTCCCATTTCTCCATGGCCTGTCCTGCATTTCTGGTTTTGACACTTTTTTCAGCATGGCCCTTTTGACCGATGGGAAGCGAGACTTCTTTGTAGCGCTGATTTGCTTTTCCAGGTTGCTTGGTTGGCCAAAAAGGGCGTATGCATTTTTTCCTGAATATATTCAGGAAAAAACGCATACGCCCTTTTTGGCCAAGGGCATCATTGTCAACGTTTTGCCGCTTTTCATGTGCTTTAAAGGCGATTCGAATCTACCTCCTGAATTCTGTTTCCTGCAATTCTGCCTTGATTTCAAATCCTCTTCTTTGCCTTCCCTCAATATATTTGTGGACGAGAGTTATCATTTATAACTCTGCAGGTTTGTGAATTGCAGTGCCCTGAAACTCCATTTTATAAGTCGCTTTTTTGGGAGCTGGCCGCAAAAGCGCAGGATGGCTTCAGGCCCTGTTCTGGTTCCGGGGGGCAGGCTGAGCCTGTGGTTAATTCTTCTTAGTGATGGGAAAATAGAGTGACCTGTGCCTGTCCCAGCACCAAGAGCTAGTCTCTCATTGGTTCCACGTTTTCCCGTTCATCCTCAGGACAAATTGCAACCTGTACGGAACAGGAGGTTAAAGGTGCTGATGCTCCAAGTATTGAGATTGCTAGTAAAGTGGATGCAATGGCGAACCCGAGCACAAGGAGATGAGAAATGAGGTGCGTTTTAGAAACCTTTCCCCATCACACGGTGTACCATCTTCTGGGTTTCTCATGCATGTTTTCGATGTAGGAAGATGCCCTTGAACCTGGAGATTTGGGACCCATGCGATGGGTAGCACGCAGTATTACTTTAAAGGGTCTGCGTTTGTTCACCCAACCTCACCAAACCTCTCAGCCCCAAGAGTGTCCACCCTTATGTCTCATCCAGCTGTGGGTCTAGATATGGTCAATCCAGGTTGCATCACAGCCCCTGAACGAATTGTGTAAGAATTTCTCTCTCTTTCCCTGTCTTTGTTTCATGGGTTTTTAAAAGTAATTTATTTTTATAATGGGGTTTAGCTGCTTTTCACGGCTGTGTTTATGCCGCTTTACACCCACTTGACACACTAACAGAGAGATATCAATACATAGGTTTTAAGATTATTACTAGTCAGATATATTCTTGTGCGGTGAATCGGGCGTGTTGAGTCCAGTTCTCTGAGCAAGGAGTAGGTCTTGTCTATTACATATTGGGTTTATGGAACGGTATCTGAGCTAATTTGAAGCTCTTGTTTTATGTATCACCCCACCTCACCTTTCCCGTTAAGCAGCCATAGTGTGTTTTCTGCATGTGTGACTCTGTTCTGTTTTGTAATTCAGTTCAAGTGTAACGGTTTTTACATTCCCTCTATAAGTGACACCTTATGAGAAGTGTCCTTTTCTGAGTGACTTATTTCACTTAGAATCGTCTTACCTAAATCCACTCATCATGCTGCTACTAGCCTTATGACATTGATTTCATGGCTGAGTGATATTCCATTGTACATAAGGACCACAACTTTTTGATCCATTTTTCGCTTTCCTGGGATATTTAAGGTGGAATGAAGTGGAGGTCCTTGTCAACAGAGCAGCCCTAAACTTTGGGGTGCTTGTGTCTTGCTGATTTTCAATTTTCCCACTTTATCCCCCCATGCGTAGAAGTGCCCTATGCTCTCTAAGCTGTGTTTTTTAGATGTTTCAGGACACACCGTACACTTCTCCAGAGTGGCTGTTGGCGATTTACATCCCGCCCATCAGTGTAGCAAGGCTCCCATTTCTCCATGGCCTCTCCTGCATTCCTGGTTTTGACACTTTTTTCAGCATGGCCCTTTTGACCGATGGGAAGCGAGACTTCTTTGTAGCGCTGATTTGCCTTTCCAGGTTGCTTGGTTGGCCAAAAAGGGCGTATGCGTTTTTTCCTGAATATATTCAGGAAAAAACGCATACGCCCTTTTTGGCCAAGGGCATCATTGTCAACGTTTTGCCGCTTTTCATGTGCTTTAAAGGCGATTCGAATCTACCTCCTGAAATCTGTTTCCTGCAATTCTGCCTTGATTTCAAATCCTCTTCTTTGCCTTCCCTCAATATATTTGTGGACGAGAGTTATCATTTATAACTCTGCAGGTTTGTGAATTGCAGTGCCCTGAAGCTCCATTTTACAAGTCGCTTTCTTGGGAGCTGGCCGCAAAAGCGCAGGATGGCTTCAGGCCCTGTTCTGGTTCCGGGGGGCAGGCTGAGCCTGTGGTTAATTCTTCTTCCTGATGGGAAAATAGAGTGACCTGTGCCTGTCCCAACACCAAGAGCTAGTCTCTCATTGGTTCCCCGTCTTCCCGTTCATCCTCAGGACAAATTGCAACCTGTACGGAACAGGAGGTTAAAGGTGCTGATGCTCCAAGTAGGGAGATTGCTAGTAAAGTGGCTGGAATGGCGAACCCGAGCACAAGGAGATGAGAAATGAGGTGCGTTTTAGAAACCTTTCCCCATCACACGGTGTACCATCTTCTGGGTTTCTCATGCATGTTTTCGATGCAGGAAGATGCCCTTGAACCTGGAGATTTGGGACCCATGCGATGGGTAGCACGCAGTATTACTTTAAAGGGTCTGCGTTTGCTCACCCAACCTCACCAAACCTCTCAGCCCCAAGAGTGTCCACCCTTATGTCTCATCCAGCTGTGGGTCTAGATATGGTCAATCCAGGTTGCATCACAGCCCCTGAACGAATTGTGTAAGAATTTCTCTCTCTTTCCCTGTCTTTGTTTCATGGGTTTTTAAAAGTAATTTATTTTTATAATGGGGTTTAGCTGCTTTTCACGGCTGTGTTTATGCCGCTTTACACCCACTTGACACACTAACAGAGAGATATCAATACATAGGTTTTAAGATTATTACTAGTCAGATATATTCTTGTGCGGTGAATCGGGCGTGTTGAGTCCAGTTCTCTGAGCAAGGAGTAGGTCTTGTCTATTACATATTGGGTTTATGGAACGGTATCTGAGCTAATTTGAAGCTCTTGTTTTATGTATCACCCCACCTCACCTTTCCCGTTAAGCAGCCATAGTGTGTTTTCTGCATGTATGACTCTGTTCTGTTTTGTAATTCAGTTCAAGTGTAACGGTTTTTACATTCCCTCTATAAGTGACACCTTATGAGAAGTGTCCTTTTCTGAGTGACTTATTTCACTTAGAATCGTCTTACCTAAATCCACTCATCATGCTGCTACTAGCCTTATGACATTGATTTCATGGCTGAGTGATATTCCATTGTACATAAGGACCACAACTTTTTGATCCATTTTTCGCTTTCCTGGGATATTTAAGGTAGAATGAAGTGGAGGTCCTTGTCAACAGAGCAGCCCTAAACTTTGGGGTGCTTGTGTCTTGCTGATTTTCAATTTTCCCACTTTATCCCCCCATGCGTGGAAGTGCCCTATGCTCTCTAAGCTGTGTTTTTTAGATGTTTCAGGACACACCGTACACTTCTCCAGAGTGGCTGTTGGCGATTTACATCCCGGCCATCAGTGTAGCAAGGCTCCCATTTCTCCATGGCCTCTCCTGCATTCCTGGTTTTGACACTTTTTTCAGCATGGCCCTTTTGACCGATGGGAAGCGAGACTTCTTTGCAGCGCTATTTGCCTTTCCAGGTTGCTTGGTTGGCCAAAAAGGGCGTATGCGTTTTTTCCTGAATATATTCAGGAAAAAACGCATACGCCCTTTTTGGCCAAGGGCATCATTGTCAACGTTTTGCCGCTTTTCATGTGCTTTAAAGGCAATTCGAATCTACCTCCTGAAATCTGTTTCCTGCAATTCTGCCTTGATTTCAAATCCTCTTCTTTGCCTTCCCTCAATATATTTGTGGACGAGAGTTATCATTTATAACTCTGCAGGTTATTGAATTGCAGTGCCCTGAAGCTCCATTTTACAAGTCGCTTTCTTGGGAGCTGGCCGCAAAAGCGCAGGATGGCTTCAGGCCCTGTTCTGGTTCCGGGGGGCAGGCTGAGCCTGTGGTTAATTCTTCTTAGTGATGGGAAAATAGAGTGACCTGTGCCTGTCCCAACACCAAGAGCTAGTCTCTCATTGGTTCCCCGTCTTCCCGTTCATCCTCAGGACAAATTGCAACCTGTACGGAACAGGAGGTTAAAGGTGCTGATGCTCCAAGTAGGGAGATTGCTAGTAAAGTGGCTGGAATGGCGAACCCGAGCACAAGGAGATGAGAAATGAGGTGCATTTTAGAAACCTTTCCCCATCACACGGTGTACCATCTTCTGGGTTTCTCATGCATGTTTTCGATGTAGGAAGATGCCCTTGAACCTGGAGATTTTGGACCCATGCGATGGGTAGCACGCAGTATTACTTTAAAGGGTCTGCGTTTGCTCACCCAACCTCACCAAACCTCTCAGCCCCAAGAGTGTCCACCCTTATGTCTCATCCAGCTGTGGGTCTAGATATGGTCAATCCAGGTTGCATCACAGCCCCTGAACGAATTGTGTAAGAATTTCTCTCTCTTTCCCTGTCTTTGTTTCATGGGTTTTTAAAAGTAATTTATTTTTATAATGGGGTTTAGCTGCTTTTCACGGCTGTGTTTATGCCGCTTTACACCCACTTGACACACTAACAGAGAGATATCAATACATAGGTTTTAAGATTATTACCAGTCAGATATATTCTTGTGCGGTGATTCGGGCGTGTTGAGTCCAGTTCTCTGAGCAAGGAGTAGGTCTTGTCTATTACATATTGGGTTTATGGAATGGTATCTGAGCTAATTTGAAGCTCTTGTTTTATGTATCACCCCACCTCACCTTTCCCGTTAAGCAGCCATAGTGTGTTTTCTGCATGTGTGACTCTGTTCTGTTTTGTAATTCAGTTCAAGTGTAACGGTTTTTACATTCCCTCTATAAGTGACACCTTATGAGAAGTGTCCTTTTCTGTGTGACTTATTTCACTTAGAATCGTCTTACCTAAATCCACTCATCATGCTGCTACTAGCCTTATGACATTGATTTCATGGCTGAGTGATATTCCATTGTACATAAGGACCACAACTTTTTGATCCATTTTTCGCTGTCCTGGGATATTTAAGGTGGAATGAAGTGGAGGTCCTTGTCAACAGAGCAGCCCTAAACTTTGGGGTGCTTGTGTCTTGCTGATTTTCAATTTTCCCACTTTATCCCCCCATGCGTGGAAGTGCCCTATGCTCTCTAAGCTGTGTTTTTTAGATGTTTCAGGACACACCGTACACTTCTCCAGAGTGGCTGTTGGCGATTTACATCCCGCCCATCAATGTAGCAAGGCTCCCATTTCTCCATGGCCTGTCCTGCATTCCTGGTTTTGACACTTTTTTCAGCATGGCCCTTTTGACCGATGGGAAGCGAGACTTCTTTGTAGCGCTGATTTGCCTTTCCAGGTTGCTTGGTTGGCCAAAAAGGGCGTATGCGTTTTTTCCTGAATATATTCAGGAAAAAACGCATACGCCCTTTTTGGCCAAGGGCATCATTGTCAACGTTTTGCCGCTTTTCATGTGCTTTAAAGGCGATTCGAATCTACCTCCTGAAATCTGTTTCCTGCAATTCTGCCTTGATTTCAAATCCTCTTCTTTGCCTTCCCTCAATATATTTGTGGACGAGAGTTATCATTTATAACTCTGCAGGTTTGTGAATTGCAGTGCCCTGAAACTCCATTTTATAAGTCGCTTTTTTGGGAGCTGGCCGCAAAAGCGCAGGATGGCTTCAGGCCCTGTTCTGGTTCCGGGGGGCAGGCTGAGCCTGTGGTTAATTCTTCTTAGTGATGGGAAAATAGAGTGACCTGTGCCTGTCCCAACACCAAGAGCTAGTCTCTCATTGGTTCCCCGTCTTCCCGTTCATCCTCAGGACAAATTGCAACCTGTACGGAACAGGAGGTTAAAGGTGCTGATGCTCCAAGTAGGGAGATTGCTAGTAAAGTGGCTGGAATGGCGAACCCGAGCACAAGGAGATGAGAAATGAGGTGCGTTTTAGAAACCTTTCCCCATCACACGGTGTACCATCTTCTGGGTTTCTCATGCATGTTTTCGATGTAGGAAGATGCCCTTGAACCTGGAGATTTTGGACCCATGCGATGGGTAGCACGCAGTATTACTTTAAAGGGTCTGCGTTTGCTCACCCAACCTCACCAAACCTCTCAGCCCCAAGAGTGTCCACCCTTATGTCTCATCCAGCTGTGGGTCTAGATATGGTCAATCCAGGTTGCATCACAGCCCCTGAACGAATTGTGTAAGAATTTCTCTCTCTTTCCCTGTCTTTGTTTCATGGGTTTTTAAAAGTAATTTATTTTTATAATGGGGTTTAGCTGCTTTTCACGGCTGTGTTTATGCCGCTTTACACCCACTTGACACACTAACAGAGAGATATCAATACATAGGTTTTAAGATTATTACCAGTCAGATATATTCTTGTGCGGTGAATCGGGCGTGTTGAGTCCAGTTCTCTGAGCAAGGAGTAGGTCTTGTCTATTACATATTGGGTTTATGGAACGGTATCTGAGCTAATTTGAAACTCTTGTTTTATGTATCACCCCACCTCACCTTTCCCGTTAAGCAGCCATAGTGTGTTTTCTGCATGTGTGACTCTGTTCTGTTTTGTAATTCAGTTCAAGTGTAACGGTTTTTACATTCCCTCTATAAGTGACACCTTATGAGAAGTGTCCTTTTCTGTGTGACTTATTTCACTTAGAATCGTCTTACCTAAATCCACTCATCATGCTGCTACTAGCCTTATGACATTGATTTCATGGCTGAGTGATATTCCATTGTACATAAGGACCACAACTTTTTGATCCATTTTTCGCTGTCCTGGGATATTTAAGGTAGAATGAAGTGGAGGTCCTTGTCAACAGAGCAGCCCTAAACTTTGGGGTGCTTGTGTCTTGCTGATTTTCAATTTTCCCACTTTATCCCCCCATGCGTGGAAGTGCCCTATGCTCTCTAAGCTGTGTTTTTTAGATGTTTCAGGACACACCGTACACTTCTCCAGAGTGGCTGTTGGCGATTTACATCCCGCCCATCAATGTAGCAAGGCTCCCATTTCTCCATGGCCTGTCCTGCATTCCTGGTTTTGACACTTTTTTCAGCATGGCCCTTTTGACCGATGGGAAGCGAGACTTCTTTGTAGCGCTGATTTGCCTTTCCAGGTTGCTTGGTTGGCCAAAAAGGGCGTATGCGTTTTTTCCTGAATATATTCAGGAAAAAACGCATACGCCCTTTTTGGCCAAGGGCATCATTGTCAACGTTTTGCCGCTTTTCAGGTGCTTTAAAGGCGATTCGAATCTACCTCCTGAAATCTGTTTCCTGCAATTCTGCCTTGATTTCAAATCCTCTTCTTTGCCTTCCCTCAATATATTTGTGGACGAGAGTTATCATTTATAACTCTGCAGGTTTGTGAATTGCAGTGCCCTGAAACTCCATTTTATAAGTCGCTTTTTTGGGAGCTGGCCGCAAAAGCGCAGGATGGCTTCAGGCCCTGTTCTGGTTCCGGGGGGCAGGCTGAGCCTGTGGTTAATTCTTCTTAGTGATGGGAAAATAGAGTGACCTGTGCCTGTCCCAACACCAAGAGCTAGTCTCTCATTGGTTCCCCGTCTTCCCGTTCATGCTCAGGACAAATTGCAACCTGTACGGAACAGGAGGTTAAAGGTGCTGATGCTCCAAGTAGGGAGATTGCTAGTAAAGTGGCTGGAATGGCGAACCCGAGCACAAGGAGATGAGAAATGAGGTGCGTTTTAGAAACCTTTCCCCATCACACGGTGTACCATCTTCTGGGTTTCTCATGCATGTTTTCGATGTAGGAAGATGCCCTTGAACCTGGAGATTTGGGACCCATGCGATGGGTAGCACGCAGTATTACTTTAAAGGGTCTGCGTTTGCTCACCCAACCTCACCAAACCTCTCAGCCCCAAGAGTGTCCACCCTTATGTCTCATCCAGCTGTGGGTCTAGATATGGTCAATCCAGGTTGCATCACAGCCCCTGAACGAATTGTGTAAGAATTTCTCTCTCTTTCCCTGTCTTTGTTTCATGGGTTTTTAAAAGTAATTTATTTTTATAATGGGGTTTAGCTGCTTTTCACGGCTGTGTTTATGCCGCTTTACACCCACTTGACACACTAACAGAGAGATATCAATACATAGGTTTTAAGATTATTACTAGTCAGATATATTCTTGTGTGGTGATTCGGGCGTGTTGAGTCCAGTTCTCTGAGCAAGGAGTAGGTCTTGTCTATTACATATTGGGTTTATGGAACGGTATCTGAGCTAATTTGAAGCTCTTGTTTTATGTATCACCCCACCTCACCTTTCCCGTTAAGCAGCCATAGTGTGTTTTCTGCATGTATGACTCTGTTCTGTTTTGTAATTCAGTTCAAGTGTAACGGTTTTTACATTCCCTCTATAAGTGACACCTTATGAGAAGTGTCCTTTTCTGTGTGACTTATTTCACTTAGAATCGTCTTACCTAAATCCACTCATCATGCTGCTACTAGCCTTATGACATTGATTTCATGGCTGAGTGATATTCCATTGTACATAAGGACCACAACTTTTTGATCCATTTTTCGCTTTCCTGGGATATTTAAGGTGGAATGAAGTGGAGGTCCTTGTCAACAGAGCAGCCCTAAACTTTGGGGTGCTTGTGTCTTGCTGATTTTCAATTTTCCCACTTTATCCCCCCATGCGTGGAAGTGCCCTATGCTCTCTAAGCTGTGTTTTTTAGATGTTTCAGGACACACCGTACACTTCTCCAGAGTGGCTGTTGGCGATTTACATCCCGCCCATCAGTGTAGCAAGGCTCCCATTTCTCCATGGCCTGTCCTGCATTCCTGGTTTTTACACTTTTTTCAGCATGGCCCTTTTGACCGATGGGAAGCGAGACTTCTTTGTAGCGCTGATTTGCCTTTCCAGGTTGCTTGGTTGGCCAAAAAGGGCGTATGCGTTTTTTCCTGAATATATTCAGGAAAAAACGCATACGCCCTTTTTGGCCAAGGGCATCATTGTCAACGTTTTGCCGCTTTTCATGTGCTTTAAAGGCGATTCGAATCTACCTCCTGAAATCTGTTTCCTGCAATTCTGCCTTGATTTCAAATCCTCTTCTTTGCTTTCCCTCAATATATTTGTGGACGAGAGTTATCATTTATAACTCTGCAGGTTTGTGAATTGCAGTGCCCTGAAGCTCCATTTTACAAGTCGCTTTTTTGGGAGCTGGCCGCAAAAGCGCAGGATGGCTTCAGGCCCTGTTCTGGTTCCGGGGGGCAGGCTGAGCCTGTGGTTAATTCTTCTTCCTGATGGGAAAATAGAGTGACCTGTGCCTGTCCCAACACCAAGAGCTAGTCTCTCATTGGTTCCCCGTCTTCCCGTTCATCCTCAGGACAAATTGCAACCTGTACGGAACAGGAGGTTAAAGGTGCTGATGCTCCAAGTAGGGAGATTGCTAGTAAAGTGGCTGGAATGGCGAACCCGAGCACAAGGAGATGAGAAATGAGGTGCGTTTTAGAAACCTTTCCCCATCACACGGTGTACCATCTTCTGGGTTTCTCATGCATGTTTTCGATGTAGGAAGATGCCCTTGAACCTGGAGATTTGGGACCCATGCGATGGGTAGCATGCAGTATTACTTTAAAGGGTCTGCGTTTGTTCACCCAACCTCACCAAACCTCTCAGCCCCAAGAGTGTCCACCCTTATGTCTCATCCAGCTGTGGGTCTAGATATGGTCAATCCAGGTTGCATCACAGCCCCTGAACGAATTGTGTAAGAATTTCTCTGTCTTTCCCTGTCTTTGTTTCATGGGTTTTTAAAAGTAATTTATTTTTATAATGGGGTTTAGCTGCTTTTCACGGCTGTGTTTATGCCACTTTACACCCACTTGACACACTAACAGAGAGATATCAATACATAGGTTTTAAGATTATTACTAGTCAGATATATTCTTGTGCGGTGAATCGGGCGTGTTGGGTCCAGTTCTCTGAGCAAGGAGTAGGTCTTGTCTATTACATATTGGGTTTATGGAACGGTATCTGAGCTAATTTGAAGCTCTTGTTTTATGTATCACCCCACCTCACCTTTCCCGTTAAGCAGCCATAGTGTGTTTTCTGCATGTGTGACTCTGTTCTGTTTTGTAATTCAGTTCAAGTGTAACGGTTTTTACATTCCCTCTATAAGTGACACCTTATGAGAAGTGTCCTTTTCTGTGTGACTTATTTCACTTAGAATCGTCTTACCTAAATCCACTCATCATGCTGCTACTAGCCTTATGACATTGATTTCATGGCTGAGTGATATTCCATTGTACATAAGGACCACAACTTTTTGATCCATTTTTCGCTTTCCTGGGATATTTAAGGTGGAATGAAGTGGAGGTCCTTGTCAACAGAGCAGCCCTAAACTTTGGGGTGCTTGTGTCTTGCTGATTTTCAATTTTCCCACTTTAACCCCCCATGCGTGGAAGTGCCCTATGCTCTCTAAGCTGTGTTTCTTAGATGTTTCAGGACACACCGTACACTTCTCCAGAGTGGCTGTTGGCAATTTACATCCCACCTATCAGTGTAGCAAGGCTCCCATTTCTCCATGGCCTGTCCTGCATTTCTGGTTTTGACACTTTTTTCAGCATGGCCCTTTTGACCGATGGGAAGCGAGACTTCTTTGTAGCGCTGATTTGCTTTTCCAGGTTGCTTGGTTGGCCAAAAAGGGCGTATGCATTTTTTCCTGAATATATTCAGGAAAAAACGCATACGCCCTTTTTGGCCAAGGGCATCATTGTCAACGTTTTGCCGCTCTTCATGTGCTTTAAAGGCGATTCGAATCTACCTCCTGAATTCTGTTTCCTGCAATTCTGCCTTGATTTCAAATCCTCTTCTTTGCCTTCCCTCAATATATTTGTGGACGAGAGTTATCATTTATAACTCTGCAGGTTTGTGAATTGCAGTGCCCTGAAACTCCATTTTATAAGTCGCTTTTTTGGGAGCTGGCCGCAAAAGCGCAGGATGGCTTCAGGCCCTGTTCTGGTTCCGGGGGGCAGGCTGAGCCTGTGGTTAATTCTTCTTAGTGATGGGAAAATAGAGTGACCTGTGCCTGTCCCAACACCAAGAGCTAGTCTCTCATTGGTTCCCCGTCTTCCCGTTCATCCTCAGGACAAATTGCAACCTGTACGGAACAGGAGGTTAAAGGTGCTGATGCTCCAAGTAGGGAGATTGCTAGTAAAGTGGATGCAATGACGAACCCGAGCACAAGGAGATGAGAAATGAGGTGCGTTTTAGAAACCTTTCCCCATCACACGGTGTACCATCTTCTGGGTTTCTCATGCATGTTTTCGATGTAGGAAGATGCCCTTGAACCTGGAGATTTGGGACCCATGCGATGGGTAGCACGCAGTATTACTTTAAAGGGTCTGCGTTTGCTCACCCAACCTCACCAAACCTCTCAGCCCCAAGAGTGTCCACCCTTATGTCTCATCCAGCTGTGGGTCTAGATATGGTCAATCCAGGTTGCATCACAGCCCCTGAACGAATTGTGTAAGAATTTCTCTCTCTTTCCCTGTCTTTGTTTCATGGGTTTTTAAAAGTAATTTATTTTTATAATGGGGTTTAGCTGCTTTTCACGGCTGTGTTTATGCCGCTTTACACCCACTTGACACACTAACAGAGAGATATCAATACATAGGTTTTAAGATTATTACCAGTCAGATATATTCTTGTGCGGTGAATCGGGCGTGTTGAGTCCAGTTCTCTGAGCAAGGAGTAGGTCTTGTCTATTACATATTGGGTTTATGGAACGGTATCTGAGCTAATTTGAAGCTCTTGTTTTATGTATCACCCCACCTCACCTTTCCCGTTAAGCAGCCATAGTGTGTTTTCTGCATGTGTGACTCTGTTCTGTTTTGTAATTCAGTTCAAGTGTAACGGTTTTTACATTCCCTCTATAAGTGACACCTTATGAGCAGTGTCCTTTTCTGAGTGACTTATTTCACTTAGAATCGTCTTACCTAAATCCACTCATCATGCTGCTACTAGCCTTATGACATTGATTTCATGGCTGAGTGATATTCCATTGTACATAAGGACCACAACTTTTTGATCCATTTTTCGCTTTCCTGGGATATTTAAGGTGGAATGAAGTGGAGGTCCTTGTCAACAGAGCAGCCCTAAACTTTGGGGTGCTTGTGTCTTGCTGATTTTCAATTTTCCCACTTTATCCCCCCATGCGTGGAAGTGCCCTATGCTCTCTAAGCTGTGTTTTTTAGATGTTTCAGGACACACCGTACACTTCTCCAGAGTGGCTGTTGGCGATTTACATCCCGCCCATCAGTGTAGCAAGGCTCCCATTTCTCCATGGCCTCTCCTGCATTCCTGGTTTTGACACTTTTTTCAGCATGGCCCTTTTGACCGATGGGAAGCGAGACTTCTTTGTAGCGCTGATTTGCCTTTCCAGGTTGCTTGGTTGGCCAAAAAGGGCGTATGCGTTTTTTCCTGAATATATTCAGGAAAAAACGCATACGCCCTTTTTGGCCAAGGGCATCATTGTCAACGTTTTGCCGCTTTTCATGTGCTTTAAAGGCGATTCGAATCTACCTCCTGAAATCTGTTTCCTGCAATTCTGCCTTGATTTCAAATCCTCTTCTTTGCCTTCCCTCAATATATTTGTGGACGAGAGTTATCATTTATAACTCTGCAGGTTTGTGAATTGCAGTGCCCTGAAGCTCCATTTTACAAGTCGCTTTCTTGGGAGCTGGCCGCAAAAGCGCAGGATGGCTTCAGGCCCTGTTCTGGTTCCGGGGGGCAGGCTGAGCCTGTGGTTAATTCTTCTTCCTGATGGGAAAATAGAGTGACCTGTGCCTGTCCCAACACCAAGAGCTAGTCTCTCATTGGTTCCCCGTCTTCCCGTTCATCCTCAGGACAAATTGCAACCTGTACGGAACAGGAGGTTAAAGGTGCTGATGCTCCAAGTAGGGAGATTGCTAGTAAAGTGGCTGGAATGGCGAACCCGAGCACAAGGAGATGAGAAATGAGGTGCGTTTTAGAAACCTTTCCCCATCACACGGTGTACCATCTTCTGGGTTTCTCATGCATGTTTTCGATGTAGGAAGATGCCCTTGAACCTGGAGATTTGGGACCCATGCGATGGGTAGCACGCAGTATTACTTTAAAGGGTCTGCGTTTGTTCACCCAACCTCACCAAACCTCTCAGCCCCAAGAGTGTCCACCCTTATGTCTCATCCAGCTGTGGGTCTAGATATGGTCAATCCAGGTTGCATCACAGCCCCTGAACGAATTGTGTAAGAATTTCTCTCTCTTTCCCTGTCTTTGTTTCATGGGTTTTTAAAAGTAATTTATTTTTATAATGGGGTTTAGCTGCTTTTCACGGCTGTGTTTATGCCGCTTTACACCCACTTGACACACTAACAGAGAGATATCAATACATAGGTTTTAAGATTATTACTAGTCAGATATATTCTTGTGCGGTGAATCGGGCGTGTTGAGTCCAGTTCTCTGAGCAAGGAGTAGGTCTTGTCTATTACATATTGGGTTTATGGAACGGTATCTGAGCTAATTTGAAACTCTTGTTTTATGTATCACCCCACCTCACCTTTCCCGTTAAGCAGCCATAGTGTGTTTTCTGCATGTGTGACTCTGTTCTGTTTTGTAATTCAGTTCAAGTGTAACGGTTTTTACATTCCCTCTATAAGTGACACCTTATGAGAAGTGTCCTTTTCTGTGTGACTTATTTCACTTAGAATCGTCTTACCTAAATCCACTCATCATGCTGCTACTAGCCTTATGACATTGATTTCATGGCTGAGTGATATTCCATTGTACATAAGGACCACAACTTTTTGATCCATTTTTCGCTGTCCTGGGATATTTAAGGTGGAATGAAGTGGAGGTCCTTGTCAACAGAGCAGCCCTAAACTTTGGGGTGCTTGTGTCTTGCTGATTTTCAATTTTCCCACTTTATCCCCCCATGCGTGGAAGTGCCCTATGCTCTCTAAGCTGTGTTTTTTAGATGTTTCAGGACACACCGTACACTTCTCCAGAGTGGCTGTTGGCGATTTACATCCCGCTCATCAATGTAGCAAGGCTCCCATTTCTCCATGGCCTCTCCTGCATTCCTGGTTTTGACACTTTTTTCAGCATGGCCCTTGTGACCGATGGGAAGCGAGACTTCTTTGTAGCGCTGATTTGCCTTTCCAGGTTGCTTGGTTGGCCAAAAAGGGCGTATGTGTTTTTTCCTGAATATATTCAGGAAAAAACGCATACGCCCTTTTTGGCCAAGGGCATCATTGTCAACGTTTTGCCGCTTTTCATGTGCTTTAAAGGCGATTCGAATCTACCTCCTGAAATCTGTTTCCTGCAATTCTGCCTTGATTTCAAATCCTCTTCTTTGCCTTCCCTCAATATATTTGTGGACGAGAGTTATCATTTATAACTCTGCAGGTTTGTGAATTGCAGTGCCCTGAAACTCCATTTTATAAGTCGCTTTTTTGGGAGCTGGCCGCAAAAGCTCAGGATGGCTTCAGGCCCTGTTCTGGTTCCGGGGGGCAGGCTGAGCCTGTGGTTAATTCTTCTTAGTGATGGGAAAATAGAGTGACCTGTGCCTGTCCCAACACCAAGAGCTAGTCTCTCATTGGTTCCCCGTCTTCCCGTTCATCCTCAGGACAAATTGCAACCTGTACGGAACAGGAGGTTAAAGGTGCTGATGCTCCAAGTAGGGAGATTGCTAGTAAAGTGGATGGAATGGCGAACCCGAGCACAAGGAGATGAGAAATGAGGTGCGTTTTAGAAACCTTTCCCCATCACACGGTGTACCATCTTCTGGGTTTCTCATGCATGTTTTCGATGTAGGAAGATGCCCTTGAACCTGGAGATTTGGGACCCATGCGATGGGTAGCACGCAGTATTACTTTAAAGGGTCTGCGTTTGCTCACCCAACCTCACCAAACCTCTCAGCCCCAAGAGTGTCCACGCTTATGTCTCATCCAGCTGTGGGTCTAGATATGGTCAATCCAGGTTGCATCACAGCCCCTGAACGAATTGTGTAAGAATTTCTCTCTATTTCCCTGTCTTTGTTTCATGGGTTTTTAAAAGTAATTTATTTTTATAATGGGGTTTAGCTGCTTTTCACGGCTGTGTTTATGCCGCTTTACACCCACTTGACACACTAACAGAGAGATATCAATACATAGGTTTTAAGATTATTACTAGTCAGATATATTCTTGTGCAGTGAATCGGGCGTGTTGAGTCCAGTTCTCTGAGCAAGGAGTAGGTCTTGTCTATTACATATTGGGTTTATGGAACGGTATCTGAGCTAATTTGCAGCTCTTGTTTTATGTATCACCCCACCTCACCTTTCCCGTTAAGCAGCCATAGTGTGTTTTCTGCATGTATGATTCTGTTCTGTTTTGTAATTCAGTTCAAGTGTAACGGTTTTTACATTCCCTCTATAAGTGACACCTTATGAGAAGTGTCCTTTTCTGAGTGACTTATTTCACTTAGAATCGTCTTACCTAAATCCACTCATCATGCTGCTACTAGCCTTATGACATTGATTTCATGGCTGAGTGATATTCCATTGTACATAAGGACCACAACTTTTTGATCCATTTTTCGCTTTCCTGGGATATTTAAGGTAGAATGAAGTGGAGGTCCTTGTCAACAGAGCAGCCCTAAACTTTGGGGTGCTTGTGTCTTGCTGATTTTCAATTTTCCCACTTTATCCCCCCATGCGTGGACGTGCCCTATGCTCTCTAAGCTGTGTTTTTTAGATGTTTCAGGACACACCGTACACTTCTCCAGAGTGGCTGTTGGCGATTTACATCCCACCCATCAGTGTAGCAAGGCTCCCATTTCTCCATGGCCTGTCCTGCATTCCTGGTTTTGACACTTTTTTCAGCATGGCCCTTTTGACCGATGGGAAGCGAGACTTCTTTGTAGCGCTGATTTGCCTTTCCAGGTTGCTTGGTTGGCCAAAAAGGGCGTATGCGTTTTTTCCTGAATATATTCAGGAAAAATCGCATACGCACTTTTTGGCCAAGGGCATCATTGTCAACGTTTTGCCGCTTTTCATGTGCTTTAAAGGCGATTCGAATCTACCTCCTGAAATCTGTTTCCTGCAATTCTGCCTTGATTTCAAATCCTCTTCTTTGCCTTCCCTCAATATATTTGTGGACGAGAGTTATCATTTATAACTCTGCAGGTTTGTGAATTGCAGTGCCCTGAAGCTCCATTTTACAAGTCGCTTTCTTGGGAGCTGGCCGCAAAAGCGCAGGATGGCTTCAGGCCCTGTTCTGGTTCCGGGGGGCAGGCTGAGCCTGTGGTTAATTCTTCTTAGTGATGGGAAAATAGAGTGACCTGTGCCTGTCCCAACACCAAGAGCTAGTCTCTCATTGGTTCCCCGTCTTCCCGTTCATCCTCAGGACAAATTGCAACCTGTACGGAACAGGAGGTTAAAGGTGCTGATGCTCCAAGTAGGGAGATTGCTAGTAAAGTGGCTGGAATGGCGAACCCGAGCACAAGGAGATGAGAAATGAGGTGCGTTTTAGAAACCTTTCCCCATCACACGGTGTACCATCTTCTGGGTTTCTCATGCATGTTTTCGATGTAGGAAGATGCCCTTGAACCTGGAGATTTGGGACCCATGCGATGGGTAGCATGCAGTATTACTTTAAAGGGTCTGCGTTTGTTCACCCAACCTCACCAAACCTCTCAGCCCCAAGAGTGTCCACCCTTATGTCTCATCCAGCTGTGGGTCTAGATATGGTCAATCCAGGTTGCATCACAGCCCCTGAACGAATTGTGTAAGAATTTCTCTGTCTTTCCCTGTCTTTGTTTCATGGGTTTTTAAAAGTAATTTATTTTTATAATGGGGTTTAGCTGCTTTTCACGGCTGTGTTTATGCCACTTTACACCCACTTGACACACTAACAGAGAGATATCAATACATAGGTTTTAAGATTATTACTAGTCAGATATATTCTTGTGCGGTGAATCGGGCGTGTTGGGTCCAGTTCTCTGAGCAAGGAGTAGGTCTTGTCTATTACATATTGGGTTTATGGAACGGTATCTGAGCTAATTTGAAGCTCTTGTTTTATGTATCACCCCACCTCACCTTTCCCGTTAAGCAGCCATAGTGTGTTTTCTGCATGTGTGACTCTGTTCTGTTTTGTAATTCAGTTCAAGTGTAACGGTTTTTACATTCCCTCTATAAGTGACACCTTATGAGAAGTGTCCTTTTCTGTGTGACTTATTTCACTTAGAATCGTCTTACCTAAATCCACTCATCATGCTGCTACTAGCCTTATGACATTGATTTCATGGCTGAGTGATATTCCATTGTACATAAGGACCACAACTTTTTGATCCATTTTTCGCTTTCCTGGGATATTTAAGGTGGAATGAAGTGGAGGTCCTTGTCAACAGAGCAGCCCTAAACTTTGGGGTGCTTGTGTCTTGCTGATTTTCAATTTTCCCACTTTAACCCCCCATGCGTGGAAGTGCCCTATGCTCTCTAAGCTGTGTTTCTTAGATGTTTCAGGACACACCGTACACTTCTCCAGAGTGGCTGTTGGCAATTTACATCCCACCTATCAGTGTAGCAAGGCTCCCATTTCTCCATGGCCTGTCCTGCATTTCTGGTTTTGACACTTTTTTCAGCATGGCCCTTTTGACCGATGGGAAGCGAGACTTCTTTGTAGCGCTGATTTGCTTTTCCAGGTTGCTTGGTTGGCCAAAAAGGGCGTATGCATTTTTTCCTGAATATATTCAGGAAAAAACGCATACGCCCTTTTTGGCCAAGGGCATCATTGTCAACGTTTTGCCGCTTTTCATGTGCTTTAAAGGCGATTCGAATCTACCTCCTGAATTCTGTTTCCTGCAATTCTGCCTTGATTTCAAATCCTCTTCTTTGCCTTCCCTCAATATATTTGTGGACGAGAGTTATCATTTATAACTCTGCAGGTTTGTGAATTGCAGTGCCCTGAAACTCCATTTAATAAGTCGCTTTTTTGGGAGCTGGCCGCAAAAGCGCAGGATGGCTTCAGGCCCTGTTCTGGTTCCGGGGGGCAGGCTGAGCCTGTGGTTAATTCTTCTTAGTGATGGGAAAATAGAGTGACCTGTGCCTGTCCCAACACCAAGAGCTAGTCTCTCATTGGTTCCACGTCTTCCCGTTCATCCTCAGGACAAATTGCAACCTGTACGGAACAGGAGGTTAAAGGTGCTGATGCTCCAAGTAGGGAGATTGCTAGTAAAGTGGATGCAATGGCGAACCCGAGCACAAGGAGATGAGAAATGAGGTGCGTTTTAGAAACCTTTCCCCATCACACGGTGTACCATCTTCTGGGTTTCTCATGCATGTTTTCGATGTAGGAAGATGCCCTTGAACCTGGAGATTTGGGACCCATGCGATGGGTAGCACGCAGTATTACTTTAAAGGGTCTGCGTTTGCTCACCCAACCTCACCAAACCTCTCAGCCCCTAGAGTGTCCACCCTTATGTCTCATCCAGCTGTGGGTTTAGATATGGTCAATCCAGGTTGCATCACAGCCCCTGAACGAATTGTGTAAGAATTTCTCTCTCTTTCCCTGTCTTTGTTTCATGGGTTTTTAAAAGTAATTTATTTTTATAATGGGGTTTAGCTGCTTTTCACGGCTGTGTTTATGCCGCTTTACACCCACTTGACACACTAACAGAGAGATATCAATACATAGGTTTTAAGATTATTACCAGTCAGATATATTCTTGTGCGGTGAATCGGGCGTGTTGAGTCCAGTTCTCTGAGCAAGGAGTAGGTCTTGTCTATTACATATTGGGTTTATGGAACGGTATCTGAGCTAATTTGAAGCTCTTGTTTTATGTATCACCCCACCTCACCTTTCCCGTTAAGCAGCCATAGTGTGTTTTCTGCATGTGTGACTCTGTTCTGTTTTGTAATTCAGTTCAAGTGTAACGGTTTTTACATTCCCTCTATAAGTGACACCTTATGAGCAGTGTCCTTTTCTGAGTGACTTATTTCACTTAGAATCGTCTTACCTAAATCCACTCATCATGCTGCTACTAGCCTTATGACATTGATTTCATGGCTGAGTGATATTCCATTGTACATAAGGACCACAACTTTTTGATCCATTTTTCGCTTTCCTGGGATATTTAAGGTGGAATGAAGTGGAGGTCCTTGTCAACAGAGCAGCCCTAAACTTTGGGGTGCTTGTGTCTTGCTGATTTTCAATTTTCCCACTTTATCCCCCCATGCGTGGAAGTGCCCTATGCTCTCTAAGCTGTGTTTTTTAGATGTTTCAGGACACACCGTACACTTCTCCAGAGTGGCTGTTGGCGATTTACATCCCGCCCATCAGTGTAGCAAGGCTCCCATTTCTCCATGGCCTGTCCTGCATTCCTGGTTTTGACACTTTTTTCAGCATGGCCCTTTTGACCGATGGGAAGCGAGACTTCTTTGTAGCGCTGATTTGCCTTTCCAGGTTGCTTGGTTGGCCAAAAAGGGCGTATGCGTTTTTTCCTGAATATATTCAGGAAAAAACGCATACGCCCTTTTTGGCCAAGGGCATCATTGTCAACGTTTTGCCGCTTTTCATGTGCTTTAAAGGCGATTCGAATCTACCTCCTGAAATCTGTTTCCTGCAATTCTGCCTTGATTTCAAATCCTCTTCTTTGCCTTCCCTCAATATATTTGTGGACGAGAGTTATCATTTATAACTCTGCAGGTTTGTGAATTGCAGTGCCCTGAAGCTCCATTTTACAAGTCGCTTTCTTGGGAGCTGGCCGCAAAAGCGCAGGATGGCTTCAGGCCCTGTTCTGGTTCCGGGGGGCAGGCTGAGCCTGTGGTTAATTCTTCTTCCTGATGGGAAAATAGAGTGACCTGTGCCTGTCCCAACACCAAGAGCTAGTCTCTCATTGGTTCCCCGTCTTCCCGTTCATCCTCAGGACAAATTGCAACCTGTACGGAACAGGAGGTTAAAGGTGCTGATGCTCCAAGTAGGGAGATTGCTAGTAAAGTGGCTGGAATGGCGAACCCGAGCACAAGGAGATGAGAAATGAGGTGCGTTTTAGAAACCTTTCCCCATCACACGGTGTACCATCTTCTGGGTTTCTCATGCATGTTTTCGATGTAGGAAGATGCCCTTGAACCTGGAGATTTGGGACCCATGCGATGGGTAGCACGCAGTATTACTTTAAAGGGTCTGCGTTTGTTCACCCAACCTCACCAAACCTCTCAGCCCCAAGAGTGTCCACCCTTATGTCTCATCCAGCTGTGGGTCTAGATATGGTCAATCCAGGTTGCATCACAGCCCCTGAACGAATTGTGTAAGAATTTCTCTCTCTTTCCCTGTCTTTGTTTCATGGGTTTTTAAAAGTAATTTATTTTTATAATGGGGTTTAGCTGCTTTTCACGGCTGTGTTTATGCCGCTTTACACCCACTTGACACACTAACAGAGAGATATCAATACATAGGTTTTAAGATTATTACTAGTCAGATATATTCTTGTGCGGTGAATCGGGCGTGTTGAGTCCAGTTCTCTGAGCAAGGAGTAGGTCTTGTCTATTACATATTGGGTTTATGGAACGGTATCTGAGCTAATTTGAAACTCTTGTTTTATGTATCACCCCACCTCACCTTTCCCGTTAAGCAGCCATAGTGTGTTTTCTGCATGTGTGACTCTGTTCTGTTTTGTAATTCAGTTCAAGTGTAACGGTTTTTACATTCCCTCTATAAGTGACACCTTATGAGAAGTGTCCTTTTCTGTGTGACTTATTTCACTTAGAATCGTCTTACCTAAATCCACTCATCATGCTGCTACTAGCCTTATGACATTCATTTCATGGCTGAGTGATATTCCATTGTACATAAGGACCACAACTTTTTGATCCATTTTTCGCTGTCCTGGGATATTTAAGGTGGAATGAAGTGGAGGTCCTTGTCAACAGAGCAGCCCTAAACTTTGGGGTGCTTGTGTCTTGCTGATTTTCAATTTTCCCACTTTATCCCCCCATGCGTGGAAGTGCCCTATGCTCTCTAAGCTGTGTTTTTTAGATGTTTCAGGACACACCGTACACTTCTCCAGAGTGGCTGTTGGCGATTTACATCCCGCTCATCAATGTAGCAAGGCTCCCATTTCTCCATGGCCTCTCCTGCATTCCTGGTTTTGACACTTTTTTCAGCATGGCCCTTTTGACCGATGGGAAGCGAGACTTCTTTGTAGCGCTGATTTGCCTTTCCAGGTTGCTTGGTTGGCCAAAAAGGGCGTATGCGTTTTTTCCTGAATATATTCAGGAAAAAACGCATACGCCCTTTTTGGCCAAGGGCATCATTGTCAACGTTTTGCCGCTTTTCATGTGCTTTAAAGGCGATTCGAATCTACCTCCTGAAATCTGTTTCCTGCAATTCTGCCTTGATTTCAAATCCTCTTCTTTGCCTTCCCTCAATATATTTGTGGACGAGAGTTATCATTTATAACTCTGCAGGTTTGTGAATTGCAGTGCCCTGAAACTCCATTTTATAAGTCGCTTTTTTGGGAGCTGGCCGCAAAAGCGCAGGATGGCTTCAGGCCCTGTTCTGGTTCCGGGGGGCAGGCTGAGCCTGTGGTTAATTCTTCTTAGTGATGGGAAAATAGAGTGACCTGTGCCTGTCCCAACACCAAGAGCTAGTCTCTCATTGGTTCCACGTCTTCCCGTTCATCCTCAGGACAAATTGCAACCTGTACGGAACAGGAGGTTAAAGGTGCTGATGCTCCAAGTAGGGAGATTGCTAGTAAAGTGGATGGAATGGCGAACCCGAGCACAAGGAGATGAGAAATGAGGTGCGTTTTAGAAACCTTTCCCCATCACACGGTGTACCATCTTCTGGGTTTCTCATGCATGTTTTCGATGTAGGAAGATGCCCTTGAACCTGGAGATTTGGGACCCATGCGATGGGTAGCACGCAGTATTACTTTAAAGGGTCTGCGTTTGCTCACCCAACCTCACCAAACCTCTCAGCCCCAAGAGTGTCCACCCTTATGTCTCATCCAGCTGTGGGTCTAGATATGGTCAATCCAGGTTGCATCACAGCCCCTGAACGAATTGTGTAAGAATTTCTCTCTATTTCCCTGTCTTTGTTTCATGGGTTTTTAAAAGTAATTTATTTTTATAATGGGGTTTAGCTGCTTTTCACGGCTGTGTTTATGCCGCTTTACACCCACTTGACACACTAACAGAGAGATATCAATACATAGGTTTTAAGATTATTACTAGTCAGATATATTCTTGTGCAGTGAATCGGGCGTGTTGAGTCCAGTTCTCTGAGCAAGGAGTAGGTCTTGTCTATTACATATTGGGTTTATGGAACGGTATCTGAGCTAATTTGCAGCTCTTGTTTTATGTATCACCCCACCTCACCTTTCCCGTTAAGCAGCCATAGTGTGTTTTCTGCATGTATGATTCTGTTCTGTTTTGTAATTCAGTTCAAGTGTAACGGTTTTTACATTCCCTCTATAAGTGACACCTTATGAGAAGTGTCCTTTTCTGAGTGACTTATTTCACTTAGAATCGTCTTACCTAAATCCACTCATCATGCTGCTACTAGCCTTATGACATTGATTTCATGGCTGAGTGATATTCCATTGTACATAAGGACCACAACTTTTTGATCCATTTTTCGCTTTCCTGGGATATTTAAGGTAGAATGAAGTGGAGGTCCTTGTCAACAGAGCAGCCCTAAACTTTGGGGTGCTTGTGTCTTGCTGATTTTCAATTTTCCCACTTTATCCCCCCATGCGTGGACGTGCCCTATGCTCTCTAAGCTGTGTTTTTTAGATGTTTCAGGACACACCGTACACTTCTCCAGAGTGGCTGTTGGCGATTTACATCCCACCCATCAGTGTAGCAAGGCTCCCATTTCTCCATGGCCTGTCCTGCATTCCTGGTTTTGACACTTTTTTCAGCATGGCCCTTTTGACCGATGGGAAGCGAGACTTCTTTGTAGCGCTGATTTGCCTTTCTAGGTTGCTTGGTTGGCCAAAAAGGGCGTATGCGTTTTTTCCTGAATATATTCAGGAAAAAACGCATACGCCCTTTTTGGCCAAGGGCATCATTGTCAACGTTTTGCCGCTTTTCATGTGCTTTAAAGGCGATTCGAATCTACCTCCTGAAATCTGTTTCCTGCAATTCTGCCTTGATTTCAAATCCTCTTCTTTGCCTTCCCTCAATATATTTGTGGACGAGAGTTATCATTTATAACTCTGCAGGTTTGTGAATTGCAGTGCCCTGAAGCTCCATTTTACAAGTCGCTTTCTTGGGAGCTGGCCGCAAAAGCGCAGGATGGCTTCAGGCCCTGTTCTGGTTCCGGGGGGCAGGCTGAGCCTGTGGTTAATTCTTCTTAGTGATGGGAAAATAGAGTGACCTGTGCCTGTCCCAACACCAAGAGCTAGTCTCTCATTGGTTCCCCGTCTTCCCGTTCATCCTCAGGACAAATTGCAACCTGTACGGAACAGGAGGTTAAAGGTGCTGATGCTCCAAGTAGGGAGATTGCTAGTAAAGTGGCTGGAATGGCGAACCCGAGCACAAGGAGATGAGAAATGAGGTGCGTTTTAGAAACCTTTCCCCATCACACGGTGTACCATCTTCTGGGTTTCTCATGCATGTTTTCGATGTAGGAAGATGCCCTTGAACCTGGAGATTTGGGACCCATGCGATGGGTAGCATGCAGTATTACTTTAAAGGGTCTGCGTTTGTTCACCCAACCTCACCAAACCTCTCAGCCCCAAGAGTGTCCACCCTTATGTCTCATCCAGCTGTGGGTCTAGATATGGTCAATCCAGGTTGCATCACAGCCCCTGAACGAATTGTGTAAGAATTTCTCTGTCTTTCCCTGTCTTTGTTTCATGGGTTTTTAAAAGTAATTTATTTTTATAATGGGGTTTAGCTGCTTTTCACGGCTGTGTTTATGCCACTTTACACCCACTTGACACACTAACAGAGAGATATCAATACATAGGTTTTAAGATTATTACTAGTCAGATATATTCTTGTGCGGTGAATCGGGCGTGTTGGGTCCAGTTCTCTGAGCAAGGAGTATGTCTTGTCTATTACATATTGGGTTTATGGAACGGTATCTGAGCTAATTTGAAGCTCTTGTTTTATGTATCACCCCACCTCACCTTTCCCGTTAAGCAGCCATAGTGTGTTTTCTGCATGTGTGACTCTGTTCTGTTTTGTAATTCAGTTCAAGTGTAACGGTTTTTACATTCCCTCTATAAGTGACACCTTATGAGAAGTGTCCTTTTCTGTGTGACTTATTTCACTTAGAATCGACTTACCTAAATCCACTCATCATGCTGCTACTAGCCTTATGACATTGATTTCATGGCTGAGTGATATTCCATTGTACATAAGGACCACAACTTTTTGATCCATTTTTCGCTTTCCTGGGATATTTAAGGTGGAATGAAGTGGAGGTCCTTGTCAACAGAGCAGCCCTAAACTTTGGGGTGCTTGTGTCTTGCTGATTTTCAATTTTCCCACTTTATCCCCCCATGCGTGGAAGTGCCCTATGCTCTCTAAGCTGTGTTTTTTAGATGTTTCAGGACACACCGTACACTTCTCCAGAGTGGCTGTTGGCGATTTACATCCCGCCCATCAGTGTAGCAAGGCTCCCATTTCTCCATGGCCTGTCCTGCATTCCTGGTTTTGACACTTTTTTCAGCATGGCCCTTTTGACCGATGGGAAGCGAGACTTCTTTGTAGCGCTGATTTGCCTTTCCAGGTTGCTTGGTTGGCCAAAAAGGGCGTATGCGTTTTTTCCTGAATATATTCAGGAAAAAACGCATACGCCCTTTTTGGCCAAGAGCATCATTGTCAACGTTTTGCCGCTTTTCATGTGCTTTAAAGGCGATTCGAATCTACCTCCTGAAATCTGTTTCCTGCAATTCTGCCTTGATTTCAAATCCTCTTCTTTGCCTTCCCTCAATATATTTGTGGACGAGAGTTATCATTTATAACTCTGCAGGTTTGTGAATTGCAGTGCCCTGAAGCTCCATTTTACAAGTCGCTTTCTTGGGAGCTGCCCGCAAAAGCGCAGGATGGCTTCAGGCCCTGTTCTGGTTCCGGGGGGCAGGCTGAGCCTGTGGTTAATTCTTCTTCCTGATGGGAAAATAGAGTGACCTGTGCCTGTCCCAACACCAAGAGCTAGTCTCTCATTGGTTCCCCGTCTTCCCGTTCATCCTCAGGACAAATTGCAACCTGTACGGAACAGGAGGTTAAAGGTGCTGATGCTCCAAGTAGGGAGATTGCTAGTAAAGTGGCTGGAATGGCGAACCCGAGCACAAGGAGATGAGAAATGAGGTGCGTTTTAGAAACCTTTCCCCATCACACGGTGTACCATCTTCTGGGTTTCTCATGCATGTTTTCGATGTAGGAAGATGCCCTTGAACCTGGAGATTTGGGACCCATGCGATGGGTAGCACGCAGTATTACTTTAAAGGGTCTGCGTTTGTTCACCCAACCTCACCAAACCTCTCAGCCCCAAGAGTGTCCACCCTTATGTCTCATCCAGCTGTGGGTCTAGATATGGTCAATCCAGGTTGCATCACAGCCCCTGAACGAATTGTGTAAGAATTTCTCTCTCTTTCCCTGTCTTTGTTTCATGGGTTTTTAAAAGTAATTTATTTTTATAATGGGGTTTAGCTGCTTTTCACGGCTGTGTTTATGCCGCTTTACACCCACTTGACACACTAACAGAGAGATATCAATACATAGGTTTTAAGATTATTACTAGTCAGATATATTCTTGTGCGGTGAATCGGGCGTGTTGAGTCCAGTTCTCTGAGCAAGGAGTAGGTCTTGTCTATTACATATTGGGTTTATGGAACGGTATCTGAGCTAATTTGAAACTCTTGTTTTATGTATCACCCCACCTCACCTTTCCCGTTAAGCAGCCATAGTGTGTTTTCTGCATGTGTGACTCTGTTCTGTTTTGTAATTCAGTTCAAGTGTAACGGTTTTTACATTCCCTCTATAAGTGACACCTTATGAGAAGTGTCCTTTTCTGTGTGACTTATTTCACTTAGAATCGTCTTACCTAAATCCACTCATCATGCTGCTACTAGCCTTATGACATTGATTTCATGGCTGAGTGATATTCCATTGTACATAAGGACCACAACTTTTTGATCCATTTTTCGCTGTCCTGGGATATTTAAGGTGGAATGAAGTGGAGGTCCTTGTCAACAGAGCAGCCCTAAACTTTGGGGTGCTTGTGTCTTGCTGATTTTCAATTTTCCCACTTTATCCCCCCATGCGTGGAAGTGCCCTATGCTCTCTAAGCTGTGTTTTTTAGATGTTTCAGGACACACCGTACACTTCTCCAGAGTGGCTGTTGGCGATTTACATCCCGCCCATCAGTGTAGCAAAGCTCCCATTTCTCCATGGCCTGTCCTGCATTTCTGGTTTTGACACTTTTTTCAGCATGGCCCTTTTGACCGATGGGAAGCGAGACTTCTTTGTAGCGCTGATTTGCCTTTCCAGGTTGCTTGGTTGGCCAAAAAGGGCGTATGCGTTTTTTCCTGAATATATTCAGGAAAAAACGCATACGCCCTTTTTGGCCAAGGGCATCATTGTCAACGTTTTGCCGCTTTTCATGTGCTTTAAAGGCGATTCGAATCTACCTCCTGAAATCTGTTTCCTGCAATTCTGCCTTGATTTCAAATCCTCTTCTTTGCCTTCCCTCAATATATTTGTGGACGAGAGTTATCATTTATAACTCTGCAGGTTTGTGAATTGCAGTGCCCTGAAGCTCCATTTTACAAGTCGCTTTCTTGGGAGCTGGCCGCAAAAGCGCAGGATGGCTTCAGGCCCTGTTCTGGTTCCGGGGGGCAGGCTGAGCCTGTGGTTAATTCTTCTTCCTGATGGGAAAATAGAGTGACCTGTGCCTGTCCCAACACCAAGAGCTAGTCTCTCATTGGTTCCCCGTTTTCCCGTTCATCCTCAGGACAAATTGCAACCTGTACGGAACAGGAGGTTAAAGGTGCTGATGCTCCAAGTAGGGAGATTGCTAGTAAAGTGGCTGGAATGGCGAACCCGAGCACAAGGAGATGAGAAATGAGGTGCGTTTTAGAAACCTTTCCCCATCACACGGTGTACCATCTTCTGGGTTTCTCATGCATGTTTTCGATGTAGGAAGATGCCCTTGAACCTGGAGATTTGGGACCCATGCGATGGGTAGCACGCAGTATTACTTTAAAGGGTCTGCGTTTGTTCACCCAACCTCACCAAACCTCTCAGCCCCAAGAGTGTCCACCCTTATGTCTCATCCAGCTGTGGGTCTAGATATGGTCAATCCAGGTTGCATCACAGCCCCTGAACGAATTGTGTAAGAATTTCTCTCTCTTTCCCTGTCTTTGTTTCATGGGTTTTTAAAAGTAATTTATTTTTATAATGGGGTTTAGCTGCTTTTCACGGCTGTGTTTATGCCGCTTTACACCCACTTGACACACTAACAGAGAGATATCAATACATAGGTTTTAAGATTATTACTAGTCAGATATATTCTTGTGCGGTGAATCGGGCGTGTTGAGTCCAGTTCTCTGAGCAAGGAGTAGGTCTTGTCTATTACATATTGGGTTTATGGAACGGTATCTGAGCTAATTTGAAACTCTTGTTTTATGTATCACCCCACCTCACCTTTCCCGTTAAGCAGCCATAGTGTGTTTTCTGCATGTGTGACTCTGTTCTGTTTTGTAATTCAGTTCAAGTGTAACGGTTTTTACATTCCCTCTATAAGTGACACCTTATGAGAAGTGTCCTTTTCTGTGTGACTTATTTCACTTAGAATCGTCTTACCTAAATCCACTCATCATGCTGCTACTAGCCTTATGACATTGATTTCATGGCTGAGTGATATTCCATTGTACATAAGGACCACAACTTTTTGATCCATTTTTCGCTGTCCTGGGATATTTAAGGTGGAATGAAGTGGAGGTCCTTGTCAACAGAGCAGCCCTAAACTTTGGGGTGCTTGTGTCTTGCTGATTTTCAATTTTCCCACTTTATCCCCCCATGCGTGGAAGTGCCCTATGCTCTCTATGCTGTGTTTTTTAGATGTTTCAGGACACACCGTACACTTCTCCAGAGTGGCTGTTGGCGATTTACATCCCGCCCATCAGTGTAGCAAGGCTCCCATTTCTCCATGGCCTGTCCTGCATTTCTGGTTTTGACACTTTTTTCAGCATGGCCCTTTTGACCGATGGGAAGCGAGACTTCTTTGTAGCGCTGATTTGCCTTTCCAGGTTGCTTGGTTGGCCAAAAAGGGCGTATGCGTTTTTTCCTGAATATATTCAGGAAAAAACGCATACGCCCTTTTTGGCCAAGGGCATCATTGTCAACGTTTTGCCGCTTTTCATGTGCTTTAAAGGCGATTCGAATCTACCTCCTGAAATCTGTTTCCTGCAATTCTGCCTTGATTTCAAATCCTCTTCTTTGCCTTCCCTCAATATATTTGTGGACGAGAGTTATCATTTATAACTCTGCAGGTTTGTGAATTGCAGTGCCCTGAAGCTCCATTTTACAAGTCGCTTTCTTGGGAGCTGGCCGCAAAAGCGCAGGATGGCTTCAGGCCCTGTTCTGGTTCCGGGGGGCAGGCTGAGCCTGTGGTTAATTCTTCTTCCTGATGGGAAAATAGAGTGACCTGTGCCTGTCCCAACACCAAGAGCTAGTCTCTCATTGGTTCCCCGTTTTCCCGTTCATCCTCAGGACAAATTGCAACCTGTACGGAACAGGAGGTTAAAGGTGCTGATGCTCCAAGTAGGGAGATTGCTAGTAAAGTGGCTGGAATGGCGAACCCGAGCACAAGGAGATGAGAAATGAGGTGCGTTTTAGAAACCTTTCCCCATCACACGGTGTACCATCTTCTGGGTTTCTCATGCATGTTTTCGATGTAGGAAGATGCCCTTGAACCTGGAGATTTGGGACCCATGCGATGGGTAGCACGCAGTATTACTTTAAAGGGTCTGCGTTTGTTCACCCAACCTCACCAAACCTCTCAGCCCCAAGAGTGTCCACCCTTATGTCTCATCCAGCTGTGGGTCTAGATATGGTCAATCCAGGTTGCATCACAGCCCCTGAACGAATTGTGTAAGAATTTCTCTCTCTTTCCCTGTCTTTGTTTCATGGGTTTTTAAAAGTAATTTATTTTTATAATGGGGTTTAGCTGCTTTTCACGGCTGTGTTTATGCCGCTTTACACCCACTTGACACACTAACAGAGAGATATCAATACATAGGTTTTAAGATTATTACTAGTCAGATATATTCTTGTGCGGTGAATCGGGCGTGTTGAGTCCAGTTCTCTGAGCAAGGAGTAGGTCTTGTCTATTACATATTGGGTTTATGGAACGGTATCTGAGCTAATTTGAAACTCTTGTTTTATGTATCACCCCACCTCACCTTTCCCGTTAAGCAGCCATAGTGTGTTTTCTGCATGTGTGACTCTGTTCTGTTTTGTAATTCAGTTCAAGTGTAACGGTTTTTACATTCCCTCTATAAGTGACACCTTATGAGAAGTGTCCATTTCTGTGTGACTTATTTCACTTAGAATCGTCTTACCTAAATCCACTCATCATGCTGCTACTAGCCTTATGACATTGATTTCATGGCTGAGTGATATTCCATTGTACATAAGGACCACAACTTTTTGATCCATTTTTTGCTGTCCTGGGATATTTAAGGTGGAATGAAGTGGAGGTCCTTGTCAACAGAGCAGCCCTAAACTTTGGGGTGCTTGTGTCTTGCTGATTTTCAATTTTCCCACTTTATCCCCCCATGCGTGGAAGTGCCCTATGCTCTCTAAGCTGTGTTTTTTAGATATTTCAGGACACACCGTACACTTCTCCAGAGTGGCTGTTGGCGATTTACATCCCGCCCATCAGTGTAGCAAGGCTCCCATTTCTCCATGGCCTGTCCTGCATTTCTGGTTTTGACACTTTTTTCAGCATGGCCCTTTTGACCGATGGGAAGCGAGACTTCTTTGTAGCGCTGATTTGCCTTTCCAGGTTGCTTGGTTGGCCAAAAAGGGCGTATGCGTTTTTTCCTGAATATATTCAGGAAAAAACGCATACGCCCTTTTTGGCCAAGGGCATCATTGTCAACGTTTTGCCGCTTTTCATGTGCTTTAAAGGCGATTCGAATCTACCTCCTGAAATCTGTTTCCTGCAATTCTGCCTTGATTTCAAATCCTCTTCTTTGCCTTCCCTCAATATATTTGTGGACGAGAGTTATCATTTATAACTCTGCAGGTTTGTGAATTGCAGTGCCCTGAAGCTCCATTTTACAAGTCGCTTTCTTGGGAGCTGGCCGCAAAAGCGCAGGATGGCTTCAGGCCCTGTTCTGGTTCCGGGGGGCAGGCTGAGCCTGTGGTTAATTCTTCTTCCTGATGGGAAAATAGAGTGACCTGTGCCTGTCCCAACACCAAGAGCTAGTCTCTCATTGGTTCCCCGTCTTCCCGTTCATCCTCAGGACAAATTGCAACCTGTACGGAACAGGAGGTTAAAGGTGCTGATGCTCCAAGTAGGGAGATTGCTAGTAAAGTGGCTGGAATGGCGAACCCGAGCACAAGGAGATGAGAAATGAGGTGCGTTTTAGAAACCTTTCCCCATCACACGGTGTACCATCTTCTGGGTTTCTCATGCATGTTTTCGATGTAGGAAGATGCCCTTGAACCTGGAGATTTGGGACCCATGCGATGGGTAGCACGCAGTATTACTTTAAAGGGTCTGCGTTTGTTCACCCAACCTCACCAAACCTCTCAGCCCCAAGAGTGTCCACCCTTATGTCTCATCCAGCTGTGGGTCTAGATATGGTCAATCCAGGTTGCATCACAGCCCCTGAACGAATTGTGTAAGAATTTCTCTCTCTTTCCCTGTCTTTGTTTCATGGGTTTTTAAAAGTAATTTATTTTTATAATGGGGTTTAGCTGCTTTTCACGGCTGTGTTTATGCCGCTTTACACCCACTTGACACACTAACAGAGAGATATCAATACATAGGTTTTAAGATTATTACTAGTCAGATATATTCTTGTGCGGTGAATCGGGCGTGTTGAGTCCAGTTCTCTGAGCAAGGAGTAGGTCTTGTCTATTACATATTGGGTTTATGGAATGGTATCTGAGCTAATTTGAAACTCTTGTTTTATGTATCACCCCACCTCACCTTTCCCGTTAAGCAGCCATAGTGTGTTTTCTGCATGTGTGACTCTGTTCTGTTTTGTAATTCAGTTCAAGTGTAACGGTTTTTACATTCCCTCTATAAGTGACACCTTATGAGAAGTGTCCTTTTCTGTGTGACTTATTTCACTTAGAATCGTCTTACCTAAATCCACTCATCATGCTGCTACTAGCCTTATGACATTGATTTCATGGCTGAGTGATATTCCATTGTACATAAGGACCACAACTTTTTGATCCATTTTTCGCTGTCCTGGGATATTTAAGGTGGAATGAAGTGGAGGTCCTTGTCAACAGAGCAGCCCTAAACTTTGGGGTGCTTGTGTCTTGCTGATTTTCAATTTTCCCACTTTATCCCCCCATGCGTGGAAGTGCCCTATGCTCTCTAAGCTGTGTTTTTTAGATGTTTCAGGACACACCGTACACTTCTCCAGAGTGGCTGTTGGCGATTTACATCCCGCCCATCAGTGTAGCAAGGCTCCCATTTCTCCATGGCCTGTCCTGCATTCCTGGTTTTGACACTTTTTTCAGCATGGCCCTTTTGACCGATGGGAAGCGAGACTTCTTTGTAGCGCTGATTTGCCTTTCCAGGTTGCTTGGTTGGCCAAAAAGGGCGTATGCGTTTTTTCCTGAATATATTCAGGAAAAAACGCATACGCCCTTTTTGGCCAAGGGCATCATTTTCAACGTTTTGCCACTTTTCATGTGCTTTAAAGGCGATTCGAATCTACCTCCTGAAATCTGTTTCCTGCAATTCTGCCTTGATTTCAAATCCTCTTCTTTGCCTTCCCTCAATATATTTGTGGACGAGAGTTATCATTTATAACTCTGCAGGTTTGTGAATTGCAGTGCCCTGAAGATCCATTTTACAAGTCGCTTTCTTGGGAGCTGCCCGCAAAAGCGCAGGATGGCTTCAGGCCCTGTTCTGGTTCCGGGGGGCAGGCTGAGCCTGTGGTTAATTCTTCTTCCTGATGGGAAAATAGAGTGACCTGTGCCTGTCCCAACACCAAGAGCTAGTCTCTCATTGGTTCCCCGTCTTCCCGTTCATCCTCAGGACAAATTGCAACCTGTACGGAACAGGAGGTTAAAGGTGCTGATGCTCCAAGTAGGGAGATTGCTAGTAAAGTGGCTGGAATGGCGAACCCGAGCACAAGGAGATGAGAAATGAGGTGCGTTTTAGAAACCTTTCCCCATCACACGGTGTACCATCTTCTGGGTTTCTCATGCATGTTTTCGATGTAGGAAGATGCCCTTGAACCTGGAGATTTGGGACCCATGCGATGGGTAGCACGCAGTATTACTTTAAAGGGTCTGCGTTTGTTCACCCAACCTCACCAAACCTCTCAGCCCCAAGAGTGTCCACCCTTATGTCTCATCCAGCTGTGGGTCTAGATATGGTCAATCCAGGTTGCATCACAGCCCCTGAACGAATTGTGTAAGAATTTCTCTCTCTTTCCCTGTCTTTGTTTCATGGGTTTTTAAAAGTAATTTATTTTTATAATGGGGTTTAGCTGCTTTTCACGGCTGTGTTTATGCCGCTTTACACCCACTTGACACACTAACAGAGAGATATCAATACATAGGTTTTAAGATTATTACTAGTCAGATATATTCTTGGGCGGTGAATCGGGCGTGTTGAGTCCAGTTCTCTGAGCAAGGAGTAGGTCTTGTCTATTACATATTGGGTTTATGGAACGGTATCTGAGCTAATTTGAAACTCTTGTTTTATGTATCACCCCACCTCACCTTTCCCGTTAAGCAGCCATAGTGTGTTTTCTGCATGTGTGACTCTGTTCTGTTTTGTAATTCAGTTCAAGTGTAACGGTTTTTACATTCCCTCTATAAGTGACACCTTATGAGAAGTGTCCTTTTCTGTGTGACTTATTTCACTTAGAATCGTCTTACCTAAATCCACTCATCATGCTGCTACTAGCCTTATGACATTGATTTCATGGCTGAGTGATATTCCATTGTACATAAGGACCACAACTTTTTGATCCATTTTTCGCTGTCCTGGGATATTTAAGGTGGAATGAAGTGGAGGTCCTTGTCAACAGAGCAGCCCTAAACTTTGGGGTGCTTGTGTCTTGCTGATTTTCAATTTTCCCACTTTATCCCCCCATGCGTGGAAGTGCCCTATGCTCTCTAAGCTGTGTTTTTTAGATGTTTCAGGACACACCGTACACTTCTCCAGAGTGGCTGTTGGCGATTTACATCCCGCCCATCAGTGTAGCAAGGCTCCCATTTCTCCATGGCCTGTCCTGCATTTCTGGTTTTGACACTTTTTTCAGCATGGCCCTTTTGACCGATGGGAAGCGAGACTTCTTTGTAGCGCTGATTTGCCTTTCCAGGTTGCTTGGTTGGCCAAAAAGGGCGTATGCGTTTTTTCCTGAATATATTCAGGAAAAAACGCATACGCCCTTTTTGGCCAAGGGCATCATTGTCAACGTTTTGCCGCTTTTCATGTGCTTTAAAGGCGATTCGAATCTACCTCCTGAAATCTGTTTCCTGCAATTCTGCCTTGATTTCAAATCCTCTTCTTTGCCTTCCCTCAATATATTTGTGGACGAGAGTTATCATTTATAACTCTGCAGGTTTGTGAATTGCAGTGCCCTGAAGCTCCATTTTACAAGTCGCTTTCTTGGGAGCTGGCCACAAAAGCGCAGGATGGCTTCAGGCCCTGTTCTGGTTCCGGGGGGCAGGCTGAGCCTGTGGTTAATTCTTCTTCCTGATGGGAAAATAGAGTGACCTGTGCCTGTCCCAACACCAAGAGCTAGTCTCTCATTGGTTCCCCGTCTTCCCGTTCATCCTCAGGACAAATTGCAACCTGTACGGAACAGGAGGTTAAAGGTGCTGATGCTCCAAGTAGGGAGATTGCTAGTAAAGTGGCTGGAATGGCGATCCCGAGCACAAGGAGATGAGAAATGAGGTGCGTTTTAGAAACCTTTCCCCATCACACGGTGTACCATCTTCTGGGTTTCTCATGCATGTTTTCGATGTAGGAAGATGCCCTTGAACCTGGAGATTTGGGACCCATGCGATGGGTAGCACGCAGTATTACTTTAAAGGGTCTGCGTTTGTTCACCCAATCTCACCAAACCTCTCAGCCCCAAGAGTGTCCACCCTTATGTCTCATCCAGCTGTGGGTCTAGATATGGTCAATCCAGGTTGCATCACAGCCCCTGAACGAATTGTGTAAGAATTTCTCTCTCTTTCCCTGTCTTTGTTTCATGGGTTTTTAAAAGTAATTTATTTTTATAATGGGGTTTAGCTGCTTTTCACGGCTGTGTTTATGCCGCTTTACACCCACTTGACACACTAACAGAGAGATATCAATACATAGGTTTTAAGATTATTACTAGTCAGATATATTCTTGTGCGGTGAATCGGGCGTGTTGAGTCCAGTTCTCTGAGCAAGGAGTAGGTCTTGTCTATTACATATTGGGTTTATGGAACGGTATCTGAGCTAATTTGAAACTCTTGTTTTATGTATCACCCCACCTCACCTTTCCCGTTAAGCAGCCATAGTGTGTTTTCTGCATGTGTGACTCTGTTCTGTTTTGTAATTCAGTTCAAGTGTAACGGTTTTTACATTCCCTCTATAAGTGACACCTTATGAGAAGTGTCCATTTCTGTGTGACTTATTTCACTTAGAATCGTCTTACCTAAATCCACTCATCATGCTGCTACTAGCCTTATGACATTGATTTCATGGCTGAGTGATATTCCATTGTACATAAGGACCACAACTTTTTGATCCATTTTTCGCTGTCCTGGGATATTTAAGGTGGAATGAAGTGGAGGTCCTTGTCAACAGAGCAGCCCTAAACTTTGGGGTGCTTGTGTCTTGCTGATTTTCAATTTTCCCACTTTATCCCCCCATGCGTGGAAGTGCCCTATGCTCTCTAAGCTGTGTTTTTTAGATATTTCAGGACACACCGTACACTTCTCCAGAGTGGCTGTTGGCGATTTACATCCCGCCCATCAGTGTAGCAAGGCTCCCATTTCTCCATGGCCTGTCCTGCATTTCTGGTTTTGACACTTTTTTCAGCATGGCCCTTTTGACCGATGGGAAGCGAGACTTCTTTGTAGCGCTGATTTGCCTTTCCAGGTTGCTTGGTTGGCCAAAAAGGGCGTATGCGTTTTTTCCTGAATATATTCAGGAAAAAACGCATACGCCCTTTTTGGCCAAGGGCATCATTGTCAACGTTTTGCCGCTTTTCATGTGCTTTAAAGGCGATTCGAATCTACCTCCTGAAATCTGTTTCCTGCAATTCTGCCTTGATTTCAAATCCTCTTCTTTGCCTTCCCTCAATATATTTGTGGACGAGAGTTATCATTTATAACTCTGCAGGTTTGTGAATTGCAGTGCCCTGAAGCTCCATTTTACAAGTCGCTTTCTTGGGAGCTGGCCGCAAAAGCGCAGGATGGCTTCAGGCCCTGTTCTGGTTCCGGGGGGCAGGCTGAGCCTGTGGTTAATTCTTCTTCCTGATGGGAAAATAGAGTGACCTGTGCCTGTCCCAACACCAAGAGCTAGTCTCTCATTGGTTCCCCGTCTTCCCGTTCATCCTCAGGACAAATTGCAACCTGTACGGAACAGGAGGTTAAAGGTGCTGATGCTCCAAGTAGGGAGATTGCTAGTAAAGTGGCTGGAATGGCGAACCCGAGCACAAGGAGATGAGAAATGAGGTGCGTTTTAGAAACCTTTCCCCATCACACGGTGTACCATCTTCTGGGTTTCTCATGCATGTTTTCGATGTAGGAAGATGCCCTTGAACCTGGAGATTTGGGACCCATGCGATGGGTAGCACGCAGTATTACTTTAAAGGGTCTGCGTTTGTTCACCCAACCTCACCAAACCTCTCAGCCCCAAGAGTGTCCACCCTTATGTCTCATCCAGCTGTGGGTCTAGATATGGTCAATCCAGGTTGCATCACAGCCCCTGAACGAATTGTGTAAGAATTTCTCTCTCTTTCCCTGTCTTTGTTTCATGGGTTTTTAAAAGTAATTTATTTTTATAATGGGGTTTAGCTGCTTTTCACGGCTGTGTTTATGCCGCTTTACACCCACTTGACACACTAACAGAGAGATATCAATACATAGGTTTTAAGATTATTACTAGTCAGATATATTCTTGTGCGGTGAATCGGGCGTGTTGAGTCCAGTTCTCTGAGCAAGGAGTAGGTCTTGTCTATTACATATTGGGTTTATGGAACGGTATCTGAGCTAATTTGAAACTCTTGTTTTATGTATCACCCCACCTCACCTTTCCCGTTAAGCAGCCATAGTGTGTTTTCTGCATGTGTGACTCTGTTCTGTTTTGTAATTCAGTTCAAGTGTAACGGTTTTTACATTCCCTCTATAAGTGACACCTTATGAGAAGTGTCCTTTTCTGTGTGACTTATTTCACTTAGAATCGTCTTACCTAAATCCACTCATCATGCTGCTACTAGCCTTATGACATTGATTTCATGGCTGAGTGATATTCCATTGTACATAAGGACCACAACTTTTTGATCCATTTTTCGCTGTCCTGGGATATTTAAGGTGGAATGAAGTGGAGGTCCTTGTCAACAGAGCAGCCCTAAACTTTGGGGTGCTTGTGTCTTGCTGATTTTCAATTTTCCCACTTTATCCCCCCATGCGTGGAAGTGCCCTATGCTCTCTAAGCTGTGTTTTTTAGATGTTTCAGGACACACCGTACACTTCTCCAGAGTGGCTGTTGGCGATTTACATCCCGCCCATCAGTGTAGCAAGGCTCCCATTTCTCCATGGCCTGTCCTGCATTTCTGGTTTTGACACTTTTTTCAGCATGGCCCTTTTGACCGATGGGAAGCGAGACTTCTTTGTAGCGCTGATTTGCCTTTCCAGGTTGCTTGGTTGGCCAAAAAGGGCGTATGCGTTTTTTCCTGAATATATTCAGGAAAAAACGCATACGCCCTTTTTGGCCAAGGGCATCATTGTCAACGTTTTGCCACTTTTCATGTGCTTTAAAGGCGATTCGAATCTACCTCCTGAAATCTGTTTCCTGCAATTCTGCCTTGATTTCAAATCCTCTTCTTTGCCTTCCCTCAATATATTTGTGGACGAGAGTTATCATTTATAACTCTGCAGGTTTGTGAATTGCAGTGCCCTGAAGATCCATTTTACAAGTCGCTTTCTTGGGAGCTGGCCGCAAAAGCGCAGGATGGCTTCAGGCCCTGTTCTGGTTCCGGGGGGCAGGCTGAGCCTGTGGTTAATTCTTCTTCCTGATGGGAAAATAGAGTGACCTGTGCCTGTCCCAACACCAAGAGCTAGTCTCTCATTGGTTCCCCGTCTTCCCGTTCATCCTCAGGACAAATTGCAACCTGTACGGAACAGGAGGTTAAAGGTGCTGATGCTCCAAGTAGGGAGATTGCTAGTAAAGTGGCTGGAATGGCGAACCCGAGCACAAGGAGATGAGAAATGAGGTGCGTTTTAGAAACCTTTCCCCATCACACGGTGTACCATCTTCTGGGTTTCTCATGCATGTTTTCGATGTAGGAAGATGCCCTTGAACCTGGAGATTTGGGACCCATGCGATGGGTAGCACGCAGTATTACTTTAAAGGGTCTGCGTTTGTTCACCCAACCTCACCAAACCTCTCAGCCCCAAGAGTGTCCACCCTTATGTCTCATCCAGCTGTGGGTCTAGATATGGTCAATCCAGGTTGCATCACAGCCCCTGAACGAATTGTGTAAGAATTTCTCTCTCTTTCCCTGTCTTTGTTTCATGGGTTTTTAAAAGTAATTTATTTTTATAATGGGGTTTAGCTGCTTTTCACGGCTGTGTTTATGCCGCTTTACACCCACTTGACACACTAACAGAGAGATATCAATACATAGGTTTTAAGATTATTACTAGTCAGATATATTCTTGTGCGGTGAATCGGGCGTGTTGAGTCCAGTTCTCTGAGCAAGGAGTAGGTCTTGTCTATTACATATTGGGTTTATGGAACGGTATCTGAGCTAATTTGAAACTCTTGTTTAATGTATCACCCCACCTCACCTTTCCCGTTAAGCAGCCATAGTGTGTTTTCTGCATGTGTGACTCTGTTCTGTTTTGTAATTCAGTTCAAGTGTAACGGTTTTTACATTCCCTCTATAAGTGACACCTTATGAGAAGTGTCCTTTTCTGTGTGACTTATTTCACTTAGAATCGTCTTACCTAAATCCACTCATCATGCTGCTACTAGCCTTATGACATTGATTTCATGGCTGAGTGATATTCCATTGTACATAAGGACCACAACTTTTTGATCCATTTTTCGCTGTCCTGGGATATTTAAGGTGGAATGAAGTGGAGGTCCTTGTCAACAGAGCAGCCCTAAACTTTGGGGTGCTTGTGTCTTGCTGATTTTCAATTTTCCCACTTTATCCCCCCATGCGTGGAAGTGCCCTATGCTCTCTAAGCTGTGTTTTTTAGATGTTTCAGGACACACCGTACACTTCTCCAGAGTGGCTGTTGGCGATTTACATCCCGCCCATCAGTGTAGCAAGGCTCCCATTTCTCCATGGCCTGTCCTGCATTTCTGGTTTTGACACTTTTTTCAGCATGGCCCTTTTGACCGATGGGAAGCGAGACTTCTTTGTAGCGCTGATTTGCCTTTCCAGGTTGCTTGGTTGGCCAAAAAGGGCGTATGCGTTTTTTCCTGAATATATTCAGGAAAAAACGCATACGCCCTTTTTGGCCAAGGGCATCATTGTCAACGTTTTGCCACTTTTCATGTGCTTTAAAGGCGATTCGAATCTACCTCCTGAAATCTGTTTCCTGCAATTCTGCCTTGATTTCAAATCCTCTTCTTTGCCTTCCCTCAATATATTTGTGGACGAGAGTTATCATTTATAACTCTGCAGGTTTGTGAATTGCAGTGCCCTGAAGCTCCATTTTACAAGTCGCTTTCTTGGGAGCTGGCCGCAAAAGCGCAGGATGGCTTCAGGCCCTGTTCTGGTTCCGGGGGGCAGGCTGAGCCTGTGGTTAATTCTTCTTCCTGATGGGAAAATAGAGTGACCTGTGCCTGTCCCAACACCAAGAGCTAGTCTCTCATTGGTTCCCCGTCTTCCCGTTCATCCTCAGGACAAATTGCAACCTGTACGGAACAGGAGGTTAAAGGTGCTGATGCTCCAAGTAGGGAGATTGCTAGTAAAGTGGCTGGAATGGCGAACCCGAGCACAAGGAGATGAGAAATGAGGTGCGTTTTAGAAACCTTTCCCCATCACACGGTGTACCATCTTCTGGGTTTCTCATGCATGTTTTCGATGTAGGAAGATGCCCTTGAACCTGGAGATTTGGGACCCATGCGATGGGTAGCACGCAGTATTACTTTAAAGGGTCTGCGTTTGTTCACCCAACCTCACCAAACCTCTCAGCCCCAAGAGTGTCCACCCTTATGTCTCATCCAGCTGTGGGTCTAGATATGGTCAATCCAGGTTGCATCACAGCCCCTGAACGAATTGTGTAAGAATTTCTCTCTCTTTCCCTGTCTTTGTTTCATGGGTTTTTAAAAGTAATTTATTTTTATAATGGGGTTTAGCTGCTTTTCACGGCTGTGTTTATGCCGCTTTACACCCACTTGACACACTAACAGAGAGATATCAATACATAGGTTTTAAGATTATTACTAGTCAGATATATTCTTGTGCGGTGAATCGGGCGTGTTGAGTCCAGTTCTCTGAGCAAGGAGTAGGTCTTGTCTATTACATATTGGGCTTATGGAACGGTATCTGAGCTAATTTGAAACTCTTGTTTTATGTATCACCCCACCTCACCTTTCCCGTTAAGCAGCCATAGTGTGTTTTCTGCATGTGTGACTCTGTTCTGTTTTGTAATTCAGTTCAAGTGTAACGGTTTTTACATTCCCTCTATAAGTGACACCTTATGAGAAGTGTCCATTTCTGTGTGACTTATTTCACTTAGAATCGTCTTACCTAAATCCACTCATCATGCTGCTACTAGCCTTATGACATTGATTTCATGGCTGAGTGATATTCCATTGTACATAAGGACCACAACTTTTTGATCCATTTTTCGCTGTCCTGGGATATTTAAGGTGGAATGAAGTGGAGGTCCTTGTCAACAGAGCAGCCCTAAACTTTGGGGTGCTTGTGTCTTGCTGATTTTCAATTTTCCCACTTTATCCCCCCATGCGTGGAAGTGCCCTATGCTCTCTAAGCTGTGTTTTTTAGATGTTTCAGGACACACCGTACACTTCTCCAGAGTGGCTGTTGGCGATTTACATCCCGCCCATCAGTGTAGCAAGGCTCCCATTTCTCCATGGCCTGTCCTGCATTCCTGGTTTTGACACTTTTTTCAGCATGGCCCTTTTGACCGATGGGAAGCGAGACTTCTTTGTAGCGCTGATTTGCCTTTCCAGGTTGCTTGGTTGGCCAAAAAGGGCGTATGCGTTTTTTCCTGAATATATTCAGGAAAAAACGCATACGCCCTTTTTGGCCAAGGGCATCATTGTCAACGTTTTGCCGCTTTTCATGTGCTTTAAAGGCGATTCGAATCTACCTCCTGAAATCTGTTTCCTGCAATTCTGCCTTGATTTCAAATCCTCTTCTTTGCCTTCCCTCAATATATTTGTGGACGAGAGTTATCATTTATAACTCTGCAGGTTTGTGAATTGCAGTGCCCTGAAGCTCCATTTTACAAGTCGCTTTCTTGGGAGCTGGCCGCAAAAGCGCAGGATGGCTTCAGGCCCTGTTCTGGTTCCGGGGGGCAGGCTGAGCCTGTGGTTAATTCTTCTTCCTGATGGGAAAATAGAGTGACCTGTGCCTGTCCCAACACCAAGAGCTAGTCTCTCATTGGTTCCCCGTCTTCCCGTTCATCCTCAGGACAAATTGCAACCTGTACGGAACAGGAGGTTAAAGGTGCTGATGCTCCAAGTAGGGAGATTGCTAGTAAAGTGGCTGGAATGGCGAACCCGAGCACAAGGAGATGAGAAATGAGGTGCGTTTTAGAAACCTTTCCCCATCACACGGTGTACCATCTTCTGGGTTTCTCATGCATGTTTTCGATGTAGGAAGATGCCCTTGAACCTGGAGATTTGGGACCCATGCGATGGGTAGCACGCAGTATTACTTTAAAGGGTCTGCGTTTGTTCACCCAACCTCACCAAACCTCTCAGCCCCAAGAGTGTCCACCCTTATGTCTCATCCAGCTGTGGGTCTAGATATGGTCAATCCAGGTTGCATCACAGCCCCTGAACGAATTGTGTAAGAATTTCTCTCTCTTTCCCTGTCTTTGTTTCATGGGTTTTTAAAAGTAATTTATTTTTATAATGGGGTTTAGCTGCTTTTCACGGCTGTGTTTATGCCGCTTTACACCCACTTGACACACTAACAGAGAGATATCAATACATAGGTTTTAAGATTATTACTAGTCAGATATATTCTTGTGCGGTGAATCGGGCGTGTTGAGTCCAGTTCTCTGAGCAAGGAGTAGGTCTTGTCTATTACATATTGGGTTTATGGAACGGTATCTGAGCTAATTTGAAACTCTTGTTTAATGTATCACCCCACCTCACCTTTCCCGTTAAGCAGCCATAGTGTGTTTTCTGCATGTGTGACTCTGTTCTGTTTTGTAATTCAGTTCAAGTGTAACGGTTTTTACATTCCCTCTATAAGTGACACCTTATGAGAAGTGTCCTTTTCTGTGTGACTTATTTCACTTAGAATCGTCTTACCTAAATCCACTCATCATGCTGCTACTAGCCTTATGACATTGATTTCATGGCTGAGTGATATTCCATTGTACATAAGGACCACAACTTTTTGATCCATTTTTCGCTGTCCTGGGATATTTAAGGTGGAATGAAGTGGAGGTCCTTGTCAACAGAGCAGCCCTAAACTTTGGGGTGCTTGTGTCTTGCTGATTTTCAATTTTCCCACTTTATCCCCCCATGCGTGGAAGTGCCCTATGCTCTCTAAGCTGTGTTTTTTAGATGTTTCAGGACACACCGTACACTTCTCCAGAGTGGCTGTTGGCGATTTACATCCCGCCCATCAGTGTAGCAAGGCTCCCATTTCTCCATGGCCTGTCCTGCATTTCTGGTTTTGACACTTTTTTCAGCATGGCCCTTTTGACCGATGGGAAGCGAGACTTCTTTGTAGCGCTGATTTGCCTTTCCAGGTTGCTTGGTTGGCCAAAAAGGGCGTATGCGTTTTTTCCTGAATATATTCAGGAAAAAACGCATACGCCCTTTTTGGCCAAGGGCATCATTGTCAACGTTTTGCCGCTTTTCATGTGCTTTAAAGGCGATTCGAATCTACCTCCTGAAATCTGTTTCCTGCAATTCTGCCTTGATTTCAAATCCTCTTCTTTGCCTTCCCTCAATATATTTGTGGACGAGAGTTATCATTTATAACTCTGCAGGTTTGTGAATTGCAGTGCCCTGAAGCTCCATTTTACAAGTCGCTTTCTTGGGAGCTGGCCGCAAAAGCGCAGGATGGCTTCAGGCCCTGTTCTGGTTCCGGGGGGCAGGCTGAGCCTGTGGTTAATTCTTCTTCCTGATGGGAAAATAGAGTGACCTGTGCCTGTCCCAACACCAAGAGCTAGTCTCTCATTGGTTCCCTGTCTTCCCGTTCATCCTCAGGACAAATTGCAACCTGTACGGAACAGGAGGTTAAAGGTGCTGATGCTCCAAGTAGGGAGATTGCTAGTAAAGTGGCTGGAATGGCGAACCCGAGCACAAGGAGATGAGAAATGAGGTGCGTTTTAGAAACCTTTCCCCATCACACGGTGTACCATCTTCTGGGTTTCTCATGCATGTTTTCGATGTAGGAAGATGCCCTTGAACCTGGAGATTTGGGACCCATGCGATGGGTAGCACGCAGTATTACTTTAAAGGGTCTGCGTTTGTTCACCCAACCTCACCAAACCTCTCAGCCGCAAGAGTGTCCACCCTTATGTCTCATCCAGCTGTGGGTCTAGATATGGTCAATCCAGGTTGCATCACAGCCCCTGAACGAATTGTGTAAGAATTTCTCTCTCTTTCCCTGTCTTTGTTTCATGGGTTTTTAAAAGTAATTTATTTTTATAATGGGGTTTAGCTGCTTTTCACGGCTGTGTTTATGCCGCTTTACACCCACTTGACACACTAACAGAGAGATATCAATACATAGGTTTTAAGATTATTACTAGTCAGATATATTCTTGTGCGGTGAATCGGGCGTGTTGAGTCCAGTTCTCTGAGCAAGGAGTAGGTCTTGTCTATTACATATTGGGTTTATGGAACGGTATCTGAGCTAATTTGAAGCTCTTGTTTTATGTATCACCCCACCTCACCTTTCCCGTTAAGCAGCCATAGTGTGTTTTCTGCATGTGTGACTCTGTTCTGTTTTGTAATTCAGTTCAAGTGTAACGGTTTTTACATTCCCTCTATAAGTGACACCTTATGAGAAGTGTCCTTTTCTGTGTGACTTATTTCACTTAGAATCGTCTTACCTAAATCCACTCATCATGCTGCTACTAGCCTTATGACATTGATTTCATGGCTGAGTGATATTCCATTGTACATAAGGACCACAACTTTTTGATCCATTTTTCGCTGTCCTGGGATATTTAAGGTGGAATGAAGTGGAGGTCCTTGTCAACAGAGCAGCCCTAAACTTTGGGGTGCTTGTGTCTTGCTGATTTTCAATTTTCCCACTTTATCCCCCCATGCGTGGAAGTGCCCTATGCTCTCTAAGCTGTGTTTTTTAGATGTTTCAGGACACACCGTACACTTCTCCAGAGTGGCTGTTGGCGATTTACATCCCGCCCATCAGTGTAGCAAGGCTCCCATTTCTCCATGGCCTGTCCTGCATTTCTGGTTTTGACACTTTTTTCAGCATGGCCCTTTTGACCGATGGGAAGCGAGACTTCTTTGTAGCGCTGATTTGCCTTTCCAGGTTGCTTGGTTGGCCAAAAAGGGCGTATGCGTTTTTTCCTGAATATATTCAGGAAAAAACGCATACGCCCTTTTTGGCCAAGGGCATCATTGTCAACGTTTTGCCGCTTTTCATGTGCTTTAAAGGCGATTCGAATCTACCTCCTGAAATCTGTTTCCTGCAATTCTGCCTTGATTTCAAATCCTCTTCTTTGCCTTCCCTCAATATATTTGTGGACGAGAGTTATCATTTATAACTCTGCAGGTTTGTGAATTGCAGTGCCCTGAAGCTCCATTTTACAAGTCGGTTTCTTGGGAGCTGGCCGCAAAAGCGCAGGATGGCTTCAGGCCCTGTTCTGGTTCCGGGGGGCAGGCTGAGCCTGTGGTTAATTCTTCTTCCTGATGGGAAAATAGAGTGACCTGTGCCTCTCACAAACCAAGAGCTAGTCTCTCATTGGTTCCCCGTCTTCCCGTTCATCCTCAGGACAAATTGCAACCTGTACGGAACAGGAGGTTAAAGGTGCTGATGCTCCAAGTAGGGAGATTGCTAGTAAAGTGGCTGGAATGGCGAACCCGAGCACAAGGAGATGAGAAATGAGGTGCGTTTTAGAAACCTTTCCCCATCACACGGTGTACCATCTTCTGGGTTTCTCATGCATGTTTTCGATGTAGGAAGATGCCCTTGAACCTGGAGATTTGGGACCCATGCGATGGGTAGCACGCAGTATTACTTTAAAGGGTCTGCGTTTGTTCACCCAACCTCACCAAACCTCTCAGCCCCAAGAGTGTCCACCCTTATGTCTCATCCAGCTGTGGGTCTAGATATGGTCAATCCAGGTTGCATCACAGCCCCTGAACGAATTGTGTAAGAATTTCTCTCTCTTTCCCTGTCTTTGTTTCATGGGTTTTTAAAAGTAATTTATTTTTATAATGGGGTTTAGCTGCTTTTCACGGCTGTGTTTATGCCGCTTTACACCCACTTGACACACTAACAGAGAGATATCAATACATAGGTTTTAAGATTATTACTAGTCAGATATATTCTTGTGCGGTGAATCGGGCGTGTTGAGTCCAGTTCTCTGAGCAAGGAGTAGGTCTTGTCTATTACATATTGGGTTTATGGAACGGTATCTGAGCTAATTTGAAACTCTTGTTTTATGTATCACCCCACCTCACCTTTCCCGTTAAGCAGCCATAGTGTGTTTTCTGCATGTGTGACTCTGTTCTGTTTTGTAATTCAGTTCAAGTGTAACGGTTTTTACATTCCCTCTATAAGTGACACCTTATGAGAAGTGTCCTTTTCTGTGTGACTTATTTCACTTAGAATCGTCTTACCTAAATCCACTCATCATGCTGCTCCTAGCCTTATGACATTGATTTCATGGCTGAGTGATATTCCATTGTACATAAGGACCACAACTTTTTGATCCATTTTTCGCTGTCCTGGGATATTTAAGGTGGAATGAAGTGGAGGTCCTTGTCAACAGAGCAGCCCTAAACTTTGGGGTGCTTGTGTCTTGCTGATTTTCAATTTTCCCACTTTATCCCCCCATGCGTAGAAGTGCCCTATGCTCTCTAAGCTGTGTTTTTTAGATGTTTCAGGACACACCGTACACTTCTCCAGAGTGGCTGTTGGCGATTTACATCCCGCCCATCAGTGTAGCAAGGCTCCCATTTCTCCATGGCCTCTCCTGCATTCCTGGTTTTGACACTTTTTTCAGCATGGCCCTTTTGACCGATGGGAAGCGAGACTTCTTTGTAGCGCTGATTTGCCTTTCCAGGTTGCTTGGTTGGCCAAAAAGGGCGTATGCGTTTTTTCCTGAATATATTCAGGAAAAAACGCATACGCCCTTTTTGGCCAAGGGCATCATTGTCAACGTTTTGCCGCTTTTCATGTGCTTTAAAGGCGATTCGAATCTACCTCCTGAAATCTGTTTCCTGCAATTCTGCCTTGATTTCAAATCCTCTTCTTTGCCTTCCCTCAATATATTTGTGGACGAGAGTTATCATTTATAACTCTGCAGGTTTGTGAATTGCAGTGCCCTGAAGCTCCATTTTACAAGTCGGTTTCTTGGGAGCTGGCCGCAAAAGCGCAGGATGGCTTCAGGCCCTGTTCTGGTTCCGGGGGGCAGGCTGAGCCTGTGGTTAATTCTTCTTCCTGATGGGTAAATAGAGTGACCTGTGCCTGTCCCAACACCAAGAGCTAGTCTCTCATTGGTTCCCCGTCTTCCCGTTCATCCTCAGGACAAATTGCAACCTGTACGGAACAGGAGGTTAAAGGTGCTGATGCTCCAAGTAGGGAGATTGCTAGTAAAGTGGCTGGAATGGCGAACCCGAGCACAAGGAGATGAGAAATGAGGTGCGTTTTAGAAACCTTTCCCCATCACATGGTGTACCATCTTCTGGGTTTCTCATGCATGTTTTCGATGTAGGAAGATGCCCTTGAACCTGGAGATTTGGGACCCATGCGATGGGTAGCACGCAGTATTACTTTAAAGGGTCTGCGTTTGCTCACCCAACCTCACCAAACCTCTCAGCCCCAAGAGTGTCCACCCTTATGTCTCATCCAGCTGTGGGTCTAGATATGGTCAATCCAGGTTGCATCACAGCCCCTGAACGAATTGTGTAAGAATTTCTCTCTCTTTCCCTGTCTTTGTTTCATGGGTTTTTAAAAGTAATTTATTTTTATAATGGGGTTTAGCTGCTTTTCACGGCTGTGTTTATGCCGCTTTACACCCACTTGACACACTAACAGAGAGATATCAATACATAGGTTTTAAGATTATTACTAGTCAGATATATTCTTGTGCGGTGAATCGGGCGTGTTGAGTCCAGTTCTCTGAGCAAGGAGTAGGTCTTGTCTATTACATATTGGGTTTATGGAACGGTATCTGAGCTAATTTGAAACTCTTGTTTTATGTATCACCCCACCTCACCTTTCCCGTTAAGCAGCCATAGTGTGTTTTCTGCATGTGTGACTCTGTTCTGTTTTGTAATTCAGTTCAAGTGTAACGGTTTTTACATTCCCTCTATAAGTGACACCTTATGAGAAGTGTCCTTTTCTGTGTGACTTATTTCACTTAGAATCGTCTTACCTAAATCCACTCATCATGCTGCTCCTAGCCTTATGACATTGATTTCATGGCTGAGTGATATTCCATTGTACATAAGGACCACAACTTTTTGATCCATTTTTCGCTGTCCTGGGATATTTAAGGTGGAATGAAGTGGAGGTCCTTGTCAACAGAGCAGCCCTAAACTTTGGGGTGCTTGTGTCTTGCTGATTTTCAATTTTCCCACTTTATCCCCCCATGCGTGGAAGTGCCCTATGCTCTCTAAGCTGTGTTTTTTAGATGTTTCAGGACACACCGTACACTTCTCCAGAGTGGCTGTTGGCGATTTACATCCCGCCCATCAGTGTAGCAAGGCTCCCATTTCTCCATGGCCTGTCCTGCATTCCTGGTTTTGACACTTTTTTCAGCATGGCCCTTTTGACCGATGGGAAGCGAGACTTCTTTGTAGCGCTGATTTGCCTTTCCAGGTTGCTTGGTTGGCCAAAAAGGGCGTATGCGTTTTTTCCTGAATATATTCAGGAAAAAACGCATACGCCCTTTTTGGCCAAGAGCATCATTGTCAACGTTTTGCCGCTTTTCATGTGCTTTAAAGGCGATTCGAATCTACCTCCTGAAATCTGTTTCCTGCAATTCTGCCTTGATTTCAAATCCTCTTCTTTGCCTTCCCTCAATATATTTGTGGACGAGAGTTATCATTTATAACTCTGCAGGTTTGTGAATTGCAGTGCCCTGAAGCTCCATTTTACAAGTCGCTTTTTTGGGAGCTGGCCGCAAAAGCGCAGGATGGCGTCAGGCCCTGTTCTGGTTCCGGGGGGCAGGCTGAGCCTGTGGTTAATTCTTCTTCCTGATGGGAAAATAGAGTGACCTGTGCCTGTCCCAACACCAAGAGCTAGTCTCTCATTGGTTCCCTGTCTTCCCGTTCATCCTCAGGACAAATTGCAACCTGTACGGAACAGGAGGTTAAAGGTGCTGATGCTCCAAGTAGGGAGATTGCTAGTAAAGTGGCTGGAATGGCGAACCCGAGCACAAGGAGATGAGAAATGAGGTGCGTTTTAGAAACCTTTCCCCATCACACGGTGTACCATCTTCTGGGTTTCTCATGCATGTTTTCGATGTAGGAAGATGCCCTTGAACCTGGAGATTTGGGACCCATGCGATGGGTAGCACGCAGTATTACTTTAAAGGGTCTGCGTTTGTTCACCCAACCTCACCAAACCTCTCAGCCGCAAGAGTGTCCACCCTTATGTCTCATCCAGCTGTGGGTCTAGATATGGTCAATCCAGGTTGCATCACAGCCCCTGAACGAATTGTGTAAGAATTTCTCTCTCTTTCCCTGTCTTTGTTTCATGGGTTTTTAAAAGTAATTTATTTTTATAATGGGGTTTAGCTGCTTTTCACGGCTGTGTTTATGCCGCTTTACACCCACTTGACACACTAACAGAGAGATATCAATACATAGGTTTTAAGATTATTACTAGTCAGATATATTCTTGTGCGGTGAATCGGGCGTGTTGAGTCCAGTTCTCTGAGCAAGGAGTAGGTCTTGTCTATTACATATTGGGTTTATGGAACGGTATCTGAGCTAATTTGAAGCTCTTGTTTTATGTATCACCCCACCTCACCTTTCCCGTTAAGCAGCCATAGTGTGTTTTCTGCATGTGTGACTCTGTTCTGTTTTGTAATTCAGTTCAAGTGTAACGGTTTTTACATTCCCTCTATAAGTGACACCTTATGAGAAGTGTCCTTTTCTGTGTGACTTATTTCACTTAGAATCGTCTTACCTAAATCCACTCATCATGCTGCTACTAGCCTTATGACATTGATTTCATGGCTGAGTGATATTCCATTGTACATAAGGACCACAACTTTTTGATCCATTTTTCGCTGTCCTGGGATATTTAAGGTGGAATGAAGTGGAGGTCCTTGTCAACAGAGCAGCCCTAAACTTTGGGGTGCTTGTGTCTTGCTGATTTTCAATTTTCCCACTTTATCCCCCCATGCGTGGAAGTGCCCTATGCTCTCTAAGCTGTGTTTTTTAGATGTTTCAGGACACACCGTACACTTCTCCAGAGTGGCTGTTGGCGATTTACATCCCGCCCATCAGTGTAGCAAGGCTCCCATTTCTCCATGGCCTGTCCTGCATTTCTGGTTTTGACACTTTTTTCAGCATGGCCCTTTTGACCGATGGGAAGCGAGACTTCTTTGTAGCGCTGATTTGCCTTTCCAGGTTGCTTGGTTGGCCAAAAAGGGCGTATGCGTTTTTTCCTGAATATATTCAGGAAAAAACGCATACGCCCTTTTTGGCCAAGGGCATCATTGTCAACGTTTTGCCGCTTTTCATGTGCTTTAAAGGCGATTCGAATCTACCTCCTGAAATCTGTTTCCTGCAATTCTGCCTTGATTTCAAATCCTCTTCTTTGCCTTCCCTCAATATATTTGTGGACGAGAGTTATCATTTATAACTCTGCAGGTTTGTGAATTGCAGTGCCCTGAAGCTCCATTTTACAAGTCGGTTTCTTGGGAGCTGGCCGCAAAAGCGCAGGATGGCTTCAGGCCCTGTTCTGGTTCCGGGGGGCAGGCTGAGCCTGTGGTTATTTCTTCTTCCTGATGGGAAAATAGAGTGACCTGTGCCTCTCACAAACCAAGAGCTAGTCTCTCATTGGTTCCCCGTCTTCCCGTTCATCCTCAGGACAAATTGCAACCTGTACGGAACAGGAGGTTAAAGGTGCTGATGCTCCAAGTAGGGAGATTGCTAGTAAAGTGGCTGGAATGGCGAACCCGAGCACAAGGAGATGAGAAATGAGGTGCGTTTTAGAAACCTTTCCCCATCACACGGTGTACCATCTTCTGGGTTTCTCATGCATGTTTTCGATGTAGGAAGATGCCCTTGAACCTGGAGATTTGGGACCCATGCGATGGGTAGCACGCAGTATTACTTTAAAGGGTCTGCGTTTGTTCACCCAACCTCACCAAACCTCTCAGCCCCAAGAGTGTCCACCCTTATGTCTCATCCAGCTGTGGGTCTAGATATGGTCAATCCAGGTTGCATCACAGCCCCTGAACGAATTGTGTAAGAATTTCTCTCTCTTTCCCTGTCTTTGTTTCATGGGTTTTTAAAAGTAATTTATTTTTATAATGGGGTTTAGCTGCTTTTCACGGCTGTGTTTATGCCGCTTTACACCCACTTGACACACTAACAGAGAGATATCAATACATAGGTTTTAAGATTATTACTAGTCAGATATATTCTTGTGCGGTGAATCGGGCGTGTTGAGTCCAGTTCTCTGAGCAAGGAGTAGGTCTTGTCTATTACATATTGGGTTTATGGAACGGTATCTGAGCTAATTTGAAACTCTTGTTTTATGTATCACCCCACCTCACCTTTCCCGTTAAGCAGCCATAGTGTGTTTTCTGCATGTGTGACTCTGTTCTGTTTTGTAATTCAGTTCAAGTGTAACGGTTTTTACATTCCCTCTATAAGTGACACCTTATGAGAAGTGTCCTTTTCTGTGTGACTTATTTCACTTAGAATCGTCTTACCTAAATCCACTCATCATGCTGCTCCTAGCCTTATGACATTGATTTCATGGCTGAGTGATATTCCATTGTACATAAGGACCACAACTTTTTGATCCATTTTTCGCTGTCCTGGGATATTTAAGGTGGAATGAAGTGGAGGTCCTTGTCAACAGAGCAGCCCTAAACTTTGGGGTGCTTGTGTCTTGCTGATTTTCAATTTTCCCACTTTATCCCCCCATGCGTAGAAGTGCCCTATGCTCTCTAAGCTGTGTTTTTTAGATGTTTCAGGACACACCGTACACTTCTCCAGAGTGGCTGTTGGCGATTTACATCCCGCCCATCAGTGTAGCAAGGCTCCCATTTCTCCATGGCCTCTCCTGCATTCCTGGTTTTGACACTTTTTTCAGCATGGCCCTTTTGACCGATGGGAAGCGAGACTTCTTTGTAGCGCTGATTTGCCTTTCCAGGTTGCTTGGTTGGCCAAAAAGGGCGTATGCGTTTTTTCCTGAATATATTCAGGAAAAAACGCATACGCCCTTTTTGGCCAAGGGCATCATTGTCAACGTTTTGCCGCTTTTCATGTGCTTTAAAGGCGATTCGAATCTACCTCCTGAAATCTGTTTCCTGCAATTCTGCCTTGATTTCAAATCCTCTTCTTTGCCTTCCCTCAATATATTTGTGGACGAGAGTTATCATTTATAACTCTGCAGGTTTGTGAATTGCAGTGCCCTGAAGCTCCATTTTACAAGTCGCTTTCTTGGGAGCTGGCCGCAAAAGCGCAGGATGGCTTCAGGCCCTGTTCTGGTTCCGGGGGGCAGGCTGAGCCTGTGGTTAATTCTTCTTCCTGATGGGTAAATAGAGTGACCTGTGCCTGTCCCAACACCAAGAGCTAGTCTCTCATTGGTTCCCCGTCTTCCCGTTCATCCTCAGGACAAATTGCAACCTGTACGGAACAGGAGGTTAAAGGTGCTGATGCTCCAAGTAGGGAGATTGCTAGTAAAGTGGCTGGAATGGCGAACCCGAGCACAAGGAGATGAGAAATGAGGTGCGTTTTAGAAACCTTTCCCCATCACACGGTGTACCATCTTCTGGGTTTCTCATGCATGTTTTCGATGTAGGAAGATGCCCTTGAACCTGGAGATTTGGGACCCATGCGATGGGTAGCACGCAGTATTACTTTAAAGGGTCTGCGTTTGCTCACCCAACCTCACCAAACCTCTCAGCCCCAAGAGTGTCCACCCTTATGTCTCATCCAGCTGTGGGTCTAGATATGGTCAATCCAGGTTGCATCACAGCCCCTGAACGAATTGTGTAAGAATTTCTCTCTCTTTCCCTGTCTTTGTTTCATGGGTTTTTAAAAGTAATTTATTTTTATAATGGGGTTTAGCTGCTTTTCACGGCTGTGTTTATGCCGCTTTACACCCACTTGACACACTAACAGAGAGATATCAATACATAGGTTTTAAGATTATTACTAGTCAGATATATTCTTGTGCGGTGAATCGGGCGTGTTGAGTCCAGTTCTCTGAGCAAGGAGTAGGTCTTGTCTATTACATATTGGGTTTATGGAACGGTATCTGAGCTAATTTGAAACTCTTGTTTTATGTATCACCCCACCTCACCTTTCCCGTTAAGCAGCCATAGTGTGTTTTCTGCATGTGTGACTCTGTTCTGTTTTGTAATTCAGTTCAAGTGTAACGGTTTTTACATTCCCTCTATAAGTGACACCTTATGAGAAGTGTCCTTTTCTGTGTGACTTATTTCACTTAGAATCGTCTTACCTAAATCCACTCATCATGCTGCTCCTAGCCTTATGACATTGATTTCATGGCTGAGTGATATTCCATTGTACATAAGGACCACAACTTTTTGATCCATTTTTCGCTGTCCTGGGATATTTAAGGTGGAATGAAGTGGAGGTCCTTGTCAACAGAGCAGCCCTAAACTTTGGGGTGCTTGTGTCTTGCTGATTTTCAATTTTCCCACTTTATCCCCCCATGCGTGGAAGTGCCCTATGCTCTCTAAGCTGTGTTTTTTAGATGTTTCAGGACACACCGTACACTTCTCCAGAGTGGCTGTTGGCGATTTACATCCCGCCCATCAGTGTAGCAAGGCTCCCATTTCTCCATGGCCTGTCCTGCATTCCTGGTTTTGACACTTTTTTCAGCATGGCCCTTTTGACCGATGGGAAGCGAGACTTCTTTGTAGCGCTGATTTGCCTTTCCAGGTTGCTTGGTTGGCCAAAAAGGGCGTATGCGTTTTTTCCTGAATATATTCAGGAAAAAACGCATACGCCCTTTTTGGCCAAGGGCATCATTGTCAACGTTTTGCCGCTTTTCATGTGCTTTAAAGGCGATTCGAATCTACCTCCTGAAATCTGTTTCCTGCAATTCTGCCTTGATTTCAAATCCTCTTCTTTGCCTTCCCTCAATATATTTGTGGACGAGAGTTATCATTTATAACTCTGCAGGTTTGTGAATTGCAGTGCCCTGAAGCTCCATTTTACAAGTCGCTTTTCTGGGAGCTGGCCGCAAAAGCGCAGGATGGCTTCAGGCCCTGTTCTGGTTCCGGGGGGCAGGCTGAGCCTGTGGTTAATTCTTCTTCCTGATGGGAAAATAGAGTGACCTGTGCCTGTCCCAACACCAAGAGCTAGTCTCTCATTGGTTCCCCGTCTTCCCGTTCATCCTCAGGACAAATTGCAACCTGTACGGAACAGGAGGTTAAAGGTGCTGATGCTCCAAGTAGGGAGATTGCTAGTAAAGTGGCTGGAATGGCGAACCCGAGCACAAGGAGATGAGAAATGAGGTGCGTTTTAGAAACCTTTCCCCATCACACGGTGTACCATCTTCTGGGTTTCTCATGCATGTTTTCGATGTAGGAAGATGCCCTTGAACCTGGAGATTTGGGACCCATGCGATGGGTAGCACGCAGTATTACTTTAAAGGGTCTGCGTTTGTTCACCCAACCTCACCAAACCTCTCAGCCCCAAGAGTGTCCACCCTTATGTCTCATCCAGCTGTGGGTCTAGATATGGTCAATCCAGGTTGCATCACAGCCCCTGAACGAATTGTGTAAGAATTTCTCTCTCTTTCCCTGTCTTTGTTTCATGGGTTTTTAAAAGTAATTTATTTTTATAATGGGGTTTAGCTGCTTTTCACGGCTGTGTTTATGCCGCTTTACACCCACTTGACACACTAACAGAGAGATATCAATACATAGGTTTTAAGATTATTACTAGTCAGATATATTCTTGTGCGGTGAATCGGGCGTGTTGAGTCCAGTTCTCTGAGCAAGGAGTAGGTCTTGTCTATTACATATTGGGTTTATGGAACGGTATCTGAGCTAATTTGAAACTCTTGTTTTATGTATCACCCCACCTCACCTTTCCCGTTAAGCAGCCATAGTGTGTTTTCTGCATGTGTGACTCTGTTCTGTTTTGTAATTCAGTTCAAGTGTAACGGTTTTTACATTCCCTCTATAAGTGACACCTTATGAGAAGTGTCCTTTTCTGTGTGACTTATTTCACTTAGAATCGTCTTACCTAAATCCACTCATCATGCTGCTCCTAGCCTTATGACATTGATTTCATGGCTGAGTGATATTCCATTGTACATAAGGACCACAACTTTTTGATCCATTTTTCGCTGTCCTGGGATATTTAAGGTGGAATGAAGTGGAGGTCCTTGTCAACAGAGCAGCCCTAAACTTTGGGGTGCTTGTGTCTTGCTGATTTTCAATTTTCCCACTTTATCCCCCCATGCGTAGAAGTGCCCTATGCTCTCTAAGCTGTGTTTTTTAGATGTTTCAGGACACACCGTACACTTCTCCAGAGTGGCTGTTGGCGATTTACATCCCGCCCATCAGTGTAGCAAGGCTCCCATTTCTCCATGGCCTCTCCTGCATTCCTGGTTTTGACACTTTTTTCAGCATGGCCCTTTTGACCGATGGGAAGCGAGACTTCTTTGTAGCGCTGATTTGCCTTTCCAGGTTGCTTGGTTGGCCAAAAAGGGCGTATGCGTTTTTTCCTGAATATATTCAGGAAAAAACGCATACGCCCTTTTTGGCCAAGGGCATCATTGTCAACGTTTTGCCGCTTTTCATGTGCTTTAAAGGCGATTCGAATCTACCTCCTGAAATCTGTTTCCTGCAATTCTGCCTTGATTTCAAATCCTCTTCTTTGCCTTCCCTCAATATATTTGTGGACGAGAGTTATCATTTATAACTCTGCAGGTTTGTGAATTGCAGTGCCCTGAAGCTCCATTTTACAAGTCGCTTTCTTGGGAGCTGGCCGCAAAAGCGCAGGATGGCTTCAGGCCCTGTTCTGGTTCCGGGGGGCAGGCTGAGCCTGTGGTTAATTCTTCTTCCTGATGGGTAAATAGAGTGACCTGTGCCTGTCCCAACACCAAGAGCTAGTCTCTCATTGGTTCCCCGTCTTCCCGTTCATCCTCAGGACAAATTGCAACCTGTACGGAACAGGAGGTTAAAGGTGCTGATGCTCCAAGTAGGGAGATTGCTAGTAAAGTGGCTGGAATGGCGAACCCGAGCACAAGGAGATGAGAAATGAGGTGCGTTTTAGAAACCTTTCCCCATCACACGGTGTACCATCTTCTGAGTTTCTCATGCATGTTTTCGATGTAGGAAGATGCCCTTGAACCTGGAGATTTGGGACCCATGCGATGGGTAGCACGCAGTATTACTTTAAAGGGTCTGCGTTTGCTCACCCAACCTCACCAAACCTCTCAGCCCCAAGAGTGTCCACCCTTATGTCTCATCCAGCTGTGGGTCTAGATATGGTCAATCCAGGTTGCATCACAGCCCCTGAACGAATTGTGTAAGAATTTCTCTCTCTTTCCCTGTCTTTGTTTCATGGGTTTTTAAAAGTAATTTATTTTTATAATGGGGTTTAGCTGCTTTTCACGGCTGTGTTTATGCCGCTTTACACCCACTTGACACACTAACAGAGAGATATCAATACATAGGTTTTAAGATTATTACTAGTCAGATATATTCTTGTGCGGTGAATCGGGCGTGTTGAGTCCAGTTCTCTGAGCAAGGAGTAGGTCTTGTCTATTACATATTGGGTTTATGGAACGGTATCTGAGCTAATTTGAAACTCTTGTTTTATGTATCACCCCACCTCACCTTTCCCGTTAAGCAGCCATAGTGTGTTTTCTGCATGTGTGACTCTGTTCTGTTTTGTAATTCAGTTCAAGTGTAACGGTTTTTACATTCCCTCTATAAGTGACACCTTATGAGAAGTGTCCTTTTCTGTGTGACTTATTTCACTTAGAATCGTCTTACCTAAATCCACTCATCATGCTGCTCCTAGCCTTATGACATTGATTTCATGGCTGAGTGATATTCCATTGTACATAAGGACCACAACTTTTTGATCCATTTTTCGCTGTCCTGGGATATTTAAGGTGGAATGAAGTGGAGGTCCTTGTCAACAGAGCAGCCCTAAACTTTGGGGTGCTTGTGTCTTGCTGATTTTCAATTTTCCCACTTTATCCCCCCATGCGTGGAAGTGCCCTATGCTCTCTAAGCTGTGTTTTTTAGATGTTTCAGGACACACCGTACACTTCTCCAGAGTGGCTGTTGGCGATTTACATCCCGCCCATCAGTGTAGCAAGGCTCCCATTTCTCCATGGCCTGTCCTGCATTCCTGGTTTTGACACTTTTTTCAGCATGGCCCTTTTGACCGATGGGAAGCGAGACTTCTTTGTAGCGCTGATTTGCCTTTCCAGGTTGCTTGGTTGGCCAAAAAGGGCGTATGCGTTTTTTCCTGAATATATTCAGGAAAAAACGCATACGCCCTTTTTGGCCAAGGGCATCATTGTCAACGTTTTGCCGCTTTTCATGTGCTTTAAAGGCGATTCGAATCTACCTCCTGAAATCTGTTTCCTGCAATTCTGCCTTGATTTCAAATCCTCTTCTTTGCCTTCCCTCAATATATTTGTGGACGAGAGTTATCATTTATAACTCTGCAGGTTTGTGAATTGCAGTGCCCTGAAGCTCCATTTTACAAGTCGCTTTCTTGGGAGCTGGCCGCAAAAGCGCAGGATGGCTTCAGGCCCTGTTCTGGTTCCGGGGGGCAGGCTGAGCCTGTGGTTAATTCTTCTTCCTGATGGGAAAATAGAGTGACCTGTGCCTGTCCCAACACCAAGAGCTAGTCTCTCATTGGTTCCCCGTCTTCCCGTTCATCCTCAGGACAAATTGCAACCTGTACGGAACAGGAGGTTAAAGGTGCTGATGCTCCAAGTAGGGAGATTGCTAGTAAAGTGGCTGGAATGGCGAACCCGAGCACAAGGAGATGAGAAATGAGGTGCGTTTTAGAAACCTTTCCCCATCACACGGTGTACCATCTTCTGGGTTTCTCATGCATGTTTTCGATGTAGGAAGATGCCCTTGAACCTGGAGATTTGGGACCCATGCGATGGGTAGCACGCAGTATTACTTTAAAGGGTCTGCGTTTGATCACCCAACCTCACCAAACATCTCAGCCCCAAGAGTGTCCACCCTTATGTCTCATCCAGCTGTGGGTCTAGATATGGTCAATCCAGGTTGCATCACAGCCCCTGAACGAATTGTGTAAGAATTTCTCTCTCTTTCCCTGTCTTTGTTTCATGGGTTTTTAAAAGTAATTTATTTTTATAATGGGGTTTAGCTGCTTTTCACGGCTGTGTTTATGCCGCTTTACACCCACTTGACACACTAACAGAGAGATATCAATACATAGGTTTTAAGATTATTACTAGTCAGATATATTCTTGTGCGGTGAATCGGGCGTGTTGAGTCCAGTTCTCTGAGCAAGGAGTAGGTCTTGTCTATTACATATTGGGTTTATGGAACGGTATCTGAGCTAATTTGAAACTCTTGTTTTATGTATCACCCCACCTCACCTTTCCCGTTAAGCAGCCATAGTGTGTTTTCTGCATGTGTGACTCTGTTCTGTTTTGTAATTCAGTTCAAGTGTAACGGTTTTTACATTCCCTCTATAAGTGACACCTTATGAGAAGTGTCCTTTTCTGTGTGACTTATTTCACTTAGAATCGTCTTACCTAAATCCACTCATCATGCTGCTACTAGCCTTATGACATTGATTTCATGGCTGAGTGATATTCCATTGTACATAAGGACCACAACTTTTTGATCCATTTTTCGCTGTCCTGGGATATTTAAGGTGGAATGAAGTGGAGGTCCTTGTCAACAGAGCAGCCCTAAACTTTGGGGTGCTTGTGTCTTGCTGATTTTCACTTTTCCCACTTTATCCCCCCATGCGTGGAAGTGCCCTATGCTCTCTAAGCTGTGTTTTTTAGATGTTTCAGGACACACCGTACACTTCTCCAGAGTGGCTGTTGGCGATTTACATCCCGCCCATCAGTGTAGCAAGGCTCCCATTTCTCCATGGCCTGTCCTGCATTCCTGGTTTTGACACTTTTTTCAGCATGGCCCTTTTGACCGATGGGAAGCGAGACTTCTTTGTAGCGCTGATTTGCCTTTCCAGGTTGCTTGGTTGGCCAAAAAGGGCGTATGCGTTTTTTCCTGAATATATTCAGGAAAAAACGCATACGCCCTTTTTGGCCAAGGGCATCATTGTCAACGTTTTGCCGCTTTTCATGTGCTTTAAAGGCGATTCGAATCTACCTCCTGAAATCTGTTTCCTGCAATTCTGCCTTGATTTCAAATCCTCTTCTTTGCCTTCCCTCAATATATTTGTGGACGAGAGTTATCATTTATAACTCTGCAGGTTTGTGAATTGCAGTGCCCTGAAGCTCCATTTTACAAGTCGCTTTCTTGGGAGCTGGCCGCAAAAGCGCAGGATGGCTTCAGGCCCTGTTCTGGTTCCGGGGGGCAGGCTGAGCCTGTGGTTAATTCTTCTTCCTGATGGGAAAATAGAGTGACCTGTGCCTGTCCCAACACCAAGAGCTAGTCTCTCATTGGTTCCCCGTCTTCCCGTTCATCCTCAGGACAAATTGCAACCTGTACGGAACAGGAGGTTAAAGGTGCTGATGCTCCAAGTAGGGAGATTGCTAGTAAAGTGGCTGGAATGGCGAACCCGAGCACAAGGAGATGAGAAATGAGGTGCGTTTTAGAAACCTTTCCCCATCACACGGTGTACCATCTTCTGGGTTTCTCATGCATGTTTTCGATGTAGGAAGATGCCCTTGAACCTGGAGATTTGGGACCCATGCGATGGGTAGCACGCAGTATTACTTTAAAGGGTCTGCGTTTGCTCACCCAACCTCACCAAACCTCTCAGCCCCAAGAGTGTCCACCCTTATGTCTCATCCAGCTGTGGGTCTAGATATGGTCAATCCAGGTTGCATCACAGCCCCTGAACGAATTGTGTAAGAATTTCTCTCTCTTTCCCTGTCTTTGTTTCATGGGTTTTTAAAAGTAATTTATTTTTATAATGGGGTTTAGCTGCTTTTCACGGCTGTGTTTATGCCGCTTTACACCCACTTGACACACTAACAGAGAGATATCAATACATAGGTTTTAAGATTATTACTAGTCAGATATATTCTTGTGCGGTGAATCGGGCGTGTTGAGTCCAGTTCTCTGAGCAAGGAGTAGGTCTTGTCTATTACATATTGGGTTTATGGAACGGTATCTGAGCTAATTTGAAGCTCTTGTTTTATGTATCACCCCACCTCACCTTTCCCGTTAAGCAGCCATAGTGTGTTTTCTGCATGTGTGACTCTGTTCTGTTTTGTAATTCAGTTCAAGTGTAACGGTTTTTACATTCCCTCTATAAGTGACACCTTATGAGAAGTGTCCTTTTCTGTGTGACTTATTTCACTTAGAATCGTCTTACCTAAATCCACTCATCATGCTGCTACTAGCCTTATGACATTGATTTCATGGCTGAGTGATATTCCATTGTACATAAGGACCACAACTTTTTGATCCATTTTTCGCTGTCCTGGGATATTTAAGGTGGAATGAAGTGGAGGTCCTTGTCAACAGAGCAGCCCTAAACTTTGGGGTGCTTGTGTCTTGCTGATTTTCAATTTTCCCACTTTATCCCCCCATGCGTGGAAGTGCCCTATGCTCTCTAAGCTGTGTTTTTTAGATGTTTCAGGACACACCGTACACTTCTCCAGAGTGGCTGTTGGCGATTTACATCCCGCCCATCAGTGTAGCAAGGCTCCCATTTCTCCATGGCCTGTCCTGCATTCCTGGTTTTGACACTTTTTTCAGCATGGCCCTTTTGACCGATGGGAAGCGAGACTTCTTTGTAGCGCTGATTTGCCTTTCCAGGTTGCTTGGTTGGCCAAAAAGGGCGTATGCGTTTTTTCCTGAATATATTCAGGAAAAAACGCATACGCCCTTTTTGGCCAAGGGCATCATTGTCAACGTTTTGCCGCTTTTCATGTGCTTTAAAGGCGATTCGAATCTACCTCCTGAAATCTGTTTCCTGCAATTCTGCCTTGATTTCAAATCCTCTTCTTTGCCTTCCCTCAATATATTTGTGGACGAGAGTTATCATTTATAACTCTGCAGGTTTGTGAATTGCAGTGCCCTGAAGCTCCATTTCACAAGTCGCTTTCTTGGGAGCTGGCCGCAAAAGCGCAGGATGGCTTCAGGCCCTGTTCTGGTTCCGGGGGGCAGGCTGAGCCTGTGGTTAATTCTTCTTCCTGATGGGAAAATAGAGTGACCTGTGCCTGTCCCAACACCAAGAGCTAGTCTCTCATTGGTTCCCCGTCTTCCCGTTCATCCTCAGGACAAATTGCAACCTGTACGGAACAGGAGGTTAAAGGTGCTGATGCTCCAAGTAGGGAGATTGCTAGTAAAGTGGCTGGAATGGCGAACCCGAGCACAAGGAGATGAGAAATGAGGTGCGTTTTAGAAACCTTTCCCCATCACACGGTGTACCATCTTCTGGGTTTCTCATGCATGTTTTCGATGTAGGAAGATGCCCTTGAACCTGGAGATTTGGGACCCATGCGATGGGTAGCACGCAGTATTACTTTAAAGGGTCTGCGTTTGCTCACCCAACCTCACCAAACCTCTCAGCCCCAAGAGTGTCCACCCTTATGTCTCATCCAGCTGTGGGTCTAGATATGGTCAATCCAGGTTGCATCACAGCCCCTGAACGAATTGTGTAAGAATTTCTCTCTCTTTCCCTGTCTTTGTTTCATGGGTTTTTAAAAGTAATTTATTTTTATAATGGGGTTTAGCTGCTTTTCACGGCTGTGTTTATGCCGCTTTACACCCACTTGACACACTAACAGAGAGATATCAATACATAGGTTTTAAGATTATTACTAGTCAGATATATTCTTGTGCGGTGAATCGGGCGTGTTGAGTCCAGTTCTCTGAGCAAGGAGTAGGTCTTGTCTATTACATATTGGGTTTATGGAACGGTATCTGAGCTAATTTGAAGCTCTTGTTTTATGTATCACCCCACCTCACCTTTCCCGTTAAGCAGCCATAGTGTGTTTTCTGCATGTGTGACTCTGTTCTGTTTTGTAATTCAGTTCAAGTGTAACGGTTTTTACATTCCCTCTATAAGTGACACCTTATGAGAAGTGTCCTTTTCTGTGTGACTTATTTCACTTAGAATCGTCTTACCTAAATCCACTCATCATGCTGCTACTAGCCTTATGACATTGATTTCATGGCTGAGTGATATTCCATTGTACATAAGGACCACAACTTTTTGATCCATTTTTCGCTTTCCTGGGATATTTAAGGTGGAATGAAGTGGAGGTCCTTGTCAACAGAGCAGCCCTAAACTTTGGGGTGCTTGTGTCTTGCTGATTTTCAATTTTCCCACTTTATCCCCCCATGCGTGGAAGTGCCCTATGCTCTCTAAGCTGTGTTTTTTAGATGTTTCAGGACACACCGTACACTTCTCCAGAGTGGCTGTTGGCGATTTACATCCCGCCCATCAGTGTAGCAAGGCTCCCATTTCTCCATGGCCTGTCCTGCATTCCTGGTTTTGACACTTTTTTCAGCATGGCCCTTTTGACCGATGGGAAGCGAGACTTCTTTGTAGCGCTGATTTGCCTTTCCAGGTTGCTTGGTTGGCCAAAAAGGGCGTATGCGTTTTTTCCTGAATATATTCAGGAAAAAACGCATACGCCCTTTTTGGCCAAGGGCATCATTGTCAACGTTTTGCCGCTTTTCATGTGCTTTAAAGGCGATTCGAATCTACCTCCTGAAATCTGTTTCCTGCAATTCTGCCTTGATTTCAAATCCTCTTCTTTGCCTTCCCTCAATATATTTGTGGACGAGAGTTATCATTTATAACTCTGCAGGTTTGTGAATTGCAGTGCCCTGAAGCTCCATTTCACAAGTCGCTTTCTTGGGAGCTGGCCGCAAAAGCGCAGGATGGCTTCAGGCCCTGTTCTGGTTCCGGGGGGCAGGCTGAGCCTGTGGTTAATTCTTCTTCCTGATGGGAAAATAGAGTGACCTGTGCCTGTCCCAACACCAAGAGCTAGTCTCTCATTGGTTCCCCATCTTCCCGTTCATCCTCAGGACAAATTGCAACCTGTACGGAACAGGAGGTTAAAGGTGCTGATGCTCCAAGTAGGGAGATTGCTAGTAAAGTGGCTGGAATGGCGAACCCGAGCACAAGGAGATGAGAAATGAGGTGCGTTTTAGAAACCTTTCCCCATCACACGGTGTACCATCTTCTGGGTTTCTCATGCATGTTTTCGATGTAGGAAGATGCCCTTGAACCTGGAGATTTGGGACCCATGCGATGGGTAGCACGCAGTATTACTTTAAAGGGTCTGCGTTTGCTCACCCAACCTCACCAAACCTCTCAGCCCCAAGAGTGTCCACCCTTATGTCTCATCCAGCTGTGGGTCTAGATATGGTCAATCCAGGTTGCATCACAGCCCCTGAACGAATTGTGTAAGAATTTCTCTCTCTTTCCCTGTCTTTGTTTCATGGGTTTTTAAAAGTAATTTATTTTTATAATGGGGTTTAGCTGCTTTTCACGGCTGTGTTTATGCCGCTTTACACCCACTTGACACACTAACAGAGAGATATCAATACATAGGTTTTAAGATTATTACTAGTCAGATATATTCTTGTGCGGTGAATCGGGCGTGTTGAGTCCAGTTCTCTGAGCAAGGAGTAGGTCTTGTCTATTACATATTGGGTTTATGGAACGGTATCTGAGCTAATTTGAAGCTCTTGTTTTATGTATCACCCCACCTCACCTTTCCCGTTAAGCAGCCATAGTGTGTTTTCTGCATGTGTGACTCTGTTCTGTTTTGTAATTCAGTTCAAGTGTAACGGTTTTTACATTCCCTCTATAAGTGACACCTTATGAGAAGTGTCCTTTTCTGTGTGACTTATTTCACTTAGAATCGTCTTACCTAAATCCACTCATCATGCTGCTACTAGCCTTATGACATTGATTTCATGGCTGAGTGATATTCCATTGTACATAAGGACCACAACTTTTTGATCCATTTTTCGCTGTCCTGGGATATTTAAGGTGGAATGAAGTGGAGGTCCTTGTCAACAGAGCAGCCCTAAACTTTGGGGTGCTTGTGTCTTGCTGATTTTCAATTTTCCCACTTTATCCCCCCATGCGTGGAAGTGCCCTATGCTCTCTAAGCTGTGTTTTTTAGATGTTTCAGGACACACCGTACACTTCTCCAGAGTGGCTGTTGGCGATTTACATCCCGCCCATCAGTGTAGCAAGGCTCCCATTTCTCCATGGCCTGTCCTGTATTCCTGGTCTTGAAACTTTTTTCAGCATGGCCCTTTTGACCGATGGGAAGCGAGACTTCTTTGTAGCGCTGATTTGCCTTTCCAGGTTGCTTGGTTGGCCAAAAAGGGCGTATGCGTTTTTTCCTGAATATATTCAGGAAAAAACGCATACGCCCTTTTTGGCCAAGGGCATCATTGTCAACGTTTTGCCGCTTTTCATGTGCTTTAAAGGCGATTCGAATCTACCTCCTGAAATCTGTTTCCTGCAATTCTGCCTTGATTTCAAATCCTCTTCTTTGCCTTCCCTCAATATATTTGTGGACGAGAGTTATCATTTATAACTCTGCAGGTTTGTGAATTGCAGTGCCCTGAAGCTCCATTTTACAAGTCGCTTTCTTGGGAGCTGGCCACAAAAGCGCAGGATGGCTTCAGGCCCTGTTCTGGTTCCGGGGGGCAGGCTGAGCCTGTGGTTAATTCTTCTTCCTGATGGGAAAATAGAGTGACCTGTGCCTGTCCCAACACCAAGAGCTAGTCTCTCATTGGTTCCCCGTCTTCCCGTTCATCCTCAGGACAAATTGCAACCTGTACGGAACAGGAGGTTAAAGGTGCTGATGCTCCAAGTAGGGAGATTGCTAGTAAAGTGGCTGGAATGGCGAACCCGAGCACAAGGAGATGAGAAATGAGGTGCGTTTTAGAAACCTTTCCCCATCACACGGTGTACCATCTTCTGGGTTTCTCATGCATGTTTTCGATGTAGGAAGATGCCCTTGAACCTGGAGATTTGGGACCCATGCGATGGGTAGCACGCAGTATTACTTTAAAGGGTCTGCGTTTGCTCACCCAACCTCACCAAACCTCTCAGCCCCAAGAGTGTCCACCCTTATGTCTCATCCAGCTGTGGGTCTAGATATGGTCAATCCAGGTTGCATCACAGCCCCTGAACGAATTGTGTAAGAATTTCTCTCTCTTTCCCTGTCTTTGTTTCATGGGTTTTTAAAAGTAATTTATTTTTATAATGGGGTTTAGCTGCTTTTCACGGCTGTGTTTATGCCGCTTTACACCCACTTGACACACTAACAGAGAGATATCAATACATAGGTTTTAAGATTATTACTAGTCAGATATATTCTTGTGCGGTGAATCGGGCGTGTTGAGTCCAGTTCTCTGAGCAAGGAGTAGGTCTTGTCTATTACATATTGGGTTTATGGAACGGTATCTGAGCTAATTTGAAGCTCTTGTTTTATGTATCACCCCACCTCACCTTTCCCGTTAAGCAGCCATAGTGTGTTTTCTGCATGTGTGACTCTGTTCTGTTTTGTAATTCAGTTCAAGTGTAACGGTTTTTACATTCCCTCTATAAGTGACACCTTATGAGAAGTGTCCTTTTCTGTGTGACTTATTTCACTTAGAATCGTCTTACCTAAATCCACTCATCATGCTGCTACTAGCCTTATGACATTGATTTCATGGCTGAGTGATATTCCATTGTACATAAGGACCACAACTTTTTGATCCATTTTTCGCTGTCCTGGGATATTTAAGGTGGAATGAAGTGGAGGTCCTTGTCAACAGAGCAGCCCTAAACTTTGGGGTGCTTGTGTCTTGCTGATTTTCAATTTTCCCACTTTATCCCCCCATGCGTGGAAGTGCCCTATGCTCTCTAAGCTGTGTTTTTTAGATGTTTCAGGACACACCGTACACTTCTCCAGAGTGGCTGTTGGCGATTTACATCCCGCCCATCAGTGTAGCAAGGCTCCCATTTCTCCATGGCCTGTCCTGCATTCCTGGTTTTGACACTTTTTTCAGCATGGCCCTTTTGACCGATGGGAAACGAGACTTCTTTGTAGCGCTGATTTGCCTTTCCAGGTTGCTTGGTTGGCCAAAAAGGGCGTATGCGTTTTTTCCTGAATATATTCAGGAAAAAACGCATACGCCCTTTTTGGCCAAGGGCATCATTGTCAACGTTTTGCCGCTTTTCATGTGCTTTAAAGGCGATTCGAATCTACCTCCTGAAATCTGTTTCCTGCAATTCTGCCTTGATTTCAAATCCTCTTCTTTGCCTTCCCTCAATATATTTGTGGACGAGAGTTATCATTTATAACTCTGCAGGTTTGTGAATTCAGTGCCCTGAAGCTCCATTTTACAAGTCGCTTTCTTGGGAGCTGGCCGCAAAAGCGCAGGATGGCTTCAGGCCCTGTTCTGGTTCCGGGGGGCAGGCTGAGCCTGTGGTTAATTCTTCTTCCTGATGGGAAAATAGAGTGACCTGTGCCTGTCCCAACACCAAGAGCTAGTCTCTCATTGGTTCCCCGTCTTCCCGTTCATCCTCAGGACAAATTGCAACCTGTACGGAACAGGAGGTTAAAGGTGCTGATGCTCCAAGTAGGGAGATTGCTAGTAAAGTGGCTGGAATGGCGAACCCGAGCACAAGGAGATGAGAAATGACGTGCGTTTTAGAAACCTTTCCCCATCACACGGTGTACCATCTTCTGGGTTTCTCATGCATGTTTTCGATGTAGGAAGATGCCCTTGAACCTGGAGATTTGGGACCCATGCGATGGGTAGCACGCAGTATTACTTTAAATGGTCTGCGTTTGTTCACCCAACCTCACCAAACCTCTCAGCCCCAAGAGTGTCCACCCTTATGTCTCATCCAGCTGTGGGTCTAGATATGGTCAATCCAGGTTGCATCACAGCCCCTGAACGAATTGTGTAAGAATTTCTCTCTCTTTCCCTGTCTTTGTTTCATGGGTTTTTAAAAGTAATTTATTTTTATAATGGGGTTTAGCTGCTTTTCACGGCTGTGTTTATGCCGCTTTACACCCACTTGACACACTAACAGAGAGATATCAATACATAGGTTTTAAGATTATTACTAGTCAGATATATTCTTGTGCGGTGAATCGGGCGTGTTGAGTCCAGTTCTCTGAGCAAGGAGTAGGTCTTGTCTATTAAATATTGGGTTTATGGAACGGTATCTGAGCTAATTTGAAACTCTTGTTTTATGTATCACCCCACCTCACCTTTCCCGTTAAGCAGCCATAGTGTGTTTTCTGCATGTGTGACTCTGTTCTGTTTTGTAATTCAGTTCAAGTGTAACGGTTTTTACATTCCCTCTATAAGTGACACCTTATGAGAAGTGTCCTTTTCTGTGTGACTTATTTCACTTAGAATCGTCTTACCTAAATCCACTCATCATGCTGCTACTAGCCTTATGACATTAATTTCATGGCTGAGTGATATTCCATTGTACATAAGGACCACAACTTTTTGATCCATTTTTCGCTGTCCTGGGATATTTAAGGTGGAATGAAGTGGAGGTCCTTGTCAACAGAGCAGCCCTAAACTCTGGGGTGCTTGTGTCTTGCTGATTTTCAATTTTCCCACTTTATCCCCCCATGCGTGGAAGTGCCCTATGCTCTCTAAGCTGTGTTTTTTAGATGTTTCAGGACACACCGTACACTTCTCCAGAGTGGCTGTTGGCGATTTACATCCCGCCCATCAGTGTAGCAAGGCTCCCATTACTCCATGGCCTGTCCTGCATTCCTGGTTTTGACACTTTCTTCAGCATGGCCCTTTTGACCGATGGGAAGCGAGACTTCTTTGTAGCGCTGATTGGCCTTTCCAGGTTGCTTGGTTGGCCAAAAAGGGCGTATGCGTTTTTTCCTGAATATATTCAGGAAAAAACGCATACGCCCTTTTTGGCCAAGGGCATCATTGTCAACGTTTTGCCGCTTTTCATGTGCTTTAAAGGCGATTCGAATCTACCTCCTGAAATCTGTTTCCTGCAATTCTGCCTTGATTTCAAATCCTCTTCTTTGCCTTCCCTCAATATATTTGTGGACGAGAGTTATCATTTATAACTCTGCAGGTTTGTGAATTGCAGTGCCCTGAAGCTCCATTTTACAAGTCGCTTTCTTGGGAGCTGGCCGCAAAAGCGCAGGATGGCTTCAGGCCCTGTTCTGGTTCCGGGGGGCAGGCTGAGCCTGTGGTTAATTCTTCTTCCTGATGGGAAAATAGAGTGACCTGTGCCTGTCCCAACACCAAGAGCTAGTCTCTCATTGGTTCCCCGTCTTCCCGTTCATCCTCAGGACAAATTGCAACCTGTACGGAACAGGAGGTTAAAGGTGCTGATGCTCCAAGTAGGGAGATTGCTAGTAAAGTGGCTGGAATGGCGAACCCGAGCACAAGGAGATGAGAAATGAGGTGCGTTTTAGAAACCTTTCCCCATCACACGGTGTACCATCTTCTGGGTTTCTCATGCATGTTTTCGATGTAGGAAGATGCCCTTGAACCTGGAGATTTGGGACCCATGCGATGGGTAGCACGCAGTATTACTTTAAAGGGTCTGCGTTTGTTCACCCAACCTCACCAAACCTCTCAGCCCCAAGAGTGTCCACCCTTATGTCTCATCCAGCTGTGGGTCTAGATATGGTCAATCCAGGTTGCATCACAGCCCCTGAACGAATTGTGTAAGAATTTCTCTCTCTTTCCCTGTCTTTGTTTCATGGGTTTTTAAAAGTAATTTATTTTTATAATGGGGTTTAGCTGCTTTTCACGGCTGTGTTTATGCCGCTTTACACCCACTTGACACACTAACAGAGAGATATCAATACATAGGTTTTAAGATTATTACTAGTCAGATATATTCTTGTGCGGTGAATCGGGCGTGTTGAGTCCAGTTCTCTGAGCAAGGAGTAGGTCTTGTCTATTAAATATTGGGTTTATGGAACGGTATCTGAGCTAATTTGAAACTCTTGTTTTATGTATCACCCCACCTCACCTTTCCAGTTAAGCAGCCATAGTGTGTTTTCTGCATGTGTGACTCTGTTCTGTTTTGTAATTCAGTTCAAGTGTAACGGTTTTTACATTCCCTCTATAAGTGACACCTTATGAGAAGTGTCCTTTTCTGTGTGACTTATTTCACTTAGAATCGTCTTACCTAAATCCACTCATCATGCTGCTACTAGCCTTATGACATTGATTTCATGGCTGAGTGATATTCCATTGTACATAAGGACCACAACTTTTTGATCCATTTTTCGCTGTCCTGGGATATTTAAGGTGGAATGAAGTGGAGGTCCTTGTCAACAGAGCAGCCCTAAACTTTGGGGTGCTTGTGTCTTGCTGATTTTCAATTTTCCCACTTTATCCCCCCATGCGTGGAAGTGTCCTATGCTCTCTAAGCTGTGTTTTTTAGATGTTTCAGGACACACCGTACACTTCTCCAGAGTGGCTGTTGGCGATTTACATCCCGCCCATCAGTGTAGCAAGGCTCCCATTTCTCCATGGCCTGTCCTGCATTCCTGGTTTTGACACTTTCTTCAGCATGGCCCTTTTGACCGATGGGAAGCGAGACTTCTTTGTAGCGCTGATTGGCCTTTCCAGGTTGCTTGGTTGGCCAAAAAGGGCGTATGCGTTTTTTCCTGAATATATTCAGGAAAAAACGCATACGCCCTTTTTGGCCAAGGGCATCATTGTCAACGTTTTGCCGCTTTTCATGTGCTTTAAAGGCGATTCGAATCTACCTCCTGAAATCTGTTTCCTGCAATTCTGCCTTGATTTCAAATCCTCTTCTTTGCCTTCCCTCAATATATTTGTGGACGAGAGTTATCATTTATAACTCTGCAGGTTTGTGAATTGCAGTGCCCTGAAGCTCCATTTTACAAGTCGCTTTCTTGGGAGCTGGCCGCAAAAGCGCAGGATGGCTTCAGGCCCTGTTCTGGTTCCGGGGGGCAGGCTGAGCCTGTGGTTAATTCTTCTTCCTGATGGGAAAATAGAGTGACCTGTGCCTGTCCCAACACCAAGAGCTAGTCTCTCATTGGTTCCCCGTCTTCCCGTTCATCCTCAGGACAAATTGCAACCTGTACGGAACAGGAGGTTAAAGGTGCTGATGCTCCAAGTAGGGAGATTGCTAGTAAAGTGGCTGGAATGGCGAACCCGAGCACAAGGAGATGAGAAATGAGGTGCGTTTTAGAAACCTTTCCCCATCACACGGTGTACCATCTTCTGGGTTTCTCATGCATGTTTTCGATGTAGGAAGATGCCCTTGAACCTGGAGATTTGGGACCCATGCGATGGGTAGCACGCAGTATTACTTTAAAGGGTCTGCGTTTGTTCACCCAACCTCACCAAACCTCTCAGCCCCAAGAGTGTCCACCCTTATGTCTCATCCAGCTGTGGGTCTAGATATGGTCAATCCAGGTTGCATCACAGCCCCTGAACGAATTGTGTAAGAATTTCTCTCTCTTTCCCTGTCTTTGTTTCATGGGTTTTTAAAAGTAATTTATTTTTATAATGGGGTTTAGCTGCTTTTCACGGCTGTGTTTATGCCGCTTTACACCCACTTGACACACTAACAGAGAGATATCAATACATAGGTTTTAAGATTATTACTAGTCAGATATATTCTTGTGCGGTGAATCGGGCGTGTTGAGTCCAGTTCTCTGAGCAAGGAGTAGGTCTTGTCTATTACATATTGGGTTTATGGAACGGTATCTGAGCTAATTTGAAGCTCTTGTTTTATGTATCACCCCACCTCACCTTTCCCGTTAAGCAGCCATAGTGTGTTTTCTGCATGTGTGACTCTGTTCTGTTTTGTAATTCAGTTCAAGTGTAACGGTTTTTACATTCCCTCTATAAGTGACACCTTATGAGAAGTGTCCTTTTCTGTGTGACTTATTTCACTTAGAATCGTCTTACCTAAATCCACTCATCATGCTGCTACTAGCCTTATGACATTGATTTCATGGCTGAGTGATATTCCATTGTACATAAGGACCACAACTTTTTGATCCATTTTTCGCTGTCCTGGGATATTTAAGGTGGAATGAAGTGGAGGTCCTTGTCAACAGAGCAGCCCTAAACTTTGGGGTGCTTGTGTCTTGCTGATTTTCAATTTTCCCACTTTATCCCCCCATGCGTGGAAGTGCCCTATGCTCTCTAAGCTGTGTTTTTTAGATGTTTCAGGACACACCGTACACTTCTCCAGAGTGGCTGTTGGCGATTTACATCCCGCCCATCAGTGTAGCAAGGCTCCCATTTCTCCATGGCCTGTCCTGCATTCCTGGTTTTGACACTTTCTTCAGCATGGCCCTTTTGACCGATGGGAAGCGAGACTTCTTTGTAGCGCTGATTGGCCTTTCCAGGTTGCTTGGTTGGCCAAAAAGGGCGTATGCGTTTTTTCCTGAATATATTCAGGAAAAAACGCATACGCCCTTTTTGGCCAAGGGCATCATTGTCAACATTTTGCCGCTTTTCATGTGCTTTAAAGGCGATTCGAATCTACCTCCTGAAATCTGTTTCCTGCAATTCTGCCTTGATTTCAAATCCTCTTCTTTGCCTTCCCTCAATATATTTGTGGACGAGAGTTATCATTTATAACTCTGCAGGTTTGTGAATTGCAGTGCCCTGAAGCTCCATTTTACAAGTCGCTTTCTTGGGAGCTGGCCGCAAAAGCGCAGGATGGCTTCAGGCCCTGTTCTGGTTCCGGGGGGCAGGCTGAGCCTGTGGTTAATTCTTCTTCCTGATGGGAAAATAGAGTGACCTGTGCCTGTCCCAACACCAAAAGCTAGTCTCTCATTGGTTCCCCGTCTTCCCGTTCATCCTCAGGACAAATTGCAACCTGTACAGAACAGGAGATTAAAGGTGCTGATGCTCCAAGTAGGGAGATTGCTAGTAAAGTGGCTGGAATGGCGAACCCGAGCACAAGGAGATGAGAAATGAGGTGCGTTTTAGAAACCTTTCCCCATCACACGGTGTACCATCTTCTGGGTTTCTCATGCATGTTTTCGATGTAGGAAGATGCCCTTGAACCTGGAGATTTGGGACCCATGCGATGGGTAGCACGCAGTATTACTTTAAATGGTCTGCGTTTGTTCACCCAACCTCACCAAACCTCTCAGCCCCAAGAGTGTCCACCCTTATGTCTCATCCAGCTGTGGGTCTAGATATGGTCAATCCAGGTTGCATCACAGCCCCTGAACGAATTGTGTAAGAATTTCTCTCTCTTTCCCTGTCTTTGTTTCATGGGTTTTTAAAAGTAATTTATTTTTATAATGGGGTTTAGCTGCTTTTCACGGCTGTGTTTATGCCGCTTTACACCCACTTGACACACTAACAGAGAGATATCAATACATAGGTTTTAAGATTATTACTAGTCAGATATATTCTTGTGCGGTGAATCGGGCGTGTTGAGTCCAGTTCTCTGAGCAAGGAGTAGGTCTTGTCTATTAAATATTGGGTTTATGGAACGGTATCTGAGCTAATTTGAAACTCTTGTTTTATGTATCACCCCACCTCACCTTTCCCGTTAAGCAGCCATAGTGTGTTTTCTGCATGTGTGACTCTGTTCTGTTTTGTAATTCAGTTCAAGTGTAACGGTTTTTACATTCCCTCTATAAGTGACACCTTATGAGAAGTGTCCTTTTCTGTGTGACTTATTTCACTTAGAATCGTCTTACCTAAATCCACTCATCATGCTGCTACTAGCCTTATGACACTGATTTCATGGCTGAGTGATATTCCATTGTACATAAGGACCACAACTTTTTGATCCATTTTTCGCTGTCCTGGGATATTTAAGGTGGAATGAAGTGGAGGTCCTTGTCAACAGAGCAGCCCTAAACTTTGGGGTGCTTGTGTCTTGCTGATTTTCAATTTTCCCACTTTATCCCCCCATGCGTGGAAGTGCCCTATGCTCTCTAAGCTGTGTTTTTTAGATGTTTCAGGACACACCGTACACTTCTCCAGAGTGGCTGTTGGCGATTTACATCCCGCCCATCAGTGTAGCAAGGCTCCCATTTCTCCATGGCCTGTCCTGCATTCCTGGTTTTGACACTTTCTTCAGCATGGCCCTTTTGACCGATGGGAAGCGAGACTTCTTTGTAGCGCTGATTGGCCTTTCCAGGTTGCTTGGTTGGCCAAAAAGGGCGTATGCGTTTTTTCCTGAATATATTCAGGAAAAAACGCATACGCCCTTTTTGGCCAAGGGCATCATTGTCAACGTTTTGCCGCTTTTCATGTGCTTTAAAGGCGATTCGAATCTACCTCCTGAAATCTGTTTCCTGCAATTCTGCCTTGATTTCAAATCCTCTTCTTTGCCTTCCCTCAATATATTTGTGGACGAGAGTTATCATTTATAACTCTGCAGGTTTGTGAATTGCAGTGCCCTGAAGCTCCATTTTACAAGTCGCTTTCTTGGGAGCTGGCCGCAAAAGCGCAGGATGGTTTCAGGCCCTGTTCTGGTTCCGGGGGGCAGGCTGAGCCTGTGGTTAATTCTTCTTCCTGATGGGAAAATAGAGTGACCTGTGCCTGTCCCAACACCAAGAGCTAGTCTCTCATTGGTTCCCCGTCTTCCCGTTCATCCTCAGGACAAATTGCAACCTGTACGGAACAGGAGGTTAAAGGTGCTGATGCTCCAAGTAGGGAGATTGCTAGTAAAGTGGCTGGAATGGCGAACCCGAGCACAAGGAGATGAGAAATGAGGTGCGTTTTAGAAACCTTTCCCCATCACACGGTGTACCATCTTCTGGGTTTCTCATGCATGTTTTCGATGTAGGAAGATGCCCTTGAACCTGGAGATTTGGGACCCATGCGATGGGTAGCACGCAGTATTACTTTAAAGGGTCTGCGTTTGTTCACCCAACCTCACCAAACCTCTCAGCCCCAAGAGTGTCCACCCTTATGTCTCATCCAGCTGTGGGTCTAGATATGGTCAATCCAGGTTGCATCACAGCCCCTGAACGAATTGTGTAAGAATTTCTCTCTCTTTCCCTGTCTTTGTTTCATGGGTTTTTAAAAGTAATTTATTTTTATAATGGGGTTTAGCTGCTTTTCACGGCTGTGTTTATGCCGCTTTACACCCACTTGACACACTAACAGAGAGATATCAATACATAGGTTTTAAGATTATTACTAGTCAGATATATTCTTGTGCGGTGAATCGGGCGTGTTGAGTCCAGTTCTCTGAGCAAGGAGTAGGTCTTGTCTATTACATATTGGGTTTATGGAACGGTATCTGAGCTAATTTGAAACTCTTGTTTTATGTATCACCCCACCTCACCTTTCCAGTTAAGCAGCCATAGTGTGTTTTCTGCATGTGTGACTCTGTTCTGTTTTGTAATTCAGTTCAAGTGTAACGGTTTTTACATTCCCTCTATAAGTGACACCTTATGAGAAGTGTCCTTTTCTGTGTGACTTATTTCACTTAGAATCGTCTTACCTAAATCCACTCATCATGCTGCTACTAGCCTTATGACATTGATTTCATGGCTGAGTGATATTCCATTGTACATAAGGACCACAACTTTTTGATCCATTTTTCGCTGTCCTGGGATATTTAAGGTGGAATGAAGTGGAGGTCCTTGTCAACAGAGCAGCCCTAAACTTTGGGGTGCTTGTGTCTTGCTGATTTTCAATTTTCCCACTTTATCCCCCCATGCGTGGAAGTGCCCTATGCTCTCTAAGCTGTGTTTTTTAGATGTTTCAGGACACACCGTACACTTCTCCAGAGTGGCTGTTGGCGATTTACATCCCGCCCATCAGTGTAGCAAGGCTCCCATTTCTCCATGGCCTGTCCTGCATTCCTGGTTTTGACACTTTCTTCAGCATGGCCCTTTTGACCGATGGGAAGCGAGACTTCTTTGTAGCGCTGATTGGCCTTTCCAGGTTGCTTGGTTGGCCAAAAAGGGCGTATGCGTTTTTTCCTGAATATATTCAGGAAAAAACGCATACGCCCTTTTTGGCCAAGGGCATCATTGTCAACGTTTTGCCGCTTTTCATGTGCTTTAAAGGCGATTCGAATCTACCTCCTGAAATCTGTTTCCTGCAATTCTGCCTTGATTTCAAATCCTCTTCTTTGCCTTCCCTCAATATATTTGTGGACGAGAGTTATCATTTATAACTCTGCAGGTTTGTGAATTGCAGTGCCCTGAAGCTCCATTTTACAAGTCGCTTTCTTGGGAGCTGGCCGCAAAAGCGCAGGATGGCTTCAGGCCCTGTTCTGGTTCCGGGGGGCAGGCTGAGCCTGTGGTTAATTCTTCTTCCTGATGGGAAAATAGAGTGACCTGTGCCTGTCCCAACACCAAGAGCTAGTCTCTCATTGGTTCCCCGTCTTCCCGTTCATCCTCAGGACAAATTGCAACCTGTACGGAACAGGAGGTTAAAGGTGCTGATGCTCCAAGTAGGGAGATTGCTAGTAAAGTGGCTGGAATGGCGAACCCGAGCACAAGGAGATGAGAAATGAGGTGCGTTTTAGAAACCTTTCCCCATCACACGGTGTACCATCTTCTGGGTTTCTCATGCATGTTTTCGATGTAGGAAGATGCCCTTGAACCTGGAGATTTGGGACCCATGCGATGGGTAGCACGCAGTATTACTTTAAAGGGTCTGCGTTTGTTCACCCAACCTCACCAAACCTCTCAGCCCCAAGAGTGTCCACCCTTATGTCTCATCCAGCTGTGGGTCTAGATATGGTCAATCCAGGTTGCATCACAGCCCCTGAACGAATTGTGTAAGAATTTCTCTCTCTTTCCCTGTCTTTGTTTCATGGGTTTTTAAAAGTAATTTATTTTTATAATGGGGTTTAGCTGCTTTTCACGGCTGTGTTTATGCCGCTTTACACCCACTTGACACACTAACAGAGAGATATCAATACATAGGTTTTAAGATTATTACTAGTCAGATATATTCTTGTGCGGTGAATCGGGCGTGTTGAGTCCAGTTCTCTGAGCAAGGAGTAGGTCTTGTCTATTACATATTGGGTTTATGGAACGGTATCTGAGCTAATTTGAAGCTCTTGTTTTATGTATCACCCCACCTCACCTTTCCCGTTAGGCAGCCATAGTGTGTTTTCTGCATGTGTGACTCTGTTCTGTTTTGTAATTCAGTTCAAGTGTAACGGTTTTTACATTCCCTCTATAAGTGACACCTTATGAGAAGTGTCCTTTTCTGTGTGACTTATTTCACTTAGAATCGTCTTACCTAAATCCACTCATCATGCTGCTACTAGCCTTATGACATTGATTTCATGGCTGAGTGATATTCCATTGTACATAAGGACCACAACTTTTTGATCCATTTTTCGCTGTCCTGGGATATTTAAGGTGGAATGAAGTGGAGGTCCTTGTCAACAGAGCAGCCCTAAACTTTGGGGTGCTTGTGTCTTGCTGATTTTCAATTTTCCCACTTTATCCCCCCATGCGTGGAAGTGCCCTATGCTCTCTAAGCTGTGTTTTTTAGATGTTTCAGGACACACCGTACACTTCTCCAGAGTGGCTGTTGGCGATTTACATCCCGCCCATCAGTGTAGCAAGGCTCCCATTTCTCCATGGCCTGTCCTGCATTCCTGGTTTTGACACTTTCTTCAGCATGGCCCTTTTGACCGATGGGAAGCGAGACTTCTTTGTAGCGCTGATTGGCCTTTCCAGGTTGCTTGGTTGGCCAAAAAGGGCGTATGCGTTTTTTCCTGAATATATTCAGGAAAAAACGCATACGCCCTTTTTGGCCAAGGGCATCATTGTCAACGTTTTGCCGCTTTTCATGTGCTTTAAAGGCGATTCGAATCTACCTCCTGAAATCTGTTTCCTGCAATTCTGCCTTGATTTCAAATCCTCTTCTTTGCCTTCCCTCAATATATTTGTGGACGAGAGTTATCATTTATAACTCTGCAGGTTTGTGAATTGCAGTGCCCTGAAGCTCCATTTTACAAGTCGCTTTCTTGGGAGCTGGCCGCAAAAGCGCAGGATGGCTTCAGGCCCTGTTCTGGTTCCGGGGGGCAGGCTGAGCCTGTGGTTAATTCTTCTTCCTGATGGGAAAATAGAGTGACCTGTGCCTGTCCCAACACCAAGAGCTAGTCTCTCATTGGTTCCCCGTCTTCCCGTTCATCCTCAGGACAAATTGCAACCTGTACAGAACAGGAGATTAAAGGTGCTGATGCTCCAAGTAGGGAGATTGCTAGTAAAGTGGCTGGAATGGCGAACCCGAGCACAAGGAGATGAGAAATGAGGTGCGTTTTAGAAACCTTTCCCCATCACACGGTGTACCATCTTCTGGGTTTCTCATGCATGTTTTCGATGTAGGAAGATGCCCTTGAACCTGGAGATTTGGGACCCATGCGATGGGTAGCACGCAGTATTACTTTAAAGGGTCTGCGTTTGTTCACCCAACCTCACCAAACCTCTCAGCCCCAAGAGTGTCCACCCTTATGTCTCATCCAGCTGTGGGTCTAGATATGGTCAATCCAGGTTGCATCACAGCCCCTGAACGAATTGTGTAAGAATTTCTCTCTCTTTCCCTGTCTTTGTTTCATGGGTTTTTAAAAGTAATTTATTTTTATAATGGGGTTTAGCTGCTTTTCACGGCTGTGTTTATGCCGCTTTACACCCACTTGACACACTAACAGAGAGATATCAATACATAGGTTTTAAGATTATTACTAGTCAGATATATTCTTGTGCGGTGAATCGGGCGTGTTGAGTCCAGTTCTCTGAGCAAGGAGTAGGTCTTGTCTATTACATATTGGGTTTATGGAACGGTATCTGAGCTAATTTGAAGCTCTTGTTTTATGTATCACCCCACCTCACCTTTCCCGTTAAGCAGCCATAGTGTGTTTTCTGCATGTGTGACTCTGTTCTGTTTTGTAATTCAGTTCAAGTGTAACGGTTTTTACATTCCCTCTATAAGTGACACCTTATGAGAAGTGTCCTTTTCTGTGTGACTTATTTCACTTAGAATCGTCTTACCTAAATCCACTCATCATGCTGCTACTAGCCTTATGACATTGATTTCATGGCTGAGTGATATTCCATTGTACATAAGGACCACAACTTTTTGATCCATTTTTCGCTGTCCTGGGATATTTAAGGTGGAATGAAGTGGAGGTCCTTGTCAACAGAGCAGCCCTAAACTTTGGGGTGCTTGTGTCTTGCTGATTTTCAATTTTCCCACTTTATCCCCCCATGCGTGGAAGTGCCCTATGCTCTCTAAGCTGTGTTTTTTAGATGTTTCAGGACACACCGTACACTTCTCCAGAGTGGCTGTTGGCGATTTACATCCCGCCCATCAGTGTAGCAAGGCTCCCATTTCTCCATGGCCTGTCCTGCATTCCTGGTTTTGACACTTTTTTCAGCATGGCCCTTTTGACCGATGGGAAGCGAGACTTCTTTGTAGCGCTGATTTGCCTTTCCAGGTTGCTTGGTTGGCCAAAAAGGGCGTATGCGTTTTTTCCTGAATATATTCAGGAAAAAACGCATACGCCCTTTTTGGCCAAGGGCATCATTGTCAACGTTTTGCCGCTTTTCATGTGCTTTAAAGGCGATTCGAATCTACCTCCTGAAATCTGTTTCCTGCAATTCTGCCTTGATTTCAAATCCTCTTCTTTGCCTTCCCTCAATATATTTGTGGACGAGAGTTATCATTTATAACTCTGCAGGTTTGTGAATTGCAGTGCCCTGAAGCTCCATTTTACAAGTCGCTTTTTTGCGAGCTGGCCGCAAAAGCGCAGGATGGCTTCAGGCCCTGTTCTGGTTCCGTGGGGCAGGCTGAGCCTGTGGTTAATTCTTCTTCCTGATGGGAAAATAGAGTGACCTGTGCCTGTCCCAACACCAAGAGCTAGTCTCTCATTGGTTCCCCGTCTTCCCGTTCATCCTCAGGACAAATTGCAACCTGTACGGAACAGGACGTTAAAGGTGCTGATGTTCCAAGTAGGGAGATTGCTAGTAAAGTGGCTGGAATGGCGAACCCGAGCACAAGGAGATGAGAAATGAGGTGCGTTTTAGAAACCTTTCCCCATCACACGGTGTACCATCTTCTGGGTTTCTCATGCATGTTTTCGATGTAGGAAGATGCCCTTGAACCTGGAGATTTGGGACCCATGCGATGGGTAGCACGCAGTATTACTTTAAAGGGTCTGCGTTTGTTCACCCAACCTCACCAAACCTCTCAGCCCCAAGAGTGTCCACCCTTATGTCTCATCCAGCTGTGGGTCTAGATATGGTCAATCCAGGTTGCATCACAGCCCCTGAACGAATTGTGTAAGAATTTCTCTCTCTTTCCCTGTCTTTGTTTCATGGGTTTTTAAAAGTAATTTATTTTTATAATGGGGTTTAGCTGCTTTTCACGGCTGTGTTTATGCCGCTTTACACCCACTTGACACACTAACAGAGAGATATCAATACATAGGTTTTAAGATTATTACTAGTCAGATATATTCTTGTGCGGTGAATCGGGCGTGTTGAGTCCAGTTCTCTGAGCAAGGAGTAGGTCTTGTCTATTACATATTGGGTTTATGGAACGGTATCTGAGCTAATTTGAAGCTCTTGTTTTATGTATCACCCCACCTCACCTTTCCCGTTAAGCAGCCATAGTGTGTTTTCTGCATGTGTGACTCTGTTCTGTTTTGTAATTCAGTTCAAGTGTAACGGTTTTTACATTCCCTCTATAAGTGACACCTTATGAGAAGTGTCCTTTTCTGTGTGACTTATTTCACTTAGAATCGTCTTACCTAAATCCACTCATCATGCTGCTACTAGCCTTATGACATTGATTTCATGGCTGAGTGATATTCCATTGTACATAAGGACCACAACTTTTTGATCCATTTTTCGCTTTCCTGGGATATTTAAGGTGGAATGAAGTGGAGGTCCTTGTCAACAGAGCAGCCCTAAACTTTGGGGTGCTTGTGTCTTGCTGATTTTCAATTTTCCCACTTTATCCCCCCATGCGTGGAAGTGCCCTATGCTCTCTAAGCTGTGTTTTTTAGATGTTTCAGGACACACCGTACACTTCTCCAGAGTGGCTGTTGGCGATTTACATCCCGCCCATCAGTGTAGCAAGGCTCCCATTTCTCCATGGCCTGTCCTGCATTCCTGGTTTTGACACTTTTTTCAGCATGGCCCTTTTGACCGATGGGAAGCGAGACTTCTTTGTAGCGCTGATTTGCCTTTCCAGGTTGCTTGGTTGGCCAAAAAGGGCGTATGCGTTTTTTCCTGAATATATTCAGGAAAAAACGCATACGCCCTTTTTGGCCAAGGGCATCATTGTCAACGTTTTGCCGCTTTTCATGTGCTTTAAAGGCGATTCGAATCTACCTCCTGAAATCTGTTTCCTGCAATTCTGCCTTGATTTCAAATCCTCTTCTTTGCCTTCCCTCAATATATTTGTGGACGAGAGTTATCATTTATAACTCTGCAGGTTTGTGAATTGCAGTGCCCTGAAGCTCCATTTTACAAGTCGCTTTCTTGGGAGCTGGCCGCAAAAGCGCAGGATGGCTTCAGGCCCTGTTCTGGTTCCGGGGGGCAGGCTGAGCCTGTGGTTAATTCTTCTTCCTGATGGGAAAATAGAGTGACCTGTGCCTGTCCCAACACCAAGAGCTAGTCTCTCATTGGTTCCCCGTCTTCCCGTTCATCCTCAGGACAAATTGCAACCTGTACGGAACAGGAGGTTAAAGGTGCTGATGCTCCAAGTAGGGAGATTGCTAGTAAAGTGGCTGGAATGGCGAACCCGAGCACAAGGAGATGAGAAATGAGGTGCGTTTTAGAAACCTTTCCCCATCACACGGTGTACCATCTTCTGGGTTTCTCATGCATGTTTTCGATGTAGGAAGATGCCCTTGAACCTGGAGATTTGGGACCCATGCGATGGGTAGCACGCAGTATTACTTTAAAGGGTCTGCGTTTGTTCACCCAACCTCACCAAACCTCTCAGCCCCAAGAGTGTCCACCCTTATGTCTCATCCAGCTGTGGGTCTAGATATGGTCAATCCAGGTTGCATCACAGCCCCTGAACGAATTGTGTAAGAATTTCTCTCTCTTTCCCTGTCTTTGTTTCATGGGTTTTTAAAAGTAATTTATTTTTATAATGGGGTTTAGCTGCTTTTCACGGCTGTGTTTATGCCGCTTTACACCCACTTGACACACTAACAGAGAGATATCAATACATAGGTTTTAAGATTATTACTAGTCAGATATATTCTTGGGCGGTGAATCGGGCGTGTTGAGTCCAGTTCTCTGAGCAAGGAGTAGGTCTTGTCTATTACATATTGGGTTTATGGAACGGTATCTGAGCTAATTTGAAACTCTTGTTTTATGTATCACCCCACCTCACCTTTCCCGTTAAGCAGCCATAGTGTGTTTTCTGCATGTGTGACTCTGTTCTGTTTTGTAATTCAGTTCAAGTGTAACGGTTTTTACATTCCCTCTATAAGTGACACCTTATGAGAAGTGTCCTTTTCTGTGTGACTTATTTCACTTAGAATCGTCTTACCTAAATCCACTCATCATGCTGCTACTAGCCTTATGACATTGATTTCATGGCTGAGTGATATTCCATTGTACATAAGGACCACAACTTTTTGATCCATTTTTCGCTGTCCTGGGATATTTAAGGTGGAATGAAGTGGAGGTCCTTGTCAACAGAGCAGCCCTAAACTTTGGGGTGCTTGTGTCTTGCTGATTTTCAATTTTCCCACTTTATCCCCCCATGCGTGGAAGTGCCCTATGCTCTCTAAGCTGTGTTTTTTAGATGTTTCAGGACACACCGTACACTTCTCCAGAGTGGCTGTTGGCGATTTACATCCCGCCCATCAGTGTAGCAAGGCTCCCATTTCTCCATGGCCTGTCCTGCATTCCTGGTTTTGACACTTTTTTCAGCATGGCCCTTTTGACCGATGGGAAGCGAGACTTCTTTGTAGCGCTGATTTGCCTTTCCAGGTTGCTTGGTTGGCCAAAAAGGGCGTATGCGTTTTTTCCTGAATATATTCAGGAAAAAACGCATACGCCCTTTTTGGCCAAGGGCATCATTGTCAACGTTTTGCCGCTTTTCATGTGCTTTAAAGGCGATTCGAATCTACCTCCTGAAATCTGTTTCCTGCAATTCTGCCTTGATTTCAAATCCTCTTCTTTGCCTTCCCTCAATATATTTGTGGACGAGAGTTATCATTTATAACTCTGCAGGTTTGTGAATTGCAGTGCCCTGAAGCTCCATTTTACAAGTCGCTTTCTTGGGAGCTGGCCGCAAAAGCGCAGGATGGCTTCAGGCCCTGTTCTGGTTCCGGGGGGCAGGCTGAGCCTGTGGTTAATTCTTCTTCCTGATGGGAAAATAGAGTGACCTGTGCCTGTCCCAACACCAAGAGCTAGTCTCTCATTGGTTCCCCGTCTTCCCGTTCATCCTCAGGACAAATTGCAACCTGTACGGAACAGGAGGTTAAAGGTGCTGATGCTCCAAGTAGGGAGATTGCTAGTAAAGTGGCTGGAATGGCGAACCCGAGCACAAGGAGATGAGAAATGAGGTGCGTTTTAGAAACCTTTCCCCATCACACGGTGTACCATCTTCTGGGTTTCTCATGCATGTTTTCGATGTAGGAAGATGCCCTTGAACCTGGAGATTTGGGACCCATGCGATGGGTAGCACGCAGTATTACTTTAAAGGGTCTGCGTTTGTTCACCCAACCTCACCAAACCTCTCAGCCCCAAGAGTGTCCACCCTTATGTCTCATCCAGCTGTGGGTCTAGATATGGTCAATCCAGGTTGCATCACAGCCCCTGAACGAATTGTGTAAGAATTTCTCTCTCTTTCCCTGTCTTTGTTTCATGGGTTTTTAAAAGTAATTTATTTTTATAATGGGGTTTAGCTGCTTTTCACGGCTGTGTTTATGCCGCTTTACACCCACTTGACACACTAACAGAGAGATATCAATACATAGGTTTTAAGATTATTACTAGTCAGATATATTCTTGGGCGGTGAATCGGGCGTGTTGAGTCCAGTTCTCTGAGCAAGGAGTAGGTCTTGTGTATTACATATTGGGTTTATGGAACGGTATCTGAGCTAATTTGAAGCTCTTGTTTTATGTATCACCCCACCTCACCTTTCCCGTTAAGCAGCCATAGTGTGTTTTCTGCATGTGTGACTCTGTTCTGTTTTGTAATTCAGTTCAAGTGTAACGGTTTTTACATTCCCTCTATAAGTGACACCTTATGAGAAGTGTCCTTTTCTGTGTGACTTATTTCACTTAGAATCGTCTTACCTAAATCCACTCATCATGCTGCTACTAGCCTTATGACATTGATTTCATGGCTGAGTGATATTCCATTGTACATAAGGACCACAACTTTTTGATCCATTTTTCGCTGTCCTGGGATATTTAAGGTGGAATGAAGTGGAGGTCCTTGTCAACAGAGCAGCCCTAAACTTTGGGGTGCTTGTGTCTTGCTGATTTTCAATTTTCCCACTTTATCCCCCCATGCGTGGAAGTGCCCTATGCTCTCTAAGCTGTGTTTTTTAGATGTTTCAGGACACACCGTACACTTCTCCAGAGTGGCTGTTGGCGATTTACATCCCGCCCATCAGTGTAGCAAGGCTCCCATTTCTCCATGGCCTGTCCTGCATTCCTGGTTTTGACACTTTTTTCAGCATGGCCCTTTTGACCGATGGGAAGCGAGACTTCTTTGTAGCGCTGATTTGCCTTTCCAGGTTGCTTGGTTGGCCAAAAAGGGCGTATGCGTTTTTTCCTGAATATATTCAGGAAAAAACGCATACGCCCTTTTTGGCCAAGGGCATCATTGTCAACGTTTTGCCGCTTTTCATGTGCTTTAAAGGCGATTCGAATCTACCTCCTGAAATCTGTTTCCTGCAATTCTGCCTTGATTTCAAATCCTCTTCTTTGCCTTCCCTCAATATATTTGTGGACGAGAGTTATCATTTATAACTCTGCAGGTTTGTGAATTGCAGTGCCCTGAAGCTCCATTTTACAAGTCGCTTTCTTGGGAGCTGGCCGCAAAAGCGCAGGATGGCTTCAGGCCCTGTTCTGGTTCCGGGGGGCAGGCTGAGCCTGTGGTTAATTCTTCTTCCTGATGGGAAAATAGAGTGACCTGTGCCTGTCCCAACACCAAGAGCTAGTCTCTCATTGGTTCCCCGTCTTCCCGTTCATCCTCAGGACAAATTGCAACCTGTACGGAACAGGAGGTTAAAGGTGCTGATGCTCCAAGTAGGGAGATTGCTAGTAAAGTGGCTGGAATGGCGAACCCGAGCACAAGGAGATGAGAAATGAGGTGCGTTTTAGAAACCTTTCCCCATCACACGGTGTACCATCTTCTGGGTTTCTCATGCATGTTTTCGATGTAGGAAGATGCCCTTGAACCTGGAGATTTGGGACCCATGCGATGGGTAGCACGCAGTATTACTTTAAAGGGTCTGCGTTTGTTCACCCAACCTCACCAAACCTCTCAGCCCCAAGAGTGTCCACCCTTATGTCTCATCCAGCTGTGGGTCTAGATATGGTCAATCCAGGTTGCATCACAGCCCCTGAACGAATTGTGTAAGAATTTCTCTCTCTTTCCCTGTCTTTGTTTCATGGGTTTTTAAAAGTAATTTATTTTTATAATGGGGTTTAGCTGCTTTTCACGGCTGTGTTTATGCCGCTTTACACCCACTTGACACACTAACAGAGAGATATCAATACATAGGTTTTAAGATTATTACTAGTCAGATATATTCTTGGGCGGTGAATCGGGCGTGTTGAGTCCAGTTCTCTGAGCAAGGAGTAGGTCTTGTGTATTACATATTGGGTTTATGGAACGGTATCTGAGCTAATTTGAAGCTCTTGTTTTATGTATCACCCCACCTCACCTTTCCCGTTAAGCAGCCATAGTGTGTTTTCTGCATGTGTGACTCTGTTCTGTTTTGTAATTCAGTTCAAGTGTAACGGTTTTTACATTCCCTCTATAAGTGACACCTTATGAGAAGTGTCCTTTTCTGTGTGACTTATTTCACTTAGAATCGTCTTACCTAAATCCACTCATCATGCTGCTACTAGCCTTATGACATTGATTTCATGGCTGAGTGATATTCCATTGTACATAAGCACCACAACTTTTTGATCCATTTTTCGCTGTCCTGGGATATTTAAGGTGGAATGAAGTGGAGGTCCTTGTCAACAGAGCAGCCCTAAACTTTGGGGTGCTTGTGTCTTGCTGATTTTCAATTTTCCCACTTTATCCCCCCATGCGTGGAAGTGCCCTATGCTCTCTAAGCTGTGTTTTTTAGATGTTTCAGGACACACCGTACACTTCTCCAGAGTGGCTGTTGGCGATTTACATCCCGCCCATCAGTGTAGCAAGGATCCCATTTCTCCATGGCCTGTCCTGCATTCCTGGTTTTGACACTTTTTTCAGCATGGCCCTTTTGACCGATGGGAAGCGAGACTTCTTTGTAGCGCTGATTTGCCTTTCCAGGTTGCTTGGTTGGCCAAAAAGGGCGTATGCGTTTTTTCCTGAATATATTCAGGAAAAAACGCATACGCCCTTTTTGGCCAAGGGCATCATTGTCAACGTTTTGCCGCTTTTCATGTGCTTTAAAGGCGATTCGAATCTACCTCCTGAAATCTGTTTCCTGCAATTCTGCCTTGATTTCAAATCCTCTTCTTTGCCTTCCCTCAATATATTTGTGGACGAGAGTTATCATTTATAACTCTGCAGGTTTGTGAATTGCAGTGCCCTGAAGCTCCATTTTACAAGTCGCTTTCTTGGGAGCTGGCCGCAAAAGCGCAGGATGGCTTCAGGCCCTGTTCTGGTTCCGGGGGGCAGGCTGAGCCTGTGGTTAATTCTTCTTCCTGATGGGAAAATAGAGTGACCTGTGCCTGTCCCAACACCAAGAGCTAGTCTCTCATTGGTTCCCCGTCTTCCCGTTCATCCTCAGGACAAATTGCAACCTGTACGGAACAGGAGGTTAAAGGTGCTGATGCTCCAAGTAGGGAGATTGCTAGTAAAGTGGCTGGAATGGCGAACCCGAGCACAAGGAGATGAGAAATGAGGTGCGTTTTAGAAACCTTTCCCCATCACACGGTGTACCATCTTCTGGGTTTCTCATGCATGTTTTCGATGTAGGAAGATGCCCTTGAACCTGGAGATTTGGGACCCATGCGATGGGTAGCACGCAGTATTACTTTAAAGGGTCTGCGTTTGTTCACCCAACCTCACCAAACCTCTCAGCCCCAAGAGTGTCCACCCTTATGTCTCATCCAGCTGTGGGTCTAGATATGGTCAATCCAGGTTGCATCACAGCCCCTGAACGAATTGTGTAAGAATTTCTCTCTCTTTCCCTGTCTTTGTTTCATGGGTTTTTAAAAGTAATTTATTTTTATAATGGGGTTTAGCTGCTTTTCACGGCTGTGTTTATGCCGCTTTACACCCACTTGACACACTAACAGAGAGATATCAATACATAGGTTTTAAGATTATTACTAGTCAGATATATTCTTGGGCGGTGAATCGGGCGTGTTGAGTCCAGTTCTCTGAGCAAGGAGTAGGTCTTGTCTATTACATATTGGGTTTATGGAACGGTATCTGAGCTAATTTGAAACTCTTGTTTTATGTATCACCCCACCTCACCTTTCCCGTTAAGCAGCCATAGTGTGTTTTCTGCATGTGTGACTCTGTTCTGTTTTGTAATTCAGTTCAAGTGTAACGGTTTTTACATTCCCTCTATAAGTGACACCTTATGAGAAGTGTCCTTTTCTGTGTGACTTATTTCACTTAGAATCGTCTTACCTAAATCCACTCATCATGCTGCTACTAGCCTTATGACATTGATTTCATGGCTGAGTGATATTCCATTGTACATAAGGACCACAACTTTTTGATCCATTTTTCGCTGTCCTGGGATATTTAAGGTGGAATGAAGTGGAGGTCCTTGTCAACAGAGCAGCCCTAAACTTTGGGGTGCTTGTGTCTTGCTGATTTTCAATTTTCCCACTTTATCCCCCCATGCGTGGAAGTGCCCTATGCTCTCTAAGCTGTGTTTTTTAGATGTTTCAGGACACACCGTACACTTCTCCAGAGTGGCTGTTGGCGATTTACATCCCGCCCATCAGTGTAGCAAGGCTCCCATTTCTCCATGGCCTGTCCTGCATTCCTGGTTTTGACACTTTTTTCAGCATGGCCCTTTTGACCGATGGGAAGCGAGACTTCTTTGTAGCGCTGATTTGCCTTTCCAGGTTGCTTGGTTGGCCAAAAAGGGCGTATGCGTTTTTTCCTGAATATATTCAGGAAAAAACGCATACGCCCTTTTTGGCCAAGGACATCATTGTCAACGTTTTGCCGCTTTTCATGTGCTTTAAAGGCGATTCGAATCTACCTCCTGAAATCTGTTTCCTGCAATTCTGCCTTGATTTCAAATCCTCTTCTTTGCCTTCCCTCAATATATTTGTGGACGAGAGTTATCATTTATAACTCTGCAGGTTTGTGAATTGCAGTGCCCTGAAGCTCAATTTTACAAGTCGCTTTCTTGGGAGCTGGCCGCAAAAGCGCAGGATGGCTTCAGGCCCTGTTCTGGTTCCGGGGGGCAGGCTGAGCCTGTGGTTAATTCTTCTTCCTGATGGGAAAATAGAGTGACCTGTGCCTGTCCCAACACCAAGAGCTAGTCTCTCATTGGTTCCCCGTCTTCCCGTTCATCCTCAGGACAAATTGCAACCTGTACGGAACAGGAGGTTAAAGGTGCTGATGCTCCAAGTAGGGAGATTGCTAGTAAAGTGGCTGGAATGGCGAACCCGAGCACAAGGAGATGAGAAATGAGGTGCGTTTTAGAAACCTTTCCCCATCACACGGTGTACCATCTTCTGGGTTTCTCATGCATGTTTTCGATGTAGGAAGATGCCCTTGAACCTGGAGATTTGGGACCCATGCGATGGGTAGCACGCAGTATTACTTTAAAGGGTCTGCGTTTGTTCACCCAACCTCACCAAACCTCTCAGCCCCAAGAGTGTCCACCCTTATGTCTCATCCAGCTGTGGGTCTAGATATGGTCAATCCAGGTTGCATCACAGCCCCTGAACGAATTGTGTAAGAATTTCTCTCTCTTTCCCTGTCTTTGTTTCATGGGTTTTTAAAAGTAATTTATTTTTATAATGGGGTTTAGCTGCTTTTCACGGCTGTGTTTATGCCGCTTTACACCCACTTGACACACTAACAGAGAGATATCAATACATAGGTTTTAAGATTATTACTAGTCAGATATATTCTTGTGCGGTGAATCGGGCGTGTTGAGTCCAGTTCTCTGAGCAAGGAGTAGGTCTTGTCTATTACATATTGGGTTTATGGAACGGTATCTGAGCTAATTTGAAACTCTTGTTTTATGTATCACCCCACCTCACCTTTCCCGTTAAGCAGCCATAGTGTGTTTTCTGCATGTGTGACTCTGTTCTGTTTTGTAATTCAGTTCAAGTGTAACGGTTTTTACATTCCCTCTATAAGTGACACCTTATGAGAAGTGTCCTTTTCTGTGTGACTTATTTCACTTAGAATCGTCTTACCTAAATCCACTCATCATGCTGCTACTAGCCTTATGACATTGATTTCATGGCTGAGTGATATTCCATTGTACATAAGGACCACAACTTTTTGATCCATTTTTCGCTGTCCTGGGATATTTAAGGTGGAATGAAGTGGAGGTCCTTGTCAACAGAGCAGCCCTAAACTTTGGGGTGCTTGTGTCTTGCTGATTTTCAATTTTCCCACTTTATCCCCCCATGCGTGGAAGTGCCCTATGCTCTCTAAGCTGTGTTTTTTAGATGTTTCAGGACACACCGTACACTTCTCCAGAGTGGCTGTTGGCGATTTACATCCCGCCCATCAGTGTAGCAAGGCTCCCATTTCTCCATGGCCTGTCCTGCATTCCTGGTTTTGACACTTTTTTCAGCATGGCCCTTTTGACCGATGGGAAGCGAGACTTCTTTGTAGCGCTGATTTGCCTTTCCAGGTTGCTTGGTTGGCCAAAAAGGGCGTATGCGTTTTTTCCTGAATATATTCAGGAAAAAACGCATACGCCCTTTTTGGCCAAGGGCATCATTGTCAACGTTTTGCCGCTTTTCATGTGCTTTAAAGGCGATTCGAATCTACCTCCTGAAATCTGTTTCCTGCAATTCTGCCTTGATTTCAAATCCTCTTCTTTGCCTTCCCTCAATATATTTGTGGACGAGAGTTATCATTTATAACTCTGCAGGTTTGTGAATTGCAGTGCCCTGAAGCTCCATTTCACAAGTCGCTTTCTTGGGAGCTGGCCGCAAAAGCGCAGGATGGCTTCAGGCCCTGTTCTGGTTCCGGGGGGCAGGCTGAGCCTGTGGTTAATTCTTCTTCCTGATGGGAAAATAGAGTGACCTGTGCCTGTCCCAACACCAAGAGCTAGTCTCTCATTGGTTCCCCGTCTTCTCGTTCATCCTCAGGACAAATTGCAACCTGTACGGAACAGGAGGTTAAAGGTGCTGATGCTCCAAGTAGGGAGATTGCCAGTAAAGTGGCTGGAATGGCGAACCCGAGCACAAGGAGATGAGAAATGAGGTGCGTTTTAGAAACCTTTCCCCATCACACGGTGTACCATCTTCTGGGTTTCTCATGCATGTTTTCGATGTAGGAAGATGCCCTTGAACCTGGAGATTTGGGACCCATGCGATGGGTAGCACGCAGTATTACTTTAAAGGGTCTGCGTTTGCTCACCCAACCTCACCAAACCTCTCAGCCCCAAGAGTGTCCACCCTTATGTCTCATCCAGCTGTGGGTCTAGATATGGTCAATCCAGGTTGCATCACAGCCCCTGAACGAATTGTGTAAGAATTTCTCTCTCTTTCCCTGTCTTTGTTTCATGGGTTTTTAAAAGTAATTTATTTTTATAATGGGGTTTAGCTGCTTTTCACGGCTGTGTTTATGCCGCTTTACACCCACTTGACACACTAACAGAGAGATATCAATACATAGGTTTTAAGATTATTACTAGTCAGATATATTCTTGTGCGGTGAATCGGGCGTGTTGAGTCCAGTTCTCTGAGCAAGGAGTAGGTCTTGTCTATTACATATTGGGTTTATGGAACGGTATCTGAGCTAATTTGAAACTCTTGTTTTATGTATCACCCCACCTCACCTTTCCCGTTAAGCAGCCATAGTGTGTTTTCTGCATGTGTGACTCTGTTCTGTTTTGTAATTCAGTTCAAGTGTAACGGTTTTTACATTCCCTCTATAAGTGACACCTTATGAGAAGTGTCCTTTTCTGTGTGACTTATTTCACTTAGAATCGTCTTACCTAAATCCACTCATCATGCTGCTACTAGCCTTATGACATTGATTTCATGGCTGAGTGATATTCCATTGTACATAAGGACCACAACTTTTTGATCCATTTTTCGCTGTCCTGGGATATTTAAGGTGGAATGAAGTGGAGGTCCTTGTCAACAGAGCAGCCCTAAACTTTGGGGTGCTTGTGTCTTGCTGATTTTCAATTTTCCCACTTTATCCCCCCATGCGTGGAAGTGCCCTATGCTCTCTAAGCTGTGTTTTTTAGATGTTTCAGGACACACCGTACACTTCTCCAGAGTGGCTGTTGGCGATTTACATCCCGCCCATCAGTGTAGCAAGGATCCCATTTCTCCATGGCCTGTCCTGCATTCCTGGTTTTGACACTTTTTTCAGCATGGCCCTTTTGACCGATGGGAAGCGAGACTTCTTTGTAGCGCTGATTTGCCTTTCCAGGTTGCTTGGTTGGCCAAAAAGGGCGTATGCGTTTTTTCCTGAATATATTCAGGAAAAAACGCATACGCCCTTTTTGGCCAAGGGCATCATTGTCAACGTTTTGCCGCTTTTCATGTGCTTTAAAGGCGATTCGAATCTACCTCCTGAAATCTGTTTCCTGCAATTCTGCCTTGATTTCAAATCCTCTTCTTTGCCTTCCCTCAATATATTTGTGGACGAGAGTTATCATTTATAACTCTGCAGGTTTGTGAATTGCAGTGCCCTGAAGCTCCATTTCACAAGTCGCTTTCTTGGGAGCTGGCCGCAAAAGCGCAGGATGGCTTCAGGCCCTGTTCTGGTTCCGGGGGGCAGGCTGAGCCTGTGGTTAATTCTTCTTCCTGATGGGAAAATAGAGTGACCTGTGCCTGTCCCAACACCAAGAGCTAGTCTCTCATTGGTTCCCCGTCTTCCCGTTCATCCTCAGGACAAATTGCAACCTGTACGGAACAGGAGGTTAAAGGTGCTGATGCTCCAAGTAGGGAGATTGCCAGTAAAGTGGCTGGAATGGCGAACCCGAGCACAAGGAGATGAGAAATGAGGTGCGTTTTAGAAACCTTTCCCCATCACACGGTGTACCATCTTCTGGGTTTCTCATGCATGTTTTCGATGTAGGAAGATGCCCTTGAACCTGGAGATTTGGGACCCATGCGATGGGTAGCACGCAGTATTACTTTAAAGGGTCTGCGTTTGCTCACCCAACCTCACCAAACCTCTCAGCCCCAAGAGTGTCCACCCTTATGTCTCATCCAGCTGTGGGTCTAGATATGGTCAATCCAGGTTGCATCACAGCCCCTGAACGAATTGTGTAAGAATTTCTCTCTCTTTCCCTGTCTTTGTTTCATGGGTTTTTAAAAGTAATTTATTTTTATAATGGGGTTTAGCTGCTTTTCACGGCTGTGTTTATGCCGCTTTACACCCACTTGACACACTAACAGAGAGATATCAATACATAGGTTTTAAGATTATTACTAGTCAGATATATTCTTGTGCGGTGAATCGGGCGTGTTGAGTCCAGTTCTCTGAGCAAGGAGTAGGTCTTGTCTATTACATATTGGGTTTATGGAACGGTATCTGAGCTAATTTGAAACTCTTGTTTTATGTATCACCCCACCTCACCTTTCCCGTTAAGCAGCCATAGTGTGTTTTCTGCATGTGTGACTCTGTTCTGTTTTGTAATTCAGTTCAAGTGTAACGGTTTTTACATTCCCTCTATAAGTGACACCTTATGAGAAGTGTCCTTTTCTGTGTGACTTATTTCACTTAGAATCGTCTTACCTAAATCCACTCATCATGCTGCTACTAGCCTTATGACATTGATTTCATGGCTGAGTGATATTCCATTGTACATAAGGACCACAACTTTTTGATCCATTTTTCGCTGTCCTGGGATATTTAAGGTGGAATGAAGTGGAGGTCCTTGTCAACAGAGCAGCCCTAAACTTTGGGGTGCTTGTGTCTTGCTGATTTTCAATTTTCCCACTTTATCCCCCCATGCGTGGAAGTGCCCTATGCTCTCTAAGCTGTGTTTTTTAGATGTTTCAGGACACACCGTACACTTCTCCAGAGTGGCTGTTGGCGATTTACATCCCGCCCATCAGTGTAGCAAGGATCCCATTTCTCCATGGCCTGTCCTGCATTCCTGGTTTTGACACTTTTTTCAGCATGGCCCTTTTGACCGATGGGAAGCGAGACTTCTTTGTAGCGCTGATTTGCCTTTCCAGGTTGCTTGGTTGGCCAAAAAGGGCGTATGCGTTTTTTCCTGAATATATTCAGGAAAAAACGCATACGCCCTTTTTGGCCAAGGGCATCATTGTCAACGTTTTGCCGATTTTCATGTGCTTTAAAGGCGATTCGAATCTACCTCCTGAAATCTGTTTCCTGCAATTCTGCCTTGATTTCAAATCCTCTTCTTTGCCTTCCCTCAATATATTTGTGGACGAGAGTTATCATTTATAACTCTGCAGGTTTGTGAATTGCAGTGCCCTGAAGCTCCATTTCACAAGTCGCTTTCTTGGGAGCTGGCCGCAAAAGCGCAGGATGGCTTCAGGCCCTGTTCTGGTTCCGGGGGGCAGGCTGAGCCTGTGGTTAATTCTTCTTCCTGATGGGAAAATAGAGTGACCTGTGCCTGTCCCAACACCAAGAGCTAGTCTCTCATTGGTTCCCCGTCTTCCCGTTCATCCTCAGGACAAATTGCAACCTGTACGGAACAGGAGGTTAAAGGTGCTGATGCTCCAAGTAGGGAGATTGCCAGTAAAGTGGCTGGAATGGCGAACCCGAGCACAAGGAGATGAGAAATGAGGTGCGTTTTAGAAACCTTTCCCCATCACACGGTGTACCATCTTCTGGGTTTCTCATGCATGTTTTCGATGTAGGAAGATGCCCTTGAACCTGGAGATTTGGGACCCATGCGATGGGTAGCACGCAGTATTACTTTAAAGGGTCTGCGTTTGCTCACCCAACCTCACCAAACCTCTCAGCCCCAAGAGTGTCCACCCTTATGTCTCATCCAGCTGTGGGTCTAGATATGGTCAATCCAGGTTGCATCACAGCCCCTGAACGAATTGTGTAAGAATTTCTCTCTCTTTCCCTGTCTCTGTTTCATGGGTTTTTAAAAGTAATTTATTTTTATAATGGGGTTTAGCTGCTTTTCACGGCTGTGTTTATGCCGCTTTACACCCACTTGACACACTAACAGAGAGATATCAATACATAGGTTTTAAGATTATTACTAGTCAGATATATTCTTGTGCGGTGAATCGGGCGTGTTGAGTCCAGTTCTCTGAGCAAGGAGTAGGTCTTGTCTATTACATATTGGGTTTATGTAACGGTATCTGAGCTAATTTGAAACTCTTGTTTTATGTATCACCCCACCTCACCTTTCCCGTTAAGCAGCCATAGTGTGTTTTCTGCATGTGTGACTCTGTTCTGTTTTGTAATTCAGTTCAAGTGTAACGGTTTTTACATTCCCTCTATAAGTGACACCTTATGAGAAGTGTCCTTTTCTGTGTGACTTATTTCACTTAGAATCTTCTTACCTAAATCCACTCATCATGCTGCTACTAGCCTTATGACATTGATTTCATGGCTGAGTGATATTCCATTGTACATAAGGACCACAACTTTTTGATCCATTTTTCGCTGTCCTGGGATATTTAAGGTGGAATGAAGTGGAGGTCCTTGTCAACAGAGCAGCCCTAAACTTTGGGGTGCTTGTGTCTTGCTGATTTTCAATTTTCCCACTTTATCCCCCCATGCGTGGAAGTGCCCTATGCTCTCTAAGCTGTGTTTTTTAGATGTTTCAGGACACACCGTACACTTCTCCAGAGTGGCTGTTGGCGATTTACATCCCGCCCATCAGTGTAGCAAGGCTCCCATTTCTCCATGGCCTGTCCTGCATTCCTGGTTTTGACACTTTTTTCAGCATGGCCCTTTTGACCGATGGGAAGCGAGACTTCTTTGTAGCGCTGATTTGCCTTTCCAGGTTGCTTGGTTGGCCAAAAAGGGCGTATGCGTTTTTTCCTGAATATATTCAGGAAAAAACGCATACGCCCTTTTTGGCCAAGGGCATCATTGTCAACGTTTTGCCGCTTTTCATGTGCTTTAAAGGCGATTCGAATCTACCTCCTGAAATCTGTTTCCTGCAATTCTGCCTTGATTTCAAATCCTCTTCTTTGCCTTCCCTCAATATATTTGTGGACGAGAGTTATCATTTATAACTCTGCAGGTTTGTGAATTGCAGTGCCCTGAAGCTCCATTTCACAAGTCGCTTTCTTGGGAGCTGGCCGCAAAAGCGCAGGATGGCTTCAGGCCCTGTTCTGGTTCCGGGGGGCAGGCTGAGCCTGTGGTTAATTCTTCTTCCTGATGGGAAAATAGAGTGACCTGTGCCTGTCCCAACACCAAGAGCTAGTCTCTCATTGGTTCCCCGTCTTCCCGTTCATCCTCAGGACAAATTGCAACCTGTACGGAACAGGAGGTTAAAGGTGCTGATGCTCCAAGTAGGGAGATTGCCAGTAAAGTGGCTGGAATGGCGAACCCGAGCACAAGGAGATGAGAAATGAGGTGCGTTTTAGAAACCTTTCCCCATCACACGGTGTACCATCTTCTGGGTTTCTCATGCATGTTTTCGATGTAGGAAGATGCCCTTGAACCTGGAGATTTGGGACCCATGCGATGGGTAGCACGCAGTATTACTTTAAAGGGTCTGCGTTTGCTCACCCAACCTCACCAAACCTCTCAGCCCCAAGAGTGTCCACCCTTATGTCTCATCCAGCTGTGGGTCTAGATATGGTCAATCCAGGTTGCATCACAGCCCCTGAACGAATTGTGTAAGAATTTCTCTCTCTTTCCCTGTCTCTGTTTCATGGGTTTTTAAAAGTAATTTATTTTTATAATGGGGTTTAGCTGCTTTTCACGGCTGTGTTTATGCCGCTTTACACCCACTTGACACACTAACAGAGAGATATCAATACATAGGTTTTAAGATTATTACTAGTCAGATATATTCTTGTGCGGTGAATCGGGCGTGTTGAGTCCAGTTCTCTGAGCAAGGAGTAGGTCTTGTCTATTACATATTGGGTTTATGGAACGGTATCTGAGCTAATTTGAAACTCTTGTTTTATGTATCACCCCACCTCACCTTTCCCGTTAAGCAGCCATAGTGTGTTTTCTGCATGTGTGACTCTGTTCTGTTTTGTAATTCAGTTCAAGTGTAACGGTTTTTACATTCCCTCTATAAGTGACACCTTATGAGAAGTGTCCTTTTCTGTGTGACTTATTTCACTTAGAATCGTCTTACCTAAATCCACTCATCATGCTGCTACTAGCCTTATGACATTGATTTCATGGCTGAGTGATATTCCATTGTACATAAGGACCACAACTTTTTGATCCATTTTTCGCTGTCCTGGGATATTTAAGGTGGAATGAAGTGGAGGTCCTTGTCAACAGAGCAGCCCTAAACTTTGGGGTGCTTGTGTCTTGCTGATTTTCAATTTTCCCACTTTATCCCCCCATGCGTGGAAGTGCCCTATGCTCTCTAAGCTGTGTTTTTTAGATGTTTCAGGACACACCGTACACTTCTCCAGAGTGGCTGTTGGCGATTTACATCCCGCCCATCAGTGTAGCAAGGCTCCCATTTCTCCATGGCCTGTCCTGCATTCCTGGTTTTGACACTTTTTTCAGCATGGCCCTTTTGACCGATGGGAAGCGAGACTTCTTTGTAGCGCTGATTTGCCTTTCCAGGTTGCTTGGTTGGCCAAAAAGGGCGTATGCGTTTTTTCCTGAATATATTCAGGAAAAAACGCATACGCCCTTTTTGGCCAAGGGCATCATTGTCAACGTTTTGCCGCTTTTCATGTGCTTTAAAGGCGATTCGAATCTACCTCCTGAAATCTGTTTCCTGCAATTCTGCCTTGATTTCAAATCCTCTTCTTTGCCTTCCCTCAATATATTTGTGGACGAGAGTTATCATTTATAACTCTGCAGGTTTGTGAATTGCAGTGCCCTGAAGCTCCATTTCACAAGTCGCTTTCTTGGGAGCTGGCCGCAAAAGCGCAGGATGGCTTCAGGCCCTGTTCTGGTTCCGGGGGGCAGGCTGAGCCTGTGGTTAATTCTTCTTCCTGATGGGAAAATAGAGTGACCTGTGCCTGTCCCAACACCAAGAGCTAGTCTCTCATTGGTTCCCCGTCTTCCCGTTCATCCTCAGGACAAATTGCAACCTGTACGGAACAGGAGGTTAAAGGTGCTGATGCTCCAAGTAGGGAGATTGCCAGTAAAGTGGCTGGAATGGCGAACCCGAGCACAAGGAGATGAGAAATGAGGTGCGTTTTAGAAACCTTTCCCCATCACACGGTGTACCATCTTCTGGGTTTCTCATGCATGTTTTCGATGTAGGAAGATGCCCTTGAACCTGGAGATTTGGGACCCATGCGATGGGTAGCACGCAGTATTACTTTAAAGGGTCTGCGTTTGCTCACCCAACCTCACCAAACCTCTCAGCCCCAAGAGTGTCCACCCTTATGTCTCATCCAGCTGTGGGTCTAGATATGGTCAATCCAGGTTGCATCACAGCCCCTGAACGAATTGTGTAAGAATTTCTCTCTCTTTCCCTGTCTCTGTTTCATGGGTTTTTAAAAGTAATTTATTTTTATAATGGGGTTTAGCTGCTTTTCACGGCTGTGTTTATGCCGCTTTACACCCACTTGACACACTAACAGAGAGATATCAATACATAGGTTTTAAGATTATTACTAGTCAGATATATTCTTGTGCGGTGAATCGGGCGTGTTGAGTCCAGTTTTCTGAGCAAGGAGTAGGTCTTGTCTATTACATATTGGGTTTATGGAACGGTATCTGAGCTAATTTGAAACTCTTGTTTTATGTATCACCCCACCTCACCTTTCCCGTTAAGCAGCCATAGTGTGTTTTCTGCATGTGTGACTCTGTTCTGTTTTGTAATTCAGTTCAAGTGTAACGGTTTTTACATTCCCTCTATAAGTGACACCTTATGAGAAGTGTCCTTTTCTGTGTGACTTATTTCACTTAGAATCGTCTTACCTAAATCCACTCATCATGCTGCTACTAGCCTTATGACATTGATTTCATGGCTGAGTGATATTCCATTGTACATAAGGACCACAACTTTTTGATCCATTTTTCGCTTTCCTGGGATATTTAAGGTGGAATGAAGTGGAGGTCCTTGTCAACAGAGCAGCCCTAAACTTTGGGGTGCTTGTGTCTTGCTGATTTTCAATTTTCCCACTTTATCCCCCCATGCGTGGAAGTGCCCTATGCTCTCTAAGCTGTGTTTTTTAGATGTTTCAGGACACACCGTACACTTCTCCAGAGTGGCTGTTGGCGATTTACATCCCGCCCATCAGTGTAGCAAGGCTCCCATTTCTCCATGGCCTGTCCTGCATTCCTGGTTTTGACACTTTTTTCAGCATGGCCCTTTTGACCGATGGGAAGCGAGACTTCTTTGTAGCGCTGATTTGCCTTTCCAGGTTGCTTGGTTGGCCAAAAAGGGCGTATGCGTTTTTTCCTGAATATATTCAGGAAAAAACGCATACGCCCTTTTTGGCCAAGGGCATCATTGTCAACGTTTTGCCGCTTTTCATGTGCTTTAAAGGCGATTCGAATCTACCTCCTGAAATCTGTTTCCTGCAATTCTGCCTTGATTTCAAATCCTCTTCTTTGCCTTCCCTCAATATATTTGTGGACGAGAGTTATCATTTATAACTCTGCAGGTTTGTGAATTGCAGTGCCCTGAAGCTCCATTTCACAAGTCGCTTTCTTGGGAGCTGGCCGCAAAAGCGCAGGATGGCTTCAGGCCCTGTTCTGGTTCCGGGGGGCAGGCTGAGCCTGTGGTTAATTCTTCTTCCTGATGGGAAAATAGAGTGACCTGTGCCTGTCCCAACACCAAGAGCTAGTCTCTCATTGGTTCCCCGTCTTCCCGTTCATCCTCAGGACAAATTGCAACCTGTACGGAACAGGAGGTTAAAGGTGCTGATGCTCCAAGTAGGGAGATTGCTAGTAAAGTGGCTGGAATGGCGAACCCGAGCACAAGGAGATGAGAAATGAGGTGCGTTTTAGAAACCTTTCCCCATCACACGGTGTACCATCTTCTGGGTTTCTCATGCATGTTTTCGATGTAGGAAGATGCCCTTGAACCTGGAGATTTGGGACCCATGCGATGGGTAGCACGCAGTATTACTTTAAAGGGTCTGCGTTTGTTCACCCAACCTCACCAAACCTCTCAGCCCCAAGAGTGTCCACCCTTATGTCTCATCCAGCTGTGGGTCTAGATATGGTCAATCCAGGTTGCATCACAGCCCCTGAACGAATTGTGTAAGAATTTCTCTCTCTTTCCCTGTCTTTGTTTCATGGGTTTTTAAAAGTAATTTATTTTTATAATGGGGTTTAGCTGCTTTTCACGGCTGTGTTTATGCCGCTTTACACCCACTTGACACACTAACAGAGAGATATCAATACATAGGTTTTAAGATTATTACTAGTCAGATATATTCTTGTGCGGTGAATCGGGCGTGTTGAGTCCAGTTCTCTGAGCAAGGAGTAGGTCTTGTCTATTACATATTGGGTTTATGGAACGGTATCTGAGCTAATTTGAAGCTCTTGTTTTATGTATCACCCCACCTCACCTTTCCCGTTAAGCAGCCATAGTGTGTTTTCTGCATGTGTGACTCTGTTCTGTTTTGTAATTCAGTTCAAGTGTAACGGTTTTTACATTCCCTCTATAAGTGACACCTTATGAGAAGTGTCCTTTTCTGTGTGACTTATTTCACTTAGAATCGTCTTACCTAAATCCACTCATCATGCTGCTACTAGCCTTATGACATTGATTTCATGGCTGAGTGATATTCCATTGTACATAAGGACCACAACTTTTTGATCCATTTTTCGCTTTCCTGGGATATTTAAGGTGGAATGAAGTGGAGGTCCTTGTCAACAGAGCAGCCCTAAACTTTGGGGTGCTTGTGTCTTGCTGATTTTCAATTTTCCCACTTTATCCCCCCATGCGTGGAAGTGCCCTATGCTCTCTAAGCTGTGTTTTTTAGATGTTTCAGGACACACCGTACACTTCTCCAGAGTGGCTGTTGGCGATTTACATCCCGCCCATCAGTGTAGCAAGGCTCCCATTTCTCCATGGCCTGTCCTGCATTCCTGGTTTTGACACTTTTTTCAGCATGGCCCTTTTGACCGATGGGAAGCGAGACTTCTTTGTAGCGCTGATTTGCCTTTCCAGGTTGCTTGGTTGGCCAAAAAGGGCGTATGCGTTTTTTCCTGAATATATTCAGGAAAAAACGCATACGCCCTTTTTGGCCAAGGGCATCATTGTCAACGTTTTGCCGCTTTTCATGTGCTTTAAAGGCGATTCGAATCTACCTCCTGAAATCTGTTTCCTGCAATTCTGCCTTGATTTCAAATCCTCTTCTTTGCCTTCCCTCAATATATTTGTGGACGAGAGTTATCATTTATAACTCTGCAGGTTTGTGAATTGCAGTGCCCTGAAGCTCCATTTCACAAGTCGCTTTCTTGGGAGCTGGCCGCAAAAGCGCAGGATGGCTTCAGGCCCTGTTCTGGTTCCGGGGGGCAGGCTGAGCCTGTGGTTAATTCTTCTTCCTGATGGGAAAATAGAGTGACCTGTGCCTGTCCCAACACCAAGAGCTAGTCTCTCATTGGTTCCCCGTCTTCCCGTTCATCCTCAGGACAAATTGCAACCTGTACGGAACAGGAGGTTAAAGGTGCTGATGCTCCAAGTAGGGAGATTGCCAGTAAAGTGGCTGGAATGGCGAACCCGAGCACAAGGAGATGAGAAATGAGGTGCGTTTTAGAAACCTTTCCCCATCACACGGTGTACCATCTTCTGGGTTTCTCATGCATGTTTTCGATGTAGGAAGATGCCCTTGAACCTGGAGATTTGGGACCCATGCGATGGGTAGCACGCAGTATTACTTTAAAGGGTCTGCGTTTGCTCACCCAACCTCACCAAACCTCTCAGCCCCAAGAGTGTCCACCCTTATGTCTCATCCAGCTGTGGGTCTAGATATGGTCAATCCAGGTTGCATCACAGCCCCTGAACGAATTGTGTAAGAATTTCTCTCTCTTTCCCTGTCTCTGTTTCATGGGTTTTTAAAAGTAATTTATTTTTATAATGGGGTTTAGCTGCTTTTCACGGCTGTGTTTATGCCGCTTTACACCCACTTGACACACTAACAGAGAGATATCAATACATAGGTTTTAAGATTATTACTAGTCAGATATATTCTTGTGCGGTGAATCGGGCGTGTTGAGTCCAGTTCTCTGAGCAAGGAGTAGGTCTTGTCTATTACATATTGGGTTTATGGAACGGTATCTGAGCTAATTTGAAACTCTTGTTTTATGTATCACCCCACCTCACCTTTCCCGTTAAGCAGCCATAGTGTGTTTTCTGCATGTGTGACTCTGTTCTGTTTTGTAATTCAGTTCAAGTGTAACGGTTTTTACATTCCCTCTATAAGTGACACCTTATGAGAAGTGTCCTTTTCTGTGTGACTTATTTCACTTAGAATCGTCTTACCTAAATCCACTCATCATGCTGCTACTAGCCTTATGACATTGATTTCATGGCTGAGTGATATTCCATTGTACATAAGGACCACAACTTTTTGATCCATTTTTCGCTTTCCTGGGATATTTAAGGTGGAATGAAGTGGAGGTCCTTGTCAACAGAGCAGCCCTAAACTTTGGGGTGCTTGTGTCTTGCTGATTTTCAATTTTCCCACTTTATCCCCCCATGCGTGGAAGTGCCCTATGCTCTCTAAGCTGTGTTTTTTAGATGTTTCAGGACACACCGTACACTTCTCCAGAGTGGCTGTTGGCGATTTACATCCCGCCCATCAGTGTAGCAAGGCTCCCATTTCTCCATGGCCTGTCCTGCATTCCTGGTTTTGACACTTTTTTCAGCATGGCCCTTTTGACCGATGGGAAGCGAGACTTCTTTGTAGCGCTGATTTGCCTTTCCAGGTTGCTTGGTTGGCCAAAAAGGGCGTATGCGTTTTTTCCTGAATATATTCAGGAAAAAACGCATACGCCCTTTTTGGCCAAGGGCATCATTGTCAACGTTTTGCCGCTTTTCATGTGCTTTAAAGGCGATTCGAATCTACCTCCTGAAATCTGTTTCCTGCAATTCTGCCTTGATTTCAAATCCTCTTCTTTGCCTTCCCTCAATATATTTGTGGACGAGAGTTATCATTTATAACTCTGCAGGTTTGTGAATTGCAGTGCCCTGAAGCTCCATTTCACAAGTCGCTTTCTTGGGAGCTGGCCGCAAAAGCGCAGGATGGCTTCAGGCCCTGTTCTGGTTCCGGGGGGCAGGCTGAGCCTGTGGTTAATTCTTCTTCCTGATGGGAAAATAGAGTGACCTGTGCCTGTCCCAACACCAAGAGCTAGTCTCTCATTGGTTCCCCGTCTTCCCGTTCATCCTCAGGACAAATTGCAACCTGTACGGAACAGGAGGTTAAAGGTGCTGATGCTCCAAGTAGGGAGATTGCCAGTAAAGTGGCTGGAATGGCGAACCCGAGCACAAGGAGATGAGAAATGAGGTGCGTTTTAGAAACCTTTCCCCATCACACGGTGTACCATCTTCTGGGTTTCTCATGCATGTTTTCGATGTAGGAAGATGCCCTTGAACCTGGAGATTTGGGACCCATGCGATGGGTAGCACGCAGTATTACTTTAAAGGGTCTGCGTTTGTTCACCCAACCTCACCAAACCTCTCAGCCCCAAGAGTGTCCACCCTTATGTCTCATCCAGCTGTGGGTCTAGATATGGTCAATCCAGGTTGCATCACAGCCCCTGAACGAATTGTGTAAGAATTTCTCTCTCTTTCCCTGTCTTTGTTTCATGGGTTTTTAAAAGTAATTTATTTTTATAATGGGGTTTAGCTGCTTTTCACGGCTGTGTTTATGCCGCTTTACACCCACTTGACACACTAACAGAGAGATATCAATACATAGGTTTTAAGATTATTACTAGTCAGATATATTCTTGTGCGGTGAATCGGGCGTGTTGAGTCCAGTTCTCTGAGCAAGGAGTAGGTCTTGTCTATTACATATTGGGTTTATGGAACGGTATCTGAGCTAATTTGAAGCTCTTGTTTTATGTATCACCCCACCTCACCTTTCCCGTTAAGCAGCCATAGTGTGTTTTCTGCATGTGTGACTCTGTTCTGTTTTGTAATTCAGTTCAAGTGTAACGGTTTTTACATTCCCTCTATAAGTGACACCTTATGAGAAGTGTCCTTTTCTGTGTGACTTATTTCACTTAGAATCGTCTTACCTAAATCCACTCATCATGCTGCTACTAGCCTTATGACATTGATTTCATGGCTGAGTGATATTCCATTGTACATAAGGACCACAACTTTTTGATCCATTTTTCGCTTTCCTGGGATATTTAAGGTGGAATGAAGTGGAGGTCCTTGTCAACAGAGCAGCCCTAAACTTTGGGGTGCTTGTGTCTTGCTGATTTTCAATTTTCCCACTTTATCCCCCCATGCGTGGAAGTGCCCTATGCTCTCTAAGCTGTGTTTTTTAGATGTTTCAGGACACACCGTACACTTCTCCAGAGTGGCTGTTGGCGATTTACATCCCGCCCATCAGTGTAGCAAGGCTCCCATTTCTCCATGGCCTGTCCTGCATTCCTGGTTTTGACACTTTTTTCAGCATGGCCCTTTTGACCGATGGGAAGCGAGACTTCTTTGTAGCGCTGATTTGCCTTTCCAGGTTGCTTGGTTGGCCAAAAAGGACGTATGCGTTTTTTCCTGAATATATTCAGGAAAAAACGCATACGCCCTTTTTGGCCAAGGGCATCATTGTCAACGTTTTGCCGCTTTTCATGTGCTTTAAAGGCGATTCGAATCTACCTCCTGAAATCTGTTTCCTGCAATTCTGCCTTGATTTCAAATCCTCTTCTTTGCCTTCCCTCAATATATTTGTGGACGAGAGTTATCATTTATAACTCTGCAGGTTTGTGAATTGCAGTGCCCTGAAGCTCCATTTCACAAGTCGCTTTCTTGGGAGCTGGCCGCAAAAGCGCAGGATGGCTTCAGGCCCTGTTCTGGTTCCGGGGGGCAGGCTGAGCCTGTGGTTAATTCTTCTTCCTGATGGGAAAATAGAGTGACCTGTGCCTGTCCCAACACCAAGAGCTAGTCTCTCATTGGTTCCCCGTCTTCCCGTTCATCCTCAGGACAAATTGCAACCTGTACGGAACAGGAGGTTAAAGGTGCTGATGCTCCAAGTAGGGAGATTGCCAGTAAAGTGGCTGGAATGGCGAACCCGAGCACAAGGAGATGAGAAATGAGGTGCGTTTTAGAAACCTTTCCCCATCACACGGTGTACCATCTTCTGGGTTTCTCATGCATGTTTTCGATGTAGGAAGATGCCCTTGAACCTGGAGATTTGGGACCCATGCGATGGGTAGCACGCAGTATTACTTTAAAGGGTCTGCGTTTGCTCACCCAACCTCACCAAACCTCTCAGCCCCAAGAGTGTCCACCCTTATGTCTCATCCAGCTGTGGGTCTAGATATGGTCAATCCAGGTTGCATCACAGCCCCTGAACGAATTGTGTAAGAATTTCTCTCTCTTTCCCTGTCTTTGTTTCATGGGTTTTTAAAAGTAATTTATTTTTATAATGGGGTTTAGCTGCTTTTCACGGCTGTGTTTATGCCGCTTTACACCCACTTGACACACTAACAGAGAGATATCAATACATAGGTTTTAAGATTATTACTAGTCAGATATATTCTTGTGCGGTGAATCGGGCGTGTTGAGTCCAGTTCTCTGAGCAAGGAGTAGGTCTTGTCTATTACATATTGGGTTTATGGAACGGTATCTGAGCTAAGTTGAAACTCTTGTTTTATGTATCACCCCACCTCACCTTTCCCGTTAAGCAGCCATAGTGTGTTTTCTGCATGTGTGACTCTGTTCTGTTTTGTAATTCAGTTCAAGTGTAACGGTTTTTACATTCCCTCTATAAGTGACACCTTATGAGAAGTGTCCTTTTCTGTGTGACTTATTTCACTTAGAATCGTCTTACCTAAATCCACTCATCATGCTGCTACTAGCCTTATGACATTGATTTCATGGCTGAGTGATATTCCATTGTACATAAGGACCACAACTTTTTGATCCATTTTTCGCTTTCCTGGGATATTTAAGGTGGAATGAAGTGGAGGTCCTTGTCAACAGAGCAGCCCTAAACTTTGGGGTGCTTGTGTCTTGCTGATTTTCAATTTTCCCACTTTATCCCCCCATGCGTGGAAGTGCCCTATGCTCTCTAAGCTGTGTTTTTTAGATGTTTCAGGACACACCGTACACTTCTCCAGAGTGGCTGTTGGCGATTTACATCCCGCCCATCAGTGTAGCAAGGCTCCCATTTCTCCATGGCCTGTCCTGCATTCCTGGTTTTGACACTTTTTTCAGCATGGCCCTTTTGACCGATGGGAAGCGAGACTTCTTTGTAGCGCTGATTTGCCTTTCCAGGTTGCTTGGTTGGCCAAAAAGGGCGTATGCGTTTTTTCCTGAATATATTCAGGAAAAAACGCATACGCCCTTTTTGGCCAAGGGCATCATTGTCAACGTTTTGCCGCTTTTCATGTGCTTTAAAGGCGATTCGAATCTACCTCCTGAAATCTGTTTCCTGCAATTCTGCCTTGATTTCAAATCCTCTTCTTTGCCTTCCCTCAATATATTTGTGGACGAGAGTTATCATTTATAACTCTGCAGGTTTGTGAATTGCAGTGCCCTGAAGCTCCATTTCACAAGTCGCTTTCTTGGGAGCTGGCCGCAAAAGCGCAGGATGGCTTCAGGCCCTGTTCTGGTTCCGGGGGGCAGGCTGAGCCTGTGGTTAATTCTTCTTCCTGATGGGAAAATAGAGTGACCTGTGCCTGTCCCAACACCAAGAGCTAGTCTCTCATTGGTTCCCCGTCTTCCCGTTCATCCTCAGGACAAATTGCAACCTGTACGGAACAGGAGGTTAAAGGTGCTGATGCTCCAAGTAGGGAGATTGCCAGTAAAGTGGCTGGAATGGCGAACCCGAGCACAAGGAGATGAGAAATGAGGTGCGTTTTAGAAACCTTTCCCCATCACACGGTGTACCATCTTCTGGGTTTCTCATGCATGTTTTCGATGTAGGAAGATGCCCTTGAACCTGGAGATTTGGGACCCATGCGATGGGTAGCACGCAGTATTACTTTAAAGGGTCTGCGTTTGCTCACCCAACCTCACCAAACCTCTCAGCCCTAAGAGTGTCCACCCTTATGTCTCATCCAGCTGTGGGTCTAGATATGGTCAATCCAGGTTGCATCACAGCCCCTGAACGAATTGTGTAAGAATTTCTCTCTCTTTCCCTGTCTTTGTTTCATGGGTTTTTAAAAGTAATTTATTTTTATAATGGGGTTTAGCTGCTTTTCACGGCTGTGTTTATGCCGCTTTACACCCACTTGACACACTAACAGAGAGATATCAATACATAGGTTTTAAGATTATTACTAGTCAGATATATTCTTGTGCGGTGAATCGGGCGTGTTGAGTCCAGTTCTCTGAGCAAGGAGTAGGTCTTGTCTATTACATATTGGGTTTATGGAACGGTATCTGAGCTAATTTGAAGCTCTTGTTTTATGTATCACCCCACCTCACCTTTCCCGTTAAGCAGCCATAGTGTGTTTTCTGCATGTGTGACTCTGTTCTGTTTTGTAATTCAGTTCAAGTGTAACGGTTTTTACATTCCCTCTATAAGTGACACCTTATGAGAAGTGTCCTTTTCTGTGTGACTTATTTCACTTAGAATCGTCTTACCTAAATCCACTCATCATGCTGCTACTAGCCTTATGACATTGATTTCATGGCTGAGTGATATTCCATTGTACATAAGGACCACAACTTTTTGATCCATTTTTCGCTTTCCTGGGATATTTAAGGTGGAATGAAGTGGAGGTCCTTGTCAACAGAGCAGCCCTAAACTTTGGGGTGCTTGTGTCTTGCTGATTTTCAATTTTCCCACTTTATCCCCCCATGCGTGGAAGTGCCCTATGCTCTCTAAGCTGTGTTTTTTAGATGTTTCAGGACACACCGTACACTTCTCCAGAGTGGCTGTTGGCGATTTACATCCCGCCCATCAGTGTAGCAAGGCTCCCATTTCTCCATGGCCTGTCCTGCATTCCTGGTTTTGACACTTTTTTCAGCATGGCCCTTTTGACCGATGGGAAGCGAGACTTCTTTGTAGCGCTGATTTGCCTTTCCAGGTTGCTTGGTTGGCCAAAAAGGACGTATGCGTTTTTTCCTGAATATATTCAGGAAAAAACGCATACGCCCTTTTTGGCCAAGGGCATCATTGTCAACGTTTTGCCGCTTTTCATGTGCTTTAAAGGCGATTCGAATCTACCTCCTGAAATCTGTTTCCTGCAATTCTGCCTTGATTTCAAATCCTCTTCTTTGCCTTCCCTCAATATATTTGTGGACGAGAGTTATCATTTATAACTCTGCAGGTTTGTGAATTGCAGTGCCCTGAAGCTCCATTTCACAAGTCGCTTTCTTGGGAGCTGGCCGCAAAAGCGCAGGATGGCTTCAGGCCCTGTTCTGGTTCCGGGGGGCAGGCTGAGCCTGTGGTTAATTCTTCTTCCTGATGGGAAAATAGAGTGACCTGTGCCTGTCCCAACACCAAGAGCTAGTCTCTCATTGGTTCCCCGTCTTCCCGTTCATCCTCAGGACAAATTGCAACCTGTACGGAACAGGAGGTTAAAGGTGCTGATGCTCCAAGTAGGGAGATTGCCAGTAAAGTGGCTGGAATGGCGAACCCGAGCACAAGGAGATGAGAAATGAGGTGCGTTTTAGAAACCTTTCCCCATCACACGGTGTACCATCTTCTGGGTTTCTCATGCATGTTTTCGATGTAGGAAGATGCCCTTGAACCTGGAGATTTGGGACCCATGCGATGGGTAACACGCAGTATTACTTTAAAGGGTCTGCGTTTGCTCACCCAACCTCACCAAACCTCTCAGCCCCAAGAGTGTCCACCCTTATGTCTCATCCAGCTGTGGGTCTAGATATGGTCAATCCAGGTTGCATCACAGCCCCTGAACGAATTGTGTAAGAATTTCTCTCTCTTTCCCTGTCTCTGTTTCATGGGTTTTTAAAAGTAATTTATTTTTATAATGGGGTTTAGCTGCTTTTCACGGCTGTGTTTATGCCGCTTTACACCCACTTGACACACTAACAGAGAGATATCAATACATAGGTTTTAAGATTATTACTAGTCAGATATATTCTTGTGCGGTGAATCGGGCGTGTTGAGTCCAGTTCTCTGAGCAAGGAGTAGGTCTTGTCTATTACATATTGGGTTTATGGAACGGTATCTGAGCTAATTTGAAACTCTTGTTTTATGTATCACCCCACCTCACCTTTCCCGTTAAGCAGCCATAGTGTGTTTTCTGCATGTGTGACTCTGTTCTGTTTTGTAATTCAGTTCAAGTGTAACGGTTTTTACATTCCCTCTATAAGTGACACCTTATGAGAAGTGTCCTTTTCTGTGTGACTTATTTCACTTAGAATCGTCTTACCTAAATCCACTCATCATGCTGCTACTAGCCTTATGACATTGATTTCATGGCTGAGTGATATTCCATTGTACATAAGGACCACAACTTTTTGATCCATTTTTCGCTTTCCTGGGATATTTAAGGTGGAATGAAGTGGAGGTCCTTGTCAACAGAGCAGCCCTAAACTTTGGGGTGCTTGTGTCTTGCTGATTTTCAATTTTCCCACTTTATCCCCCCATGCGTGGAAGTGCCCTATGCTCTCTAAGCTGTGTTTTTTAGATGTTTCAGGACACACCGTACACTTCTCCAGAGTGGCTGTTGGCGATTTACATCCCGCCCATCAGTGTAGCAAGGCTCCCATTTCTCCATGGCCTGTCCTGCATTCCTGGTTTTGACACTTTTTTCAGCATGGCCCTTTTGACCGATGGGAAGCGAGACTTCTTTGTAGCGCTGATTTGCCTTTCCAGGTTGCTTGGTTGGCCAAAAAGGACGTATGCGTTTTTTCCTGAATATATTCAGGAAAAAACGCATACGCCCTTTTTGGCCAAGGGCATCATTGTCAACGTTTTGCCGCTTTTCATGTGCTTTAAAGGCGATTCGAATCTACCTCCTGAAATCTGTTTCCTGCAATTCTGCCTTGATTTCAAATCCTCTTCTTTGCCTTCCCTCAATATATTTGTGGACGAGAGTTATCATTTATAACTCTGCAGGTTTGTGAATTGCAGTGCCCTGAAGCTCCATTTCACAAGTCGCTTTCTTGGGAGCTGGCCGCAAAAGCGCAGGATGGCTTCAGGCCCTGTTCTGGTTCCGGGGGGCAGGCTGAGCCTGTGGTTAATTCTTCTTCCTGATGGGAAAATAGAGTGACCTGTGCCTGTCCCAACACCAAGAGCTAGTCTCTCATTGGTTCCCCGTCTTCCCGTTCATCCTCAGGACAAATTGCAACCTGTACGGAACAGGAGGTTAAAGGTGCTGATGCTCCAAGTAGGGAGATTGCCAGTAAAGTGGCTGGAATGGCGAACCCGAGCACAAGGAGATGAGAAATGAGGTGCGTTTTAGAAACCTTTCCCCATCACACGGTGTACCATCTTCTGGGTTTCTCATGCATGTTTTCGATGTAGGAAGATGCCCTTGAACCTGGAGATTTGGGACCCATGCGATGGGTAGCACGCAGTATTACTTTAAAGGGTCTGCGTTTGCTCACCCAACCTCACCAAACCTCTCAGCCCCAAGAGTGTCCACCCTTATGTCTCATCCAGCTGTGGGTCTAGATATGGTCAATCCAGGTTGCATCACAGCCCCTGAACGAATTGTGTAAGAATTTCTCTCTCTTTCCCTGTCTTTGTTTCATGGGTTTTTAAAAGTAATTTATTTTTATAATGGGGTTTAGCTGCTTTTCACGGCTGTGTTTATGCCGCTTTACACCCACTTGACACACTAACAGAGAGATATCAATACATAGGTTTTAAGATTATTACTAGTCAGATATATTCTTGTGCGGTGAATCGGGCGTGTTGAGTCCAGTTCTCTGAGCAAGGAGTAGGTCTTGTCTATTACATATTGGGTTTATGGAACGGTATCTGAGCTAATTTGAAACTCTTGTTTTATGTATCACCCCACCTCACCTTTCCCGTTAAGCAGCCATAGTGTGTTTTCTGCATGTGTGACTCTGTTCTGTTTTGTAATTCAGTTCAAGTGTAACGGTTTTTACATTCCCTCTATAAGTGACACCTTATGAGAAGTGTCCTTTTCTGTGTGACTTATTTCACTTAGAATCGTCTTACCTAAATCCACTCATCATGCTGCTACTAGCCTTATGACATTGATTTCATGGCTGAGTGATATTCCATTGTACATAAGGACCACAACTTTTTGATCCATTTTTCGCTTTCCTGGGATATTTAAGGTGGAATGAAGTGGAGGTCCTTGTCAACAGAGCAGCCCTAAACTTTGGGGTGCTTGTGTCTTGCTGATTTTCAATTTTCCCACTTTATCCCCCCATGCGTGGAAGTGCCCTATGCTCTCTAAGCTGTGTTTTTTAGATGTTTCAGGACACACCGTACACTTCTCCAGAGTGGCTGTTGGCGATTTACATCCCGCCCATCAGTGTAGCAAGGCTCCCATTTCTCCATGGCCTGTCCTGCATTTCTGGTTTTGACACTTTTTTCAGCATGGCCCTTTTGACCGATGGGAAGCGAGACTTCTTTGTAGCGCTGATTTGCCTTTCCAGGTTGTTTGGTTGGCCAAAAAGGGCGTATGCGTTTTTTCCTGAATATATTCAGGAAAAAACGCATACGCCCTTTTTGGCCAAGGGCATCATTGTCAACGTTTTGCCGCTTTTCATGTGCTTTAAAGGCGATTCGAATCTACCTCCTGAAATCTGTTTCCTGCAATTCTGCCTTGATTTCAAATCCTCTTCTTTGCCTTCCCTCAATATATTTGTGGACGAGAGTTATCATTTATAACTCTGCAGGTTTGTGAATTGCAGTGCCCTGAAGCTCCATTTTACAAGTCGCTTTCTTGGGAGCTGGCCGCAAAAGCGCAGGATGGCTTCAGGCCCTGTTCTGGTTCCGGGGGGCAGGCTGAGCCTGTGGTTAATTCTTCTTCCTGATGGGAAAATAGAGTGACCTGTGCCTGTCCCAACACCAAGAGCTAGTCTCTCATTGGTTCCCTGTCTTCCCGTTCATCCTCAGGAAAAATTGCAACCTGTACGGAACAGGAGGTTAAAGGTGCTGATGCTCCAAGTAGGGAGATTGCTAGTAAAGTGGCTGGAATGGCGAACCCGAGCACAAGGAGATGAGAAATGAGGTGCATTTTAGAAACCTTTCCCCATCACACGGTGTACCATCTTCTGGGTTTCTCATGCATGTTTTCGATGTAGGAAGATGCCCTTGAACCTGGAGATTTGGGACCCATGCGATGGGTAGCACGCAGTATTACTTTAAAGGGTCTGCGTTTGCTCACCCAACCTCACCAAACCTCTCAGCCCCAAGAGTGTCCACCCTTATGTCTCATCCAGCTGTGGTTCTAGATATGGTCAATCCAGGTTGCATCACAGCCCCTGAACGAATTGTGTAAGAATTTCTCTCTCTTTCCCTGTCTTTGTTTCATGGGTTTTTAAAAGTAATTTATTTTTATAATGGGGTTTAGCTGCTTTTCACGGCTGTGTTTATGCCGCTTTACACCCACTTGACACACTAACAGAGAGATATCAATACATAGGTTTTAAGATTTTTACTAGTCAGATATATTCTTGTGCGGTGAATCGGGCGTGTTGGGTCCAGTTCTCTGAGCAAGGAGTAGGTCTTGTCTATTACATATTGGGTTTATGGAACGGTATCTGAGCTAATTTGAAGCTCTTGTTTTATGTATCACCCCACCTCACCTTTCCCGTTAAGCAGCCATAGTGTGTTTTCTGCATGTGTGACTCTGTTCTGTTTTGTAATTCAGTTCAAGTGTAACGGTTTTTACATTCCCTCTATAAGTGACACCTTATGAGAAGTGTCCTTTTCTGTGTGACTTATTTCACTTAGAATCGTCTTACCTAAATCCACTCATCATGCTGCTACTAGCCTTATGACATTGATTTCATGGCTGAGTGATATTCCATTGTACATAAGGACCACAACTTTTTGATCCATTTTTCGCTTTCCTGGGATATTTAAGGTGGAATGAAGTGGAGGTCCTTGTCAACAGAGCAGCCCTAAACTTTGGGGTGCTTGTGTCTTGCTGATTTTCAATTTTCCCACTTTATCCCCCCATGCGTGGAAGTGCCCTATGCTCTCTAAGCTGTGTTTTTTAGATGTTTCAGGACACACCGTACACTTCTCCAGAGTGGCTGTTGGCGATTTACATCCCGCCCATCAGTGTAGCAAGGCTCCCATTTCTCCATGGCCTGTCCTGCATTCCTGGTTTTGACACTTTTTTCAGCATGGCCCTTTTGACCGATGGGAAGCGAGACTTCTTTGTAGCGCTGATTTGCCTTTCCAGGTTGCTTGGTTGGCCAAAAAGGGCGTATGCGTTTTTTCCTGAATATATTCAGGAAAAAACGCATACGCCCTTTTTGGCCAAGGGCATCATTGTCAACGTTTTGCCGCTTTTCATGTGCTTTAAAGGCGATTCGAATCTACCTCCTGAAATCTGTTTCCTGCAATTCTGCCTTGATTTCAAATCCTCTTCTTTGCCTTCCCTCAATATATTTGTGGACGAGAGTTATCATTTATAACTCTGCAGGTTTGTGAATTGCAGTGCCCTGAAGCTCCATTTCACAAGTCGCTTTCTTGGGAGCTGGCCGCAAAAGCGCAGGATGGCTTCAGGCCCTGTTCTGGTTCCGGGGGGCAGGCTGAGCCTGTGGTTAATTCTTCTTCCTGATGGGAAAATAGAGTGACCTGTGCCTGTCCCAACACCAAGAGCTAGTCTCTCATTGGTTCCCCGTCTTCCCGTTCATCCTCAGGACAAATTGCAACCTGTACGGAACAGGAGGTTAAAGGTGCTGATGCTCCAAGTAGGGAGATTGCCAGTAAAGTGGCTGGAATGGCGAACCCGAGCACAAGGAGATGAGAAATGAGGTGCGTTTTAGAAACCTTTCCCCATCACACGGTGTACCATCTTCTGGGTTTCTCATGCATGTTTTCGATGTAGGAAGATGCCCTTGAACCTGGAGATTTGGGACCCATGCGATGGGTAGCACGCAGTATTACTTTAAAGGGTCTGCGTTTGCTCACCCAACCTCACCAAACCTCTCAGCCCCAAGAGTGTCCACCCTTATGTCTCATCCAGCTGTGGGTCTAGATATGGTCAATCCAGGTTGCATCACAGCCCCTGAACGAATTGTGTAAGAATTTCTCTCTCTTTCCCTGTCTCTGTTTCATGGGTTTTTAAAAGTAATTTATTTTTATAATGGGGTTTAGCTGCTTTTCACGGCTGTGTTTATGCCGCTTTACACCCACTTGACACACTAACAGAGAGATATCAATACATAGGTTTTAAGATTATTACTAGTCAGATATATTCTTGTGCGGTGAATCGGGCGTGTTGAGTCCAGTTCTCTGAGCAAGGAGTAGGTCTTGTCTATTACATATTGGGTTTATGGAACGGTATCTGAGCTAATTTGAAACTCTTGTTTTATGTATCACCCCACCTCACCTTTCCCGTTAAGCAGCCATAGTGTGTTTTCTGCATGTGTGACTCTGTTCTGTTTTGTAATTCAGTTCAAGTGTAACGGTTTTTACATTCCCTCTATAAGTGACACCTTATGAGAAGTGTCCTTTTCTGTGTGACTTATTTCACTTAGAATCGTCTTACCTAAATCCACTCATCATGCTGCTACTAGCCTTATGACATTGATTTCATGGCTGAGTGATATTCCATTGTACATAAGGACCACAACTTTTTGATCCATTTTTCGCTTTCCTGGGATATTTAAGGTGGAATGAAGTGGAGGTCCTTGTCAACAGAGCAGCCCTAAACTTTGGGGTGCTTGTGTCTTGCTGATTTTCAATTTTCCCACTTTATCCCCCCATGCGTGGAAGTGCCCTATGCTCTCTAAGCTGTGTTTTTTAGATGTTTCAGGACACACCGTACACTTCTCCAGAGTGGCTGTTGGCGATTTACATCCCGCCCATCAGTGTAGCAAGGCTCCCATTTCTCCATGGCCTGTCCTGCATTCCTGGTTTTGACACTTTTTTCAGCATGGCCCTTTTGACCGATGGGAAGCGAGACTTCTTTGTAGCGCTGATTTGCCTTTCCAGGTTGCTTGGTTGGCCAAAAAGGGCGTATGCGTTTTTTCCTGAATATATTCAGGAAAAAACGCATACGCCCTTTTTGGCCAAGGGCATCATTGTCAACGTTTTGCCGCTTTTCATGTGCTTTAAAGGCGATTCGAATCTACCTCCTGAAATCTGTTTCCTGCAATTCTGCCTTGATTTCAAATCCTCTTCTTTGCCTTCCCTCAATATATTTGTGGACGAGAGTTATCATTTATAACTCTGCAGGTTTGTGAATTGCAGTGCCCTGAAGCTCCATTTCACAAGTCGCTTTCTTGGGAGCTGGCCGCAAAAGCGCAGGATGGCTTCAGGCCCTGTTCTGGTTCCGGGGGGCAGGCTGAGCCTGTGGTTAATTCTTCTTCCTGATGGGAAAATAGAGTGACCTGTGCCTGTCCCAACACCAAGAGCTAGTCTCTCATTGGTTCCCCGTCTTCCCGTTCATCCTCAGGACAAATTGCAACCTGTACGGAACAGGAGGTTAAAGGTGCTGATGCTCCAAGTAGGGAGATTGCCAGTAAAGTGGCTGGAATGGCGAACCCGAGCACAAGGAGATGAGAAATGAGGTGCGTTTTAGAAACCTTTCCCCATCACACGGTGTACCATCTTCTGGGTTTCTCATGCATGTTTTCGATGTAGGAAGATGCCCTTGAACCTGGAGATTTGGGACCCATGCGATGGGTAGCACGCAGTATTACTTTAAAGGGTCTGCGTTTGTTCACCCAACCTCACCAAACCTCTCAGCCCCAAGAGTGTCCACCCTTATGTCTCATCCAGCTGTGGGTCTAGATATGGTCAATCCAGGTTGCATCACAGCCCCTGAACGAATTGTGTAAGAATTTCTCTCTCTTTCCCTGTCTTTGTTTCATGGGTTTTTAAAAGTAATTTATTTTTATAATGGGGTTTAGCTGCTTTTCACGGCTGTGTTTATGCCGCTTTACACCCACTTGACACACTAACAGAGAGATATCAATACATAGGTTTTAAGATTATTACTAGTCAGATATATTCTTGTGCGGTGAATCGGGCGTGTTGAGTCCAGTTCTCTGAGCAAGGAGTAGGTCTTGTCTATTACATATTGGGTTTATGGAACGGTATCTGAGCTAATTTGAAGCTCTTGTTTTATGTATCACCCCACCTCACCTTTCCCGTTAAGCAGCCATAGTGTGTTTTCTGCATGTGTGACTCTGTTCTGTTTTGTAATTCAGTTCAAGTGTAACGGTTTTTACATTCCCTCTATAAGTGACACCTTATGAGAAGTGTCCTTTTCTGTGTGACTTATTTCACTTAGAATCGTCTTACCTAAATCCACTCATCATGCTGCTACTAGCCTTATGACATTGATTTCATGGCTGAGTGATATTCCATTGTACATAAGGACCACAACTTTTTGATCCATTTTTCGCTTTCCTGGGATATTTAAGGTGGAATGAAGTGGAGGTCCTTGTCAACAGAGCAGCCCTAAACTTTGGGGTGCTTGTGTCTTGCTGATTTTCAATTTTCCCACTTTATCCCCCCATGCGTGGAAGTGCCCTATGCTCTCTAAGCTGTGTTTTTTAGATGTTTCAGGACACACCGTACACTTCTCCAGAGTGGCTGTTGGCGATTTACATCCCGCCCATCAGTGTAGCAAGGCTCCCATTTCTCCATGGCCTGTCCTGCATTCCTGGTTTTGACACTTTTTTCAGCATGGCCCTTTTGACCGATGGGAAGCGAGACTTCTTTGTAGCGCTGATTTGCCTTTCCAGGTTGCTTGGTTGGCCAAAAAGGACGTATGCGTTTTTTCCTGAATATATTCAGGAAAAAACGCATACGCCCTTTTTGGCCAAGGGCATCATTGTCAACGTTTTGCCGCTTTTCATGTGCTTTAAAGGCGATTCGAATCTACCTCCTGAAATCTGTTTCCTGCAATTCTGCCTTGATTTCAAATCCTCTTCTTTGCCTTCCCTCAATATATTTGTGGACGAGAGTTATCATTTATAACTCTGCAGGTTTGTGAATTGCAGTGCCCTGAAGCTCCATTTCACAAGTCGCTTTCTTGGGAGCTGGCCGCAAAAGCGCAGGATGGCTTCAGGCCCTGTTCTGGTTCCGGGGGGCAGGCTGAGCCTGTGGTTAATTCTTCTTCCTGATGGGAAAATAGAGTGACCTGTGCCTGTCCCAACACCAAGAGCTAGTCTCTCATTGGTTCCCCGTCTTCCCGTTCATCCTCAGGACAAATTGCAACCTGTACGGAACAGGAGGTTAAAGGTGCTGATGCTCCAAGTAGGGAGATTGCCAGTAAAGTGGCTGGAATGGCGAACCCGAGCACAAGGAGATGAGAAATGAGGTGCGTTTTAGAAACCTTTCCCCATCACACGGTGTACCATCTTCTGGGTTTCTCATGCATGTTTTCGATGTAGGAAGATGCCCTTGAACCTGGAGATTTGGGACCCATGCGATGGGTAGCACGCAGTATTACTTTAAAGGGTCTGCGTTTGCTCACCCAACCTCACCAAACCTCTCAGCCCCAAGAGTGTCCACCCTTATGTCTCATCCAGCTGTGGGTCTAGATATGGTCAATCCAGGTTGCATCACAGCCCCTGAACGAATTGTGTAAGAATTTCTCTCTCTTTCCCTGTCTTTGTTTCATGGGTTTTTAAAAGTAATTTATTTTTATAATGGGGTTTAGCTGCTTTTCACGGCTGTGTTTATGCCGCTTTACACCCACTTGACACACTAACAGAGAGATATCAATACATAGGTTTTAAGATTATTACTAGTCAGATATATTCTTGTGCGGTGAATCGGGCGTGTTGAGTCCAGTTCTCTGAGCAAGGAGTAGGTCTTGTCTATTACATATTGGGTTTATGGAACGGTATCTGAGCTAAGTTGAAACTCTTGTTTTATGTATCACCCCACCTCACCTTTCCCGTTAAGCAGCCATAGTGTGTTTTCTGCATGTGTGACTCTGTTCTGTTTTGTAATTCAGTTCAAGTGTAACGGTTTTTACATTCCCTCTATAAGTGACACCTTATGAGAAGTGTCCTTTTCTGTGTGACTTATTTCACTTAGAATCGTCTTACCTAAATCCACTCATCATGCTGCTACTAGCCTTATGACATTGATTTCATGGCTGAGTGATATTCCATTGTACATAAGGACCACAACTTTTTGATCCATTTTTCGCTTTCCTGGGATATTTAAGGTGGAATGAAGTGGAGGTCCTTGTCAACAGAGCAGCCCTAAACTTTGGGGTGCTTGTGTCTTGCTGATTTTCAATTTTCCCACTTTATCCCCCCATGCGTGGAAGTGCCCTATGCTCTCTAAGCTGTGTTTTTTAGATGTTTCAGGACACACCGTACACTTCTCCAGAGTGGCTGTTGGCGATTTACATCCCGCCCATCAGTGTAGCAAGGCTCCCATTTCTCCATGGCCTGTCCTGCATTCCTGGTTTTGACACTTTTTTCAGCATGGCCCTTTTGACCGATGGGAAGCGAGACTTCTTTGTAGCGCTGATTTGCCTTTCCAGGTTGCTTGGTTGGCCAAAAAGGGCGTATGCGTTTTTTCCTGAATATATTCAGGAAAAAACGCATACGCCCTTTTTGGCCAAGGGCATCATTGTCAACGTTTTGCCGCTTTTCATGTGCTTTAAAGGCGATTCGAATCTACCTCCTGAAATCTGTTTCCTGCAATTCTGCCTTGATTTCAAATCCTCTTCTTTGCCTTCCCTCAATATATTTGTGGACGAGAGTTATCATTTATAACTCTGCAGGTTTGTGAATTGCAGTGCCCTGAAGCTCCATTTCACAAGTCGCTTTCTTGGGAGCTGGCCGCAAAAGCGCAGGATGGCTTCAGGCCCTGTTCTGGTTCCGGGGGGCAGGCTGAGCCTGTGGTTAATTCTTCTTCCTGATGGGAAAATAGAGTGACCTGTGCCTGTCCCAACACCAAGAGCTAGTCTCTCATTGGTTCCCCGTCTTCCCGTTCATCCTCAGGACAAATTGCAACCTGTACGGAACAGGAGGTTAAAGGTGCTGATGCTCCAAGTAGGGAGATTGCCAGTAAAGTGGCTGGAATGGCGAACCCGAGCACAAGGAGATGAGAAATGAGGTGCGTTTTAGAAACCTTTCCCCATCACACGGTGTACCATCTTCTGGGTTTCTCATGCATGTTTTCGATGTAGGAAGATGCCCTTGAACCTGGAGATTTGGGACCCATGCGATGGGTAGCACGCAGTATTACTTTAAAGGGTCTGCGTTTGCTCACCCAACCTCACCAAACCTCTCAGCCCTAAGAGTGTCCACCCTTATGTCTCATCCAGCTGTGGGTCTAGATATGGTCAATCCAGGTTGCATCACAGCCCCTGAACGAATTGTGTAAGAATTTCTCTCTCTTTCCCTGTCTTTGTTTCATGGGTTTTTAAAAGTAATTTATTTTTATAATGGGGTTTAGCTGCTTTTCACGGCTGTGTTTATGCCGCTTTACACCCACTTGACACACTAACAGAGAGATATCAATACATAGGTTTTAAGATTATTACTAGTCAGATATATTCTTGTGCGGTGAATCGGGCGTGTTGAGTCCAGTTCTCTGAGCAAGGAGTAGGTCTTGTCTATTACATATTGGGTTTATGGAACGGTATCTGAGCTAATTTGAAGCTCTTGTTTTATGTATCACCCCACCTCACCTTTCCCGTTAAGCAGCCATAGTGTGTTTTCTGCATGTGTGACTCTGTTCTGTTTTGTAATTCAGTTCAAGTGTAACGGTTTTTACATTCCCTCTATAAGTGACACCTTATGAGAAGTGTCCTTTTCTGTGTGACTTATTTCACTTAGAATCGTCTTACCTAAATCCACTCATCATGCTGCTACTAGCCTTATGACATTGATTTCATGGCTGAGTGATATTCCATTGTACATAAGGACCACAACTTTTTGATCCATTTTTCGCTTTCCTGGGATATTTAAGGTGGAATGAAGTGGAGGTCCTTGTCAACAGAGCAGCCCTAAACTTTGGGGTGCTTGTGTCTTGCTGATTTTCAATTTTCCCACTTTATCCCCCCATGCGTGGAAGTGCCCTATGCTCTCTAAGCTGTGTTTTTTAGATGTTTCAGGACACACCGTACACTTCTCCAGAGTGGCTGTTGGCGATTTACATCCCGCCCATCAGTGTAGCAAGGCTCCCATTTCTCCATGGCCTGTCCTGCATTCCTGGTTTTGACACTTTTTTCAGCATGGCCCTTTTGACCGATGGGAAGCGAGACTTCTTTGTAGCGCTGATTTGCCTTTCCAGGTTGCTTGGTTGGCCAAAAAGGACGTATGCGTTTTTTCCTGAATATATTCAGGAAAAAACGCATACGCCCTTTTTGGCCAAGGGCATCATTGTCAACGTTTTGCCGCTTTTCATGTGCTTTAAAGGCGATTCGAATCTACCTCCTGAAATCTGTTTCCTGCAATTCTGCCTTGATTTCAAATCCTCTTCTTTGCCTTCCCTCAATATATTTGTGGACGAGAGTTATCATTTATAACTCTGCAGGTTTGTGAATTGCAGTGCCCTGAAGCTCCATTTCACAAGTCGCTTTCTTGGGAGCTGGCCGCAAAAGCGCAGGATGGCTTCAGGCCCTGTTCTGGTTCCGGGGGGCAGGCTGAGCCTGTGGTTAATTCTTCTTCCTGATGGGAAAATAGAGTGACCTGTGCCTGTCCCAACACCAAGAGCTAGTCTCTCATTGGTTCCCCGTCTTCCCGTTCATCCTCAGGACAAATTGCAACCTGTACGGAACAGGAGGTTAAAGGTGCTGATGCTCCAAGTAGGGAGATTGCCAGTAAAGTGGCTGGAATGGCGAACCCGAGCACAAGGAGATGAGAAATGAGGTGCGTTTTAGAAACCTTTCCCCATCACACGGTGTACCATCTTCTGGGTTTCTCATGCATGTTTTCGATGTAGGAAGATGCCCTTGAACCTGGAGATTTGGGACCCATGCGATGGGTAACACGCAGTATTACTTTAAAGGGTCTGCGTTTGCTCACCCAACCTCACCAAACCTCTCAGCCCCAAGAGTGTCCACCCTTATGTCTCATCCAGCTGTGGGTCTAGATATGGTCAATCCAGGTTGCATCACAGCCCCTGAACGAATTGTGTAAGAATTTCTCTCTCTTTCCCTGTCTCTGTTTCATGGGTTTTTAAAAGTAATTTATTTTTATAATGGGGTTTAGCTGCTTTTCACGGCTGTGTTTATGCCGCTTTACACCCACTTGACACACTAACAGAGAGATATCAATACATAGGTTTTAAGATTATTACTAGTCAGATATATTCTTGTGCGGTGAATCGGGCGTGTTGAGTCCAGTTCTCTGAGCAAGGAGTAGGTCTTGTCTATTACATATTGGGTTTATGGAACGGTATCTGAGCTAATTTGAAACTCTTGTTTTATGTATCACCCCACCTCACCTTTCCCGTTAAGCAGCCATAGTGTGTTTTCTGCATGTGTGACTCTGTTCTGTTTTGTAATTCAGTTCAAGTGTAACGGTTTTTACATTCCCTCTATAAGTGACACCTTATGAGAAGTGTCCTTTTCTGTGTGACTTATTTCACTTAGAATCGTCTTACCTAAATCCACTCATCATGCTGCTACTAGCCTTATGACATTGATTTCATGGCTGAGTGATATTCCATTGTACATAAGGACCACAACTTTTTGATCCATTTTTCGCTTTCCTGGGATATTTAAGGTGGAATGAAGTGGAGGTCCTTGTCAACAGAGCAGCCCTAAACTTTGGGGTGCTTGTGTCTTGCTGATTTTCAATTTTCCCACTTTATCCCCCCATGCGTGGAAGTGCCCTATGCTCTCTAAGCTGTGTTTTTTAGATGTTTCAGGACACACCGTACACTTCTCCAGAGTGGCTGTTGGCGATTTACATCCCGCCCATCAGTGTAGCAAGGCTCCCATTTCTCCATGGCCTGTCCTGCATTCCTGGTTTTGACACTTTTTTCAGCATGGCCCTTTTGACCGATGGGAAGCGAGACTTCTTTGTAGCGCTGATTTGCCTTTCCAGGTTGCTTGGTTGGCCAAAAAGGACGTATGCGTTTTTTCCTGAATATATTCAGGAAAAAACGCATACGCCCTTTTTGGCCAAGGGCATCATTGTCAACGTTTTGCCGCTTTTCATGTGCTTTAAAGGCGATTCGAATCTACCTCCTGAAATCTGTTTCCTGCAATTCTGCCTTGATTTCAAATCCTCTTCTTTGCCTTCCCTCAATATATTTGTGGACGAGAGTTATCATTTATAACTCTGCAGGTTTGTGAATTGCAGTGCCCTGAAGCTCCATTTCACAAGTCGCTTTCTTGGGAGCTGGCCGCAAAAGCGCAGGATGGCTTCAGGCCCTGTTCTGGTTCCGGGGGGCAGGCTGAGCCTGTGGTTAATTCTTCTTCCTGATGGGAAAATAGAGTGACCTGTGCCTGTCCCAACACCAAGAGCTAGTCTCTCATTGGTTCCCCGTCTTCCCGTTCATCCTCAGGACAAATTGCAACCTGTACGGAACAGGAGGTTAAAGGTGCTGATGCTCCAAGTAGGGAGATTGCCAGTAAAGTGGCTGGAATGGCGAACCCGAGCACAAGGAGATGAGAAATGAGGTGCGTTTTAGAAACCTTTCCCCATCACACGGTGTACCATCTTCTGGGTTTCTCATGCATGTTTTCGATGTAGGAAGATGCCCTTGAACCTGGAGATTTGGGACCCATGCGATGGGTAGCACGCAGTATTACTTTAAAGGGTCTGCGTTTGCTCACCCAACCTCACCAAACCTCTCAGCCCCAAGAGTGTCCACCCTTATGTCTCATCCAGCTGTGGGTCTAGATATGGTCAATCCAGGTTGCATCACAGCCCCTGAACGAATTGTGTAAGAATTTCTCTCTCTTTCCCTGTCTTTGTTTCATGGGTTTTTAAAAGTAATTTATTTTTATAATGGGGTTTAGCTGCTTTTCACGGCTGTGTTTATGCCGCTTTACACCCACTTGACACACTAACAGAGAGATATCAATACATAGGTTTTAAGATTATTACTAGTCAGATATATTCTTGTGCGGTGAATCGGGCGTGTTGAGTCCAGTTCTCTGAGCAAGGAGTAGGTCTTGTCTATTACATATTGGGTTTATGGAACGGTATCTGAGCTAATTTGAAACTCTTGTTTTATGTATCACCCCACCTCACCTTTCCCGTTAAGCAGCCATAGTGTGTTTTCTGCATGTGTGACTCTGTTCTGTTTTGTAATTCAGTTCAAGTGTAACGGTTTTTACATTCCCTCTATAAGTGACACCTTATGAGAAGTGTCCTTTTCTGTGTGACTTATTTCACTTAGAATCGTCTTACCTAAATCCACTCATCATGCTGCTACTAGCCTTATGACATTGATTTCATGGCTGAGTGATATTCCATTGTACATAAGGACCACAACTTTTTGATCCATTTTTCGCTTTCCTGGGATATTTAAGGTGGAATGAAGTGGAGGTCCTTGTCAACAGAGCAGCCCTAAACTTTGGGGTGCTTGTGTCTTGCTGATTTTCAATTTTCCCACTTTATCCCCCCATGCGTGGAAGTGCCCTATGCTCTCTAAGCTGTGTTTTTTAGATGTTTCAGGACACACCGTACACTTCTCCAGAGTGGCTGTTGGCGATTTACATCCCGCCCATCAGTGTAGCAAGGCTCCCATTTCTCCATGGCCTGTCCTGCATTTCTGGTTTTGACACTTTTTTCAGCATGGCCCTTTTGACCGATGGGAAGCGAGACTTCTTTGTAGCGCTGATTTGCCTTTCCAGGTTGTTTGGTTGGCCAAAAAGGGCGTATGCGTTTTTTCCTGAATATATTCAGGAAAAAACGCATACGCCCTTTTTGGCCAAGGGCATCATTGTCAACGTTTTGCCGCTTTTCATGTGCTTTAAAGGCGATTCGAATCTACCTCCTGAAATCTGTTTCCTGCAATTCTGCCTTGATTTCAAATCCTCTTCTTTGCCTTCCCTCAATATATTTGTGGACGAGAGTTATCATTTATAACTCTGCAGGTTTGTGAATTGCAGTGCCCTGAAGCTCCATTTTACAAGTCGCTTTCTTGGGAGCTGGCCGCAAAAGCGCAGGATGGCTTCAGGCCCTGTTCTGGTTCCGGGGGGCAGGCTGAGCCTGTGGTTAATTCTTCTTCCTGATGGGAAAATAGAGTGACCTGTGCCTGTCCCAACACCAAGAGCTAGTCTCTCATTGGTTCCCTGTCTTCCCGTTCATCCTCAGGAAAAATTGCAACCTGTACGGAACAGGAGGTTAAAGGTGCTGATGCTCCAAGTAGGGAGATTGCTAGTAAAGTGGCTGGAATGGCGAACCCGAGCACAAGGAGATGAGAAATGAGGTGCATTTTAGAAACCTTTCCCCATCACACGGTGTACCATCTTCTGGGTTTCTCATGCATGTTTTCGATGTAGGAAGATGCCCTTGAACCTGGAGATTTGGGACCCATGCGATGGGTAGCACGCAGTATTACTTTAAAGGGTCTGCGTTTGCTCACCCAACCTCACCAAACCTCTCAGCCCCAAGAGTGTCCACCCTTATGTCTCATCCAGCTGTGGTTCTAGATATGGTCAATCCAGGTTGCATCACAGCCCCTGAACGAATTGTGTAAGAATTTCTCTCTCTTTCCCTGTCTTTGTTTCATGGGTTTTTAAAAGTAATTTATTTTTATAATGGGGTTTAGCTGCTTTTCACGGCTGTGTTTATGCCGCTTTACACCCACTTGACACACTAACAGAGAGATATCAATACATAGGTTTTAAGATTTTTACTAGTCAGATATATTCTTGTGCGGTGAATCGGGCGTGTTGGGTCCAGTTCTCTGAGCAAGGAGTAGGTCTTGTCTATTACATATTGGGTTTATGGAACGGTATCTGAGCTAATTTGAAACTCTTGTTTTATGTATCACCCCACCTCACCTTTCCCGTTAAGCAGCCATAGTGTGTTTTCTGCATGTGTGACTCTGTTCTGTTTTGTAATTCAGTTCAAGTGTAACGGTTTTTACATTCCCTCTATAAGTGACACCTTATGAGAAGTGTCCTTTTCTGTGTGACTTATTTCACTTAGAATCGTCTTACCTAAATCCACTCATCATGCTGCTACTAGCCTTATGACATTGATTTCATGGCTGAGTGATATTCCATTGTACATAAGGACCACAACTTTTTGATCCATTTTTCGCTTTCCTGGGATATTTAAGGTGGAATGAAGTGGAGGTCCTTGTCAACAGAGCAGCCCTAAACTTTGGGGTGCTTGTGTCTTGCTGATTTTCAATTTTCCCACTTTATCCCCCCATGCGTGGAAGTGCCCTATGCTCTCTAAGCTGTGTTTTTTAGATGTTTCAGGACACACCGTACACTTCTCCAGAGTGGCTGTTGGCGATTTACATCCCGCCCATCAGTGTAGCAAGGCTCCCATTTCTCCATGGCCTGTCCAGTATTCCTGGTCTTGACACTTTTTTCAGCATGGCCCTTTTGACCGATGGGAAGCGAGACTTCTTTGTAGCGCTGATTTGCCTTTCCAGGTTGCTTGGTTGGCCAAAAAGGGCGTATGCGTTTTTTCCTGAATATATTCAGGAAAAAACGCATACGCCCTTTTTGGCCAAGGGCATCATTGTCAACGTTTTGCCGCTTTTCATGTGCTTTAAAGGCGATTCGAATCTACCTCCTGAAATCTGTTTCCTGCAATTCTGCCTTGATTTCAAATCCTCTTCTTTGCCTTCCCTCAATATATTTGTGGACGAGAGTTATCATTTATAACTCTGCAGGTTTGTGAATTGCAGTGCCCTGAAGCTCCATTTTACAAGTCGCTTTCTTGGGAGCTGGCCGCAAAAGCGCAGGATGGCTTCAGGCCCTGTTCTGGTTCCGGGGGGCAGGCTGAGCCTGTGGTTAATTCTTCTTCCTGATGGGAAAATAGAGTGACCTGTGCCTGTCCCAACACCAAGAGCTAGTCTCTCATTGGTTCCCTGTCTTCCCGTTCATCCTCAGGAAAAATTGCAACCTGTACGGAACAGGAGGTTAAAGGTGCTGATGCTCCAAGTAGGGAGATTGCTAGTAAAGTGGCTGGAATGGCGAACCCGAGCACAAGGAGATGAGAAATGAGGTGCATTTTAGAAACCTTTCCCCATCACACGGTGTACCATCTTCTGGGTTTCTCATGCATGTTTTCGATGTAGGAAGATGCCCTTGAACCTGGAGATTTGGGACCCATGCGATGGGTAGCACGCAGTATTACTTTAAAGGGTCTGCGTTTGCTCACCCAACCTCACCAAACCTCTCAGCCCCAAGAGTGTCCACCCTTATGTCTCATCCAGCTGTGGTTCTAGATATGGTCAATCCAGGTTGCATCACAGCCCCTGAACGAATTGTGTAAGAATTTCTCTCTCTTTCCCTGTCTTTGTTTCATGGGTTTTTAAAAGTAATTTATTTTTATAATGGGGTTTAGCTGCTTTTCACGGCTGTGTTTATGCCGCTTTACACCCACTTGACACACTAACAGAGAGATATCAATACATAGGTTTTAAGATTTTTACTAGTCAGATATATTCTTGTGCGGTGAATCGGGCGTGTTGGGTCCAGTTCTCTGAGCAAGGAGTAGGTCTTGTCTATTACATATTGGGTTTATGGAACGGTATCTGAGCTAATTTGAAACTCTTGTTTTATGTATCACCCCACCTCACCTTTCCCGTTAAGCAGCCATAGTGTGTTTTCTGCATGTGTGACTCTGTTCTGTTTTGTAATTCAGTTCAAGTGTAACGGTTTTTACATTCCCTCTATAAGTGACACCTTATGAGAAGTGTCCTTTTCTGTGTGACTTATTTCACTTAGAATCGTCTTACCTAAATCCACTCATCATGCTGCTACTAGCCTTATGACATTGATTTCATGGCTGAGTGATATTCCATTGTACATAAGGACCACAACTTTTTGATCCATTTTTCGCTTTCCTGGGATATTTAAGGTGGAATGAAGTGGAGGTCCTTGTCAACAGAGCAGCCCTAAACTTTGGGGTGCTTGTGTCTTGCTGATTTTCAATTTTCCCACTTTATCCCCCCATGCGTGGAAGTGCCCTATGCTCTCTAAGCTGTGTTTTTTAGATGTTTCAGGACACACCGTACACTTCTCCAGAGTGGCTGTTGGCGATTTACATCCCGCCCATCAGTGTAGCAAGGCTCCCATTTCTCCATGGCCTGTCCTGCATTTCTGGTTTTGACACTTTTTTCAGCATGGCCCTTTTGACCGATGGGAAGCGAGACTTCTTTGTAGCGCTGATTTGCCTTTCCAGGTTGTTTGGTTGGCCAAAAAGGGCGTATGCGTTTTTTCCTGAATATATTCAGGAAAAAACGCATACGCCCTTTTTGGCCAAGGGCATCATTGTCAACGTTTTGCCGCTTTTCATGTGCTTTAAAGGCGATTCGAATCTACCTCCTGAAATCTGTTTCCTGCAATTCTGCCTTGATTTCAAATCCTCTTCTTTGCCTTCCCTCAATATATTTGTGGACGAGAGTTATCATTTATAACTCTGCAGGTTTGTGAATTGCAGTGCCCTGAAGCTCCATTTTACAAGTCGCTTTCTTGGGAGCTGGCCGCAAAAGCGCAGGATGGCTTCAGGCCCTGTTCTGGTTCCGGGGGGCAGGCTGAGCCTGTGGTTAATTCTTCTTCCTGATGGGAAAATAGAGTGACCTGTGCCTGTCCCAACACCAAGAGCTAGTCTCTCATTGGTTCCCTGTCTTCCCGTTCATCCTCAGGAAAAATTGCAACCTGTACGGAACAGGAGGTTAAAGGTGCTGATGCTCCAAGTAGGGAGATTGCTAGTAAAGTGGCTGGAATGGCGAACCCGAGCACAAGGAGATGAGAAATGAGGTGCATTTTAGAAACCTTTCCCCATCACACGGTGTACCATCTTCTGGGTTTCTCATGCATGTTTTCGATGTAGGAAGATGCCCTTGAACCTGGAGATTTGGGACCCATGCGATGGGTAGCACGCAGTATTACTTTAAAGGGTCTGCGTTTGCTCACCCAACCTCACCAAACCTCTCAGCCCCAAGAGTGTCCACCCTTATGTCTCATCCAGCTGTGGTTCTAGATATGGTCAATCCAGGTTGCATCACAGCCCCTGAACGAATTGTGTAAGAATTTCTCTCTCTTTCCCTGTCTTTGTTTCATGGGTTTTTAAAAGTAATTTATTTTTATAATGGGGTTTAGCTGCTTTTCACGGCTGTGTTTATGCCGCTTTACACCCACTTGACACACTAACAGAGAGATATCAATACATAGGTTTTAAGATTTTTACTAGTCAGATATATTCTTGTGCGGTGAATCGGGCGTGTTGGGTCCAGTTCTCTGAGCAAGGAGTAGGTCTTGTCTATTACATATTGGGTTTATGGAACGGTATCTGAGCTAATTTGAAACTCTTGTTTAATGTATCACCCCACCTCACCTTTCCCGTTAAGCAGCCATAGTGTGTTTTCTGCATGTGTGACTCTGTTCTGTTTTGTAATTCAGTTCAAGTGTAACGGTTTTTACATTCCCTCTATAAGTGACACCTTATGAGAAGTGTCCTTTTCTGTGTGACTTATTTCACTTAGAATCGTCTTACCTAAATCCACTCATCATGCTGCTACTAGCCTTATGACATTGATTTCATGGCTGAGTGATATTCCATTGTACATAAGGACCACAACTTTTTGATCCATTTTTCGCTTTCCTGGGATATTTAAGGTGGAATGAAGTGGAGGTCCTTGTCAACAGAGCAGCCCTAAACTTTGGGGTGCTTGTGTCTTGCTGATTTTCAATTTTCCCACTTTATCCCCCCATGCGTGGAAGTGCCCTATGCTCTCTAAGCTGTGTTTTTTAGATGTTTCAGGACACACCGTACACTTCTCCAGAGTGGCTGTTGGCGATTTACATCCCGCCCATCAGTGTAGCAAGGCTCCCATTTCTCCATGGCCTGTCCAGTATTCCTGGTCTTGACACTTTTTTCAGCATGGCCCTTTTGACCGATGGGAAGCGAGACTTCTTTGTAGCGCTGATTTGCCTTTCCAGGTTGCTTGGTTGGCCAAAAAGGGCGTATGCGTTTTTTCCTGAATATATTCAGGAAAAAACGCATACGCCCTTTTTGGCCAAGGGCATCATTGTCAACGTTTTGCCGCTTTTCATGTGCTTTAAAGGCGATTCGAATCTACCTCCTGAAATCTGTTTCCTGCAATTCTGCCTTGATTTCAAATCCTCTTCTTTGCCTTCCCTCAATATATTTGTGGACGAGAGTTATCATTTATAACTCTGCAGGTTTGTGAATTGCAGTGCCCTGAAGCTCCATTTTACAAGTCGCTTTCTTGGGAGCTGGCCGCAAAAGCGCAGGATGGCTTCAGGCCCTGTTCTGGTTCCGGGGGGCAGGCTGAGCCTGTGGTTAATTCTTCTTCCTGATGGGAAAATAGAGTGACCTGTGCCTGTCCCAACACCAAGAGCTAGTCTCTCATTGGTTCCCCGTCTTCCCGTTCATCCTCAGGACAAATTGCAACCTGTACGGAACAGGAGGTTAAAGGTGCTGATGCTCCAAGTAGGGAGATTGCTAGTAAAGTGGCTGGAATGGCGAACCCGAGCACAAGGAGATGAGAAATGAGGTGCGTTTTAGAAACCTTTCCCCATCACACGGTGTACCATCTTCTGGGTTTCTCATGCATGTTTTCGATGTAGGAAGATGCCCTTGAACCTGGAGATTTGGGACCCATGCGATGGGTAGCACGCAGTATTACTTTAAAGGGTCTGCGTTTGCTCACCCAACCTCACCAAACCTCTCAGCCCCAAGAGTGTCCACCCTTATGTCTCATCCAGCTGTGGTTCTAGATATGGTCAATCCAGGTTGCATCACAGCCCCTGAACGAATTGTGTAAGAATTTCTCTCTCTTTCCCTGTCTTTGTTTCATGGGTTTTTAAAAGTAATTTATTTTTATAATGGGGTTTAGCTGCTTTTCACGGCTGTGTTTATGCCGCTTTACACCCACTTGACACACTAACAGAGAGATATCAATACATAGGTTTTAAGATTATTACTAGTCAGATATATTCTTGTGCGGTGAATCGGGCGTGTTGAGTCCAGTTCTCTGAGCAAGGAGTAGGTCTTGTCTATTACATATTGGGTTTATGGAACGGTATCTGAGCTAATTTGAAACTCTTGTTTTATGTATCAGCCCACCTCACCTTTCCCGTTAAGCAGCCATAGTGTGTTTTCTGCATGTGTGACTCTGTTCTGTTTTGTAATTCAGTTCAAGTGTAACGGTTTTTACATTCCCTCTATAAGTGACACCTTATGAGAAGTGTCCTTTTCTGTGTGACTTATTTCACTTAGAATCGTCTTACCTAAATCCACTCATCATGCTGCTACTAGCCTTATGACATTGATTTCATGGCTGAGTGATATTCCATTGTACATAAGGACCACAACTTTTTGATCCATTTTTCGCTGTCCTGGGATATTTAAGGTGGAATGAAGTGGAGGTCCTTGTCAACAGAGCAGCCCTAAACTTTGGGGTGCTTGTGTCTTGCTGATTTTCAATTTTCCCACTTTATCCCCCCATGCGTGGAAGTGCCCTATGCTCTCTAAGCTGTGTTTTTTAGATGTTTCAGGACACACCGTACACTTCTCCAGAGTGGCTGTTGGCGATTTACATCCCGCCCATCAGTGTAGCAAGGCTCCCATTTCTCCATGGCCTGTCCTGTATTCCTGGTCTTGACACTTTTTTCAGCATGGCCCTTTTGACCGATGGGAAGCGAGACTTCTTTGTAGCGCTGATTTGCCTTTCCAGGTTGCTTGGTTGGCCAAAAAGGGCGTATGCGTTTTTTCCTGAATATATTCAGGAAAAAACGCATACGCCCTTTTTGGCCAAGGGCATCATTGTCAACGTTTTGCCGCTTTTCATGTGCTTTAAAGGCGATTCGAATCTACCTCCTGAAATCTGTTTCCTGCAATTCTGCCTTGATTTCAAATCCTCTTCTTTGCCTTCCCTCAATATATTTGTGGACGAGAGTTATCATTTATAACTCTGCAGGTTTGTGAATTGCAGTGCCCTGAAGCTCCATTTCACAAGTCGCTTTCTTGGGAGCTGGCCGCAAAAGCGCAGGATGGCTTCAGGCCCTGTTCTGGTTCCGGGGGGCAGGCTGAGCCTGTGGTTAATTCTTCTTCCTGATGGGAAAATAGAGTGACCTGTGCCTGTCCCAACACCAAGAGCTAGTCTCTCATTGGTTCCCCGTCTTCCCGTTCATCCTCAGGACAAATTGCAACCTGTACGGAACAGGAGGTTAAAGGTGCTGATGCTCCAAGTAGGGAGATTGCTAGTAAAGTGGCTGGAATGGCGAACCCGAACACAAGGAGATGAGAAATGAGGTGCGTTTTAGAAACCTTTCCCCATCACACGGTGTACCATCTTCTGGGTTTCTCATGCATGTTTTCGATGTAGGAAGATGCCCTTGAACCTGGAGATTTGGGACCCATGCGATGGGTAGCACGCAGTATTACTTTAAAGGGTCTGCGTTTGCTCACCCAACCTCACCAAACCTCTCAGCCCCAAGAGTGTCCACCCTTATGTCTCATCCAGCTGTGGGTCTAGATATGGTCAATCCAGGTTGCATCACAGCCCCTGAACGAATTGTGTAAGAATTTCTCTCTCTTTCCCTGTCTTTGTTTCATGGGTTTTTAAAAGTAATTTATTTTTATAATGGGGTTTAGCTGCTTTTCACGGCTGTGTTTATGCCGCTTTACACCCACTTGACACACTAACAGAGAGATATCAATACATAGGTTTTAAGATTATTACTAGTCAGATATATTCTTGTGCGGTGAATCGGGCGTGTTGAGTCCAGTTCTCTGAGCAAGGAGTAGGTCTTGTCTATTACATATTGGGTTTATGGAACGGTATCTGAGCTAATTTGAAGCTCTTGTTTTATGTATCACCCCACCTCACCTTTCCCGTTAAGCAGCCATAGTGTGTTTTCTGCATGTGTGACTCTGTTCTGTTTTGTAATTCAGTTCAAGTGTAACGGTTTTTACATTCCCTCTATAAGTGACACCTTATGAGAAGTGTCCTTTTCTGTGTGACTTATTTCACTTAGAATCGTCTTACCTAAATCCACTCATCATGCTGCTACTAGCCTTATGACATTGATTTCATGGCTGAGTGATATTCCATTGTACATAAGGACCACAACTTTTTGATCCATTTTTCGCTGTCCTGGGATATTTAAGGTGGAATGAAGTGGAGGTCCTTGTCAACAGAGCAGCCCTAAACTTTGGGGTGCTTGTGTCTTGCTGATTTTCAATTTTCCCACTTTATCCCCCCATGCGTGGAAGTGCCCTATGCTCTCTAAGCTGTGTTTTTTAGATGTTTCAGGACACACCGTACACTTCTCCAGAGTGGCTGTTGGCGATTTACATCCCGCCCATCAGTGTAGCAAGGCTCCCATTTCTCCATGGCCTGTCCTGCATTCCTGGTCTTGACACTTTTTTCAGCATGGCCCTTTTGACCGATGGGAAGCGAGACTTCTTTGTAGCGCTGATTTGCCTTTCCAGGTTGCTTGGTTGGCCAAAAAGGGCGTATGCGTTTTTTCCTGAATATATTCAGGAAAAAACGCATACGCCCTTTTTGGCCAAGGGCATCATTGTCAACGTTTTGCCGCTTTTCATGTGCTTTAAAGGCGATTCGAATCTACCTCCTGAAATCTGTTTCCTGCAATTCTGCCTTGATTTCAAATCCTCTTCTTTGCCTTCCCTCAATATATTTGTGGACGAGAGTTATCATTTATAACTCTGCAGGTTTGTGAATTGCAGTGCCCTGAAGCTCCATTTTACAAGTCGCTTTCTTGGGAGCTGGCCGCAAAAGCGCAGGATGGCTTCAGGCCCTGTTCTGGTTCCGGGGGGCAGGCTGAGCCTGTGGTTAATTCTTCTTCCTGATGGGAAAATAGAGTGACCTGTGCCTGTCCCAACAACAAGAGCTAGTCTCTCATTGGTTCCCCGTCTTCCCGTTCATCCTCAGGACAAATTGCAACCTGTACGGAACAGGAGGTTAAAGGTGCTGATGCTCCAAGTAGGGAGATTGCTAGTAAAGTGGCTGGAATGGCGAACCCGAGCACAAGGAGATGAGAAATGAGGTGCGTTTTAGAAACCTTTCCCCATCACACGGTGTACCATCTTCTGGGTTTCTCATGCATGTTTTCGATGTAGGAAGATGCCCTTGAACCTGGAGATTTGGGACCCATGCGATGGGTAGCACGCAGTATTACTTTAAAGGGTCTGCGTTTGTTCACCCAACCTCACCAAACCTCTCAGCCCCAAGAGTGTCCACGCTTATGTCTCATCCAGCTGTGGGTCTAGATATGGTCAATCCAGGTTGCATCACAGCCCCTGAACGAATTGTGTAAGAATTTCTCTCTCTTTCCCTGTCTTTGTTTCATGGGTTTTTAAAAGTAATTTATTTTTATAATGGGGTTTAGCTGCTTTTCACGGCTGTGTTTATGCCGCTTTACACCCACTTGACACACTAACAGAGAGATATCAATACATAGGTTTTAAGATTATTACTAGTCAGATATATTCTTGTGCGGTGAATCGGGCGTGTTGAGTCCAGTTCTCTGAGCAAGGAGTAGGTCTTGTCTATTACATATTGGGTTTATGGAACGGTATCTGAGCTAATTTGAAGCTCTTGTTTTATGTATCACCCCACCTCACCTTTCCCGTTAAGCAGCCATAGTGTGTTTTCTGCATGTGTGACTCTGTTCTGTTTTGTAATTCAGTTCAAGTGTAACGGTTTTTACATTCCCTCTATAAGTGACACCTTATGAGAAGTGTCCTTTTCTGTGTGACTTATTTCACTTAGAATCGTCTTACCTAAATCCACTCATCATGCTGCTACTAGCCTTATGACATTGATTTCATGGCTGAGTGATATTCCATTGTACATAAGGACCACAACTTTTTGATCCATTTTTCGCTGTCCTGGGATATTTAAGGTGGAATGAAGTGGAGGTCCTTGTCAACAGAGCAGCCCTAAACTTTGGGGTGCTTGTGTCTTGCTGATTTTCAATTTTCCCACTTTATCCCCCCATGCGTGGAAGTGCCCTATGCTCTCTAAGCTGTGTTTTTTAGATGTTTCAGGACACACCGTACACTTCTCCAGAGTGGCTGTTGGCGATTTACATCCCGCCCATCAGTGTAGCAAGGCTCCCATTTCTCCATGGCCTGTCCTGTATTCCTGGTCTTGACACTTTTTTCAGCATGGCCCTTTTGACCGATGGGAAGCGAGACTTCTTTGTAGCGCTGATTTGCCTTTCCAGGTTGCTTGGTTGGCCAAAAAGGTCGTATGCGTTTTTTCCTGAATATATTCAGGAAAAAACGCATACGCCCTTTTTGGCCAAGGGCATCATTGTCAACGTTTTGCCGCTTTTCATGTGCTTTAAAGGCGATTCGAATCTACCTCCTGAAATCTGTTTCCTGCAATTCTGCCTTGATTTCAAATCCTCTTCTTTGCCTTCCCTCAATATATTTGTGGACGAGAGTTATCATTTATAACTCTGCAGGTTTGTGAATTGCAGTGCCCTGAAGCTCCATTTCACAAGTCGCTTTCTTGGGAGCTGGCCGCAAAAGCGCAGGATGGCTTCAGGCCCTGTTCTGGTTCCGGGGGGCAGGCTGAGCCTGTGGTTAATTCTTCTTCCTGATGGGAAAATAGAGTGACCTGTGCCTGTCCCAACACCAAGAGCTAGTCTCTCATTGGTTCCCCGTCTTCCCGTTCATCCTCAGGACAAATTGCAACCTGTACGGAACAGGAGGTTAAAGGTGCTGATGCTCCAAGTAGGGAGATTGCTAGTAAAGTGGCTGGAATGGCGAACCCGAACACAAGGAGATGAGAAATGAGGTGCGTTTTAGAAACCTTTCCCCATCACACGGTGTACCATCTTCTGGGTTTCTCATGCATGTTTTCGATGTAGGAAGATGCCCTTGAACCTGGAGATTTGGGACCCATGCGATGGGTAGCACGCAGTATTACTTTAAAGGGTCTGCGTTTGCTCACCCAACCTCACCAAACCTCTCAGCCCCAAGAGTGTCCACCCTTATGTCTCATCCAGCTGTGGGTCTAGATATGGTCAATCCAGGTTGCATCACAGCCCCTGAACGAATTGTGTAAGAATTTCTCTCTCTTTCCCTGTCTTTGTTTCATGGGTTTTTAAAAGTAATTTATTTTTATAATGGGGTTTAGCTGCTTTTCACGGCTGTGTTTATGCCGCTTTACACCCACTTGACACACTAACAGAGAGATATCAATACATAGGTTTTAAGATTATTACTAGTCAGATATATTCTTGTGCGGTGAATCGGGCGTGTTGAGTCCAGTTCTCTGAGCAAGGAGTAGGTCTTGTCTATTACATATTGGTTTTATGGAACGGTATCTGAGCTAATTTGAAGCTCTTGTTTTATGTATCACCCCACCTCACCTTTCCCGTTAAGCAGCCATAGTGTGTTTTCTGCATGTGTGACTCTGTTCTGTTTTGTAATTCAGTTCAAGTGTAACGGTTTTTACATTCCCTCTATAAGTGACACCTTATGAGAAGTGTCCTTTTCTGTGTGACTTATTTCACTTAGAATCGTCTTACCTAAATCCACTCATCATGCTGCTACTAGCCTTATGACATTGATTTCATGGCTGAGTGATATTCCATTGTACATAAGGACCACAACTTTTTGATCCATTTTTCGCTGTCCTGGGATATTTAAGGTGGAATGAAGTGGAGGTCCTTGTCAACAGAGCAGCCCTAAACTTTGGGGTGCTTGTGTCTTGCTGATTTTCAATTTTCCCACTTTATCCCCCCATGCGTGGAAGTGCCCTATGCTCTCTAAGCTGTGTTTTTTAGATGTTTCAGGACACACCGTACACTTCTCCAGAGTGGCTGTTGGCGATTTACATCCCGCCCATCAGTGTAGCAAGGCTCCCATTTCTCCATGGCCTGTCCTGCATTCCTGGTCTTGACACTTTTTTCAGCATGGCCCTTTTGACCGATGGGAAGCGAGACTTCTTTGTAGCGCTGATTTGCCTTTCCAGGTTGCTTGGTTGGCCAAAAAGGGCGTATGCGTTTTTTCCTGAATATATTCAGGAAAAAACGCATACGCCCTTTTTGGCCAAGGGCATCATTGTCAACGTTTTGCCGCTTTTCATGTGCTTTAAAGGCGATTCGAATCTACCTCCTGAAATCTGTTTCCTGCAATTCTGCCTTGATTTCAAATCCTCTTCTTTGCCTTCCCTCAATATATTTGTGGACGAGAGTTATCATTTATAACTCTGCAGGTTTGTGAATTGCAGTGCCCTGAAGCTCCATTTTACAAGTCGCTTTCTTGGGAGCTGGCCGCAAAAGCGCAGGATGGCTTCAGGCCCTGTTCTGGTTCCGGGGGGCAGGCTGAGCCTGTGGTTAATTCTTCTTCCTGATGGGAAAATAGAGTGACCTGTGCCTGTCCCAACACCAAGAGCTAGTCTCTCATTGGTTCCCCGTCTTCCCGTTCATCCTCAGGACAAATTGCAACCTGTACGGAACAGGAGGTTAAAGGTGCTGATGCTCCAAGTAGGGAGATTGCTAGTAAAGTGGCTGGAATGGCGAACCCGAGCACAAGGAGATGAGAAATGAGGTGCGTTTTAGAAACCTTTCCCCATCACACGGTGTACCATCTTCTGGGTTTCTCATGCATGTTTTCGATGTAGGAAGATGCCCTTGAACCTGGAGATTTGGGACCCATGCGATGGGTAGCACGCAGTATTACTTTAAAGGGTCTGCGTTTGCTCACCCAACCTCACCAAACCTCTCAGCCCCAAGAGTGTCCACCCTTATGTCTCATCCAGCTGTGGGTCTAGATATGGTCAATCCAGGTTGCATCACAGCCCCTGAACGAATTGTGTAAGAATTTCTCTCTCTTTCCCTGTCTTTGTTTCATGGGTTTTTAAAAGTAATTTATTTTTATAATGGGGTTTAGCTGCTTTTCACGGCTGTGTTTATGCCGCTTTACACCCACTTGACACACTAACAGAGAGATATCAATACATAGGTTTTAAGATTATTACTAGTCAGATATATTCTTGTGCGGTGAATCGGGCGTGTTGAGTCCAGTTCTCTGAGCAAGGAGTAGGTCTTGTCTATTACATATTGGGTTTATGGAACGGTATCTGAGCTAATTTGAAGCTCTTGTTTTATGTATCACCCCACCTCACCTTTCCCGTTAAGCAGCCATAGTGTGTTTTCTGCATGTGTGACTCTGTTCTGTTTTGTAATTCAGTTCAAGTGTAACGGTTTTTACATTCCCTCTATAAGTGACACCTTATGAGAAGTGTCCTTTTCTGTGTGACTTATTTCACTTAGAATCGTCTTACCTAAATCCACTCATCATGCTGCTACTAGCCTTATGACATTGATTTCATGGCTGAGTGATATTCCATTGTACATAAGGACCACAACTTTTTGATCCATTTTTCGCTGTCCTGGGATATTTAAGGTGGAATGAAGTGGAGGTCCTTGTCAACAGAGCAGCCCTAAACTTTGGGGTGCTTGTGTCTTGCTGATTTTCAATTTTCCCACTTTATCCCCCCATGCGTGGAAGTGCCCTATGCTCTCTAAGCTGTGTTTTTTAGATGTTTCAGGACACACCGTACACTTCTCCAGAGTGGCTGTTGGCGATTTACATCCCGCCCATCAGTGTAGCAAGGCTCCCATTTCTCCATGGCCTGTCCTGCATTCCTGGTTTTGACACTTTTTTCAGCATGGCCCTTTTGACCGATGGGAAGCGAGACTTCTTTGTAGCGCTGATTTGCCTTTCTAGGTTGCTTGGTTGGCCAAAAAGGGCGTATGCGTTTTTTCCTGAATATATTCAGGAAAAAACGCATACGCCCTTTTTGGCCAAGGGCATCATTGTCAACGTTTTGCCGCTTTTAATGTGCTTTAAAGGCGATTCGAATCTACCTCCTGAAATCTGTTTCCTGCAATTCTGCCTTGATTTCAAATCCTCTTCTTTGCCTTCCCTCAATATATTTGTGGACGAGAGTTATCATTTATAACTCTGCAGGTTTGTGAATTGCAGTGCCCTGAAGCTCCATTTTACAAGTCACTTTCTTGGGAGCTGGCCGCAAAAGCGCAGGATGGCTTCAGGCCCTGTTCTGGTTCCGGGGGGCAGGCTGAGCCTGTGGTTAATTCTTCTTCCTGATGGGAAAATAGAGTGACCTGTGCCTGTCCCAACACCAAGAGCTAGTCTCTCATTGGTTCCCCGTCTTCCCGTTCATCCTCAGGACAAATTGCAACCTGTACGGAACAGGAGGTTAAAGGTGCTGATGCTCCAAGTAGGGAGATTGCTAGTAAAGTGGCTGGAATGGCGAACCCGAGCACAAGGAGATGAGAAATGAGGTGCGTTTTAGAAACCTTTCCCCATCACACGGTGTACCATCTTCTGGGTTTCTCATGCATGTTTTCGATGTAGGAAGATGCCCTTGAACCTGGAGACTTGGGACCCATGCGATGGGTAGCACGCAGTATTACTTTAAAGGGTCTGCGTTTGCTCACCCAACCTCACCAAACCACTCAGCCCCAAGAGTGTCCACCCTTATGTCTCATCCAGCTGTGGGTCTAGATATGGTCAATCCAGGTTGCATCACAGCCCCTGAACGAATTGTGTAAGAATTTCTCTCTCTTTCCCTGTCTTTGTTTCATGGGTTTTTAAAAGTAATTTATTTTTATAATGGGGTTTAGCTGCTTTTCACGGCTGTGTTTATGCCGCTTTACACCCACTTGACACACTAACAGAGAGATATCAATACATAGGTTTTAAGATTATTACTAGTCAGATATATTCTTGTGCGGTGAATCGGGCGTGTTGAGTCCAGTTCTCTGAGCAAGGAGTAGGTCTTGTCTATTACATATTGGGTTTATGGAACGGTATCTGAGCTAATTTGAAGCTCTTGTTTTATGTATCACCCCACCTCACCTTTCCCGTTAAGCAGCCATAGTGTGTTTTCTGCATGTGTGACTCTGTTCTGTTTTGTAATTCAGTTCAAGTGTAACGGTTTTTACATTCCCTCTATAAGTGACACCTTATGAGAAGTGTCCTTTTCTGTGTGACTTATTTCACTTAGAATCGTCTTACCTAAATCCACTCATCATGCTGCTACTAGCCTTATGACATTGATTTCATGGCTGAGTGATATTCCATTGTACATAAGGACCACAACTTTTTGATCCATTTTTCGCTGTCCTGGGATATTTAAGGTGGAATGAAGTGGAGGTCCTTGTCAACAGAGCAGCCCTAAACTTTGGGGTGCTTGTGTCTTGCTGATTTTCAATTTTCCCACTTTATCCCCCCATGCGTGGAAGTGCCCTATGCTCTCTAAGCTGTGTTTTTTAGATGTTTCAGGACACACCGTACACTTCTCCAGAGTGGCTGTTGGCGATTTACATCCCGCCCATCAGTGTAGCAAGGCTCCCATTTCTCCATGGCCTGTCCTGCATTCCTGGTCTTGACACTTTTTTCAGCATGGCCCTTTTGACCGATGGGAAGCGAGACTTCTTTGTAGCGCTGATTTGCCTTTCCAGGTTGCTTGGTTGGCCAAAAAGGGCGTATGCGTTTTTTCCTGAATATATTCAGGAAAAAACGCATACGCCCTTTTTGGCCAAGGGCATCATTGTCAACGTTTTGCCGCTTTTCATGTGCTTTAAAGGCGATTCGAATCTACCTCCTGAAATCTGTTTCCTGCAATTCTGCCTTGATTTCAAATCCTCTTCTTTGCCTTCCCTCAATATATTTGTGGACGAGAGTTATCATTTATAACTCTGCAGGTTTGTGAATTGCAGTGCCCTGAAGCTCCATTTTACAAGTCGCTTTCTTGGGAGCTGGCCGCAAAAGCGCAGGATGGCTTCAGGCCCTGTTCTGGTTCCGGGGGGCAGGCTGAGCCTGTGGTTAATTCTTCTTCCTGATGGGAAAATAGAGTGACCTGTGCCTGTCCCAACAACAAGAGCTAGTCTCTCATTGGTTCCCCGTCTTCCCGTTCATCCTCAGGACAAATTGCAACCTGTACGGAACAGGAGGTTAAAGGTGCTGATGCTCCAAGTAGGGAGATTGCTAGTAAAGTGGCTGGAATGGCGAACCCGAGCACAAGGAGATGAGAAATGAGGTGCGTTTTAGAAACCTTTCCCCATCACACGGTGTACCATCTTCTGGGTTTCTCATGCATGTTTTCGATGTAGGAAGATGCCCTTGAACCTGGAGATTTGGGACCCATGCGATGGGTAGCACGCAGTATTACTTTAAAGGGTCTGCGTTTGTTCACCCAACCTCACCAAACCTCTCAGCCCCAAGAGTGTCCACGCTTATGTCTCATCCAGCTGTGGGTCTAGATATGGTCAATCCAGGTTGCATCACAGCCCCTGAACGAATTGTGTAAGAATTTCTCTCTCTTTCCCTGTCTTTGTTTCATGGGTTTTTAAAAGTAATTTATTTTTATAATGGGGTTTAGCTGCTTTTCACGGCTGTGTTTATGCCGCTTTACACCCACTTGACACACTAACAGAGAGATATCAATACATAGGTTTTAAGATTATTACTAGTCAGATATATTCTTGTGCGGTGAATCGGGCGTGTTGAGTCCAGTTCTCTGAGCAAGGAGTAGGTCTTGTCTATTACATATTGGGTTTATGGAACGGTATCTGAGCTAATTTGAAGCTCTTGTTTTATGTATCACCCCACCTCACCTTTCCCGTTAAGCAGCCATAGTGTGTTTTCTGCATGTGTGACTCTGTTCTGTTTTGTAATTCAGTTCAAGTGTAACGGTTTTTACATTCCCTCTATAAGTGACACCTTATGAGAAGTGTCCTTTTCTGTGTGACTTATTTCACTTAGAATCGTCTTACCTAAATCCACTCATCATGCTGCTACTAGCCTTATGACATTGATTTCATGGCTGAGTGATATTCCATTGTACATAAGGACCACAACTTTTTGATCCATTTTTCGCTGTCCTGGGATATTTAAGGTGGAATGAAGTGGAGGTCCTTGTCAACAGAGCAGCCCTAAACTTTGGGGTGCTTGTGTCTTGCTGATTTTCAATTTTCCCACTTTATCCCCCCATGCGTGGAAGTGCCCTATGCTCTCTAAGCTGTGTTTTTTAGATGTTTCAGGACACACCGTACACTTCTCCAGAGTGGCTGTTGGCGATTTACATCCCGCCCATCAGTGTAGCAAGGCTCCCATTTCTCCATGGCCTGTCCTGTATTCCTGGTCTTGACACTTTTTTCAGCATGGCCCTTTTGACCGATGGGAAGCGAGACTTCTTTGTAGCGCTGATTTGCCTTTCCAGGTTGCTTGGTTGGCCAAAAAGGTCGTATGCGTTTTTTCCTGAATATATTCAGGAAAAAACGCATACGCCCTTTTTGGCCAAGGGCATCATTGTCAACGTTTTGCCGCTTTTCATGTGCTTTAAAGGCGATTCGAATCTACCTCCTGAAATCTGTTTCCTGCAATTCTGCCTTGATTTCAAATCCTCTTCTTTGCCTTCCCTCAATATATTTGTGGACGAGAGTTATCATTTATAACTCTGCAGGTTTGTGAATTGCAGTGCCCTGAAGCTCCATTTCACAAGTCGCTTTCTTGGGAGCTGGCCGCAAAAGCGCAGGATGGCTTCAGGCCCTGTTCTGGTTCCGGGGGGCAGGCTGAGCCTGTGGTTAATTCTTCTTCCTGATGGGAAAATAGAGTGACCTGTGCCTGTCCCAACACCAAGAGCTAGTCTCTCATTGGTTCCCCGTCTTCCCGTTCATCCTCAGGACAAATTGCAACCTGTACGGAACAGGAGGTTAAAGGTGCTGATGCTCCAAGTAGGGAGATTGCTAGTAAAGTGGCTGGAATGGCGAACCCGAACACAAGGAGATGAGAAATGAGGTGCGTTTTAGAAACCTTTCCCCATCACACGGTGTACCATCTTCTGGGTTTCTCATGCATGTTTTCGATGTAGGAAGATGCCCTTGAACCTGGAGATTTGGGACCCATGCGATGGGTAGCACGCAGTATTACTTTAAAGGGTCTGCGTTTGCTCACCCAACCTCACCAAACCTCTCAGCCCCAAGAGTGTCCACCCTTATGTCTCATCCAGCTGTGGGTCTAGATATGGTCAATCCAGGTTGCATCACAGCCCCTGAACGAATTGTGTAAGAATTTCTCTCTCTTTCCCTGTCTTTGTTTCATGGGTTTTTAAAAGTAATTTATTTTTATAATGGGGTTTAGCTGCTTTTCACGGCTGTGTTTATGCCGCTTTACACCCACTTGACACACTAACAGAGAGATATCAATACATAGGTTTTAAGATTATTACTAGTCAGATATATTCTTGTGCGGTGAATCGGGCGTGTTGAGTCCAGTTCTCTGAGCAAGGAGTAGGTCTTGTCTATTACATATTGGTTTTATGGAACGGTATCTGAGCTAATTTGAAGCTCTTGTTTTATGTATCACCCCACCTCACCTTTCCCGTTAAGCAGCCATAGTGTGTTTTCTGCATGTGTGACTCTGTTCTGTTTTGTAATTCAGTTCAAGTGTAACGGTTTTTACATTCCCTCTATAAGTGACACCTTATGAGAAGTGTCCTTTTCTGTGTGACTTATTTCACTTAGAATCGTCTTACCTAAATCCACTCATCATGCTGCTACTAGCCTTATGACATTGATTTCATGGCTGAGTGATATTCCATTGTACATAAGGACCACAACTTTTTGATCCATTTTTCGCTGTCCTGGGATATTTAAGGTGGAATGAAGTGGAGGTCCTTGTCAACAGAGCAGCCCTAAACTTTGGGGTGCTTGTGTCTTGCTGATTTTCAATTTTCCCACTTTATCCCCCCATGCGTGGAAGTGCCCTATGCTCTCTAAGCTGTGTTTTTTAGATGTTTCAGGACACACCGTACACTTCTCCAGAGTGGCTGTTGGCGATTTACATCCCGCCCATCAGTGTAGCAAGGCTCCCATTTCTCCATGGCCTGTCCTGCATTCCTGGTCTTGACACTTTTTTCAGCATGGCCCTTTTGACCGATGGGAAGCGAGACTTCTTTGTAGCGCTGATTTGCCTTTCCAGGTTGCTTGGTTGGCCAAAAAGGGCGTATGCGTTTTTTCCTGAATATATTCAGGAAAAAACGCATACGCCCTTTTTGGCCAAGGGCATCATTGTCAACGTTTTGCCGCTTTTCATGTGCTTTAAAGGCGATTCGAATCTACCTCCTGAAATCTGTTTCCTGCAATTCTGCCTTGATTTCAAATCCTCTTCTTTGCCTTCCCTCAATATATTTGTGGACGAGAGTTATCATTTATAACTCTGCAGGTTTGTGAATTGCAGTGCCCTGAAGCTCCATTTTACAAGTCGCTTTCTTGGGAGCTGGCCGCAAAAGCGCAGGATGGCTTCAGGCCCTGTTCTGGTTCCGGGGGGCAGGCTGAGCCTGTGGTTAATTCTTCTTCCTGATGGGAAAATAGAGTGACCTGTGCCTGTCCCAACACCAAGAGCTAGTCTCTCATTGGTTCCCCGTCTTCCCGTTCATCCTCAGGACAAATTGCAACCTGTACGGAACAGGAGGTTAAAGGTGCTGATGCTCCAAGTAGGGAGATTGCTAGTAAAGTGGCTGGAATGGCGAACCCGAGCACAAGGAGATGAGAAATGAGGTGCGTTTTAGAAACCTTTCCCCATCACACGGTGTACCATCTTCTGGGTTTCTCATGCATGTTTTCGATGTAGGAAGATGCCCTTGAACCTGGAGACTTGGGACCCATGCGATGGGTAGCACGCAGTATTACTTTAAAGGGTCTGCGTTTGCTCACCCAACCTCACCAAACCACTCAGCCCCAAGAGTGTCCACCCTTATGTCTCATCCAGCTGTGGGTCTAGATATGGTCAATCCAGGTTGCATCACAGCCCCTGAACGAATTGTGTAAGAATTTCTCTCTCTTTCCCTGTCTTTGTTTCATGGGTTTTTAAAAGTAATTTATTTTTATAATGGGGTTTAGCTGCTTTTCACGGCTGTGTTTATGCCGCTTTACACCCACTTGACACACTAACAGAGAGATATCAATACATAGGTTTTAAGATTATTACTAGTCAGATATATTCTTGTGCGGTGAATCGGGCGTGTTGAGTCCAGTTCTCTGAGCAAGGAGTAGGTCTTGTCTATTACATATTGGGTTTATGGAACGGTATCTGAGCTAATTTGAAACTCTTGTTTTATGTATCACCCCACCTCACCTTTCCCGTTAAGCAGCCATAGTGTGTTTTCTGCATGTGTGACTCTGTTCTGTTTTGTAATTCAGTTCAAGTGTAACGGTTTTTACATTCCCTCTATAAGTGACACCTTATGAGAAGTGTCCTTTTCTGTGTGACTTATTTCACTTAGAATCGTCTTACCTAAATCCACTCATCATGCTGCTACTAGCCTTATGACATTGATTTCATGGCTGAGTGATATTCCATTGTACATAAGGACCACAACTTTTTGATCCATTTTTCGCTGTCCTGGGATATTTAAGGTGGAATGAAGTGGAGGTCCTTGTCAACAGAGCAGCCCTAAACTTTGGGGTGCTTGTGTCTTGCTGATTTTCAATTTTCCCACTTTATCCCCCCATGCGTGGAAGTGCCCTATGCTCTCTAAGCTGTGTTTTTTAGATGTTTCAGGACACACCGTACACTTCTCCAGAGTGGCTGTTGGCGATTTACATCCCGCCCATCAGTGTAGCAAGGCTCCCATTTCTCCATGGCCTGTCCAGTATTCCTGGTCTTGACACTTTTTTCAGCATGGCCCTTTTGACCGATGGGAAGCGAGACTTCTTTGTAGCGCTGATTTGCCTTTCCAGGTTGCTTGGTTGGCCAAAAAGGGCGTATGCGTTTTTTCCTGAATATATTCAGGAAAAAACGCATACGCCCTTTTTGGCCAAGGGCATCATTGTCAACGTTTTGCCGCTTTTCATGTGCTTTAAAGGCGATTCGAATCTACCTCCTGAAATCTGTTTCCTGCAATTCTGCCTTGATTTCAAATCCTCTTCTTTGCCTTCCCTCAATATATTTGTGGACGAGAGTTATCATTTATAACTCTGCAGGTTTGTGAATTGCAGTGCCCTGAAGCTCCATTTTACAAGTCGCTTTCTTGGGAGCTGGCCGCAAAAGCGCAGGATGGCTTCAGGCCCTGTTCTGGTTCCGGGGGGCAGGCTGAGCCTGTGGTTAATTCTTCTTCCTGATGGGAAAATAGAGTGACCTGTGCCTGTCCCAACACCAAGAGCTAGTCTCTCATTGGTTCCCTGTCTTCCCGTTCATCCTCAGGACAAATTGCAACCTGTACGGAACAGGAGGTTAAAGGTGCTGATGCTCCAAGTAGGGAGATTGCTAGTAAAGTGGCTGGAATGGCGAACCCGAGCACAAGGAGATGAGAAATGAGGTGCGTTTTAGAAACCTTTCCCCATCACACGGTGTACCATCTTCTGGGTTTCTCATGCATGTTTTCGATGTAGGAAGATGCCCTTGAACCTGGAGATTTGGGACCCATGCGATGGGTAGCACGCAGTATTACTTTAAAGGGTCTGCGTTTGCTCACCCAACCTCACCAAACCTCTCAGCCCCAAGAGTGTCCACCCTTATGTCTCATCCAGCTGTGGTTCTAGATATGGTCAATCCAGGTTGCATCACAGCCCCTGAACGAATTGTGTAAGAATTTCTCTCTCTTTCCCTGTCTTTGTTTCATGGGTTTTTAAAAGTAATTTATTTTTATAATGGGGATTAGCTGCTTTTCACGGCTGTGTTTATGCCGCTTTACACCCACTTGACACACTAACAGAGAGATATCAATACATAGGTTTTAAGATTATTACTAGTCAGATATATTCTTGTGCGGTGAATCGGGCGTGTTGAGTCCAGTTCTCTGAGCAAGGAGTAGGTCTTGTCTATTACATATTGGGTTTATGGAACGGTATCTGAGCTAATTTGAAACTCTTGTTTTATGTATCAGCCCACCTCACCTTTCCCGTTAAGCAGCCATAGTGTGTTTTCTGCATGTGTGACTCTGTTCTGTTTTGTAATTCAGTTCAAGTGTAACGGTTTTTACATTCCCTCTATAAGTGACACCTTATGAGAAGTGTCCTTTTCTGTGTGACTTATTTCACTTAGAATCGTCTTACCTAAATCCACTCATCATGCTGCTACTAGCCTTATGACATTGATTTCATGGCTGAGTGATATTCCATTGTACATAAGGACCACAACTTTTTGATCCATTTTTCGCTGTCCTGGGATATTTAAGGTGGAATGAAGTGGAGGTCCTTGTCAACAGAGCAGCCCTAAACTTTGGGGTGCTTGTGTCTTGCTGATTTTCAATTTTCCCACTTTATCCCCCCATGCGTGGAAGTGCCCTATGCTCTCTAAGCTGTGTTTTTTAGATGTTTCAGGACACACCGTACACTTCTCCAGAGTGGCTGTTGGCGATTTACATCCCGCCCATCAGTGTAGCAAGGCTCCCATTTCTCCATGGCCTGTCCTGTATTCCTGGTCTTGACACTTTTTTCAGCATGGCCCTTTTGACCGATGGGAAGCGAGACTTCTTTGTAGCGCTGATTTGCCTTTCCAGGTTGCTTGGTTGGCCAAAAAGGGCGTATGCGTTTTTTCCTGAATATATTCAGGAAAAAACGCATACGCCCTTTTTGGCCAAGGGCATCATTGTCAACGTTTTGCCGCTTTTCATGTGCTTTAAAGGCGATTCGAATCTACCTCCTGAAATCTGTTTCCTGCAATTCTGCCTTGATTTCAAATCTTCTTCTTTGCCTTCCCTCAATATATTTGTGGACGAGAGTTATCATTTATAACTCTGCAGGTTTGTGAATTGCAGTGCCCTGAAGCTCCATTTTACAAGTCGCTTTCTTGGGAGCTGGCCGCAAAAGCGCAGGATGGCTTCAGGCCCTGTTCTGGTTCCGGGGGGCAGGCTGAGCCTGTGGTTAATTCTTCTTCCTGATGGGAAAATAGAGTGACCTGTGCCTGTCCCAACACCAAGAGCTAGTCTCTCATTGGTTCCCTGTCTTCCCGTTCATCCTCAGGACAAATTGCAACCTGTACGGAACAGGAGGTTAAAGGTGCTGATGCTCCAAGTTGGGAGATTGCTAGTAAAGTGGCTGGAATGGCGAACCCGAGCACAAGGAGATGAGAAATGAGGTGCGTTTTAGAAACCTTTCCCCATCACACGGTGTACCATCTTCTGGGTTTCTCATGCATGTTTTCGATGTAGGAAGATGCCCTTGAACCTGGAGATTTGGGACCCATGCGATGGGTAGCACGCAGTATTACTTTAAAGGGTCTGCGTTTGCTCACCCAACCTCACCAAACCTCTCAGCCCCAAGAGTGTCCACCCTTATGTCTCATCCAGCTGTGGGTCTAGATATGGTCAATCCAGGTTGCATCACAGCCCCTGAACGAATTGTGTAAGAATTTCTCTCTCTTTCCCTGTCTTTGTTTCATGGGTTTTTAAAAGTAATTTATTTTTATAATGGGGTTTAGCTGCTTTTCACGGCTGTGTTTATGCCGCTTTACACCCACTTGACACACTAACAGAGAGATATCAATACATAGGTTTTAAGATTATTACTAGTCAGATATATTCTTGTGCGGTGAATCGGGCGTGTTGAGTCCAGTTCTCTGAGCAAGGAGTAGGTCTTGTCTATTACATATTGGGTTTATGGAACGGTATCTGAGCTAATTTGAAGCTCTTGTTTTATGTATCACCCCACCTCACCTTTCCCGTTAAGCAGCCATAGTGTGTTTTCTGCATGTGTGACTCTGTTCTGTTTTGTAATTCAGTTCAAGTGTAACGGTTTTTACATTCCCTCTATAAGTGACACCTTATGAGAAGTGTCCTTTTCTGTGTGACTTATTTCACTTAGAATCGTCTTACCTAAATCCACTCATCATGCTGCTACTAGCCTTATGACATTGATTTCATGGCTGAGTGATATTCCATTGTACATAAGGACCACAACTTTTTGATCCATTTTTCGCTGTCCTGGGATATTTAAGGTGGAATGAAGTGGAGGTCCTTGTCAACAGAGCAGCCCTAAACTTTGGGGTGCTTGTGTCTTGCTGATTTTCAATTTTCCCACTTTATCCCCCCATGCGTGGAAGTGCCCTATGCTCTCTAAGCTGTGTTTTTTAGATGTTTCAGGACACACCGTACACTTCTCCAGAGTGGCTGTTGGCGATTTACATCCCGCCCATCAGTGTAGCAAGGCTCCCATTTCTCCATGGCCTGTCCTGTATTCCTGGTCTTGACACTTTTTTCAGCATGGCCCTTTTGACCGATGGGAAGCGAGACTTCTTTGTAGCGCTGATTTGCCTTTCCAGGTTGCTTGGTTGGCCAAAAAGGGCGTATGCGTTTTTTCCTGAATATATTCAGGAAAAAACGCATACGCCCTTTTTGGCCAAGGGCATCATTGTCAACGTTTTGCCGCTTTTCATGTGCTTTAAAGGCGATTCGAATCTACCTCCTGAAATCTGTTTCCTGCAATTCTGCCTTGATTTCAAATCCTCTTCTTTGCCTTCCCTCAATATATTTGTGGACGAGAGTTATCATTTATAACTCTGCAGGTTTGTGAATTGCAGTGCCCTGAAGCTCCATTTTACAAGTCACTTTCTTGGGAGCTGGCCGCAAAAGCGCAGGATGGCTTCAGGCCCTGTTCTGGTTCCGGGGGGCAGGCTGAGCCTGTGGTTAATTCTTCTTCCTGATGGGAAAATAGAGTGACCTGTGCCTGTCCCAACACCAAGAGCTAGTCTCTCATTGGTTCCCCGTCTTCCCGTTCATCCTCAGGACAAATTGCAACCTGTACGGAACAGGAGGTTAAAGGTGCTGATGCTCCAAGTAGGGAGATTGCTAGTAAAGTGGCTGGAATGGCGAACCCGAGCACAAGGAGATGAGAAATGAGGTGCGTTTTAGAAACCTTTCCCCATCACACGGTGTACCATCTTCTGGGTTTCTCATGCATGTTTTCGATGTAGGAAGATGCCCTTGAACCTGGAGACTTGGGACCCATGCGATGGGTAGCACGCAGTATTACTTTAAAGGGTCTGCGTTTGCTCACCCAACCTCACCAAACCACTCAGCCCCAAGAGTGTCCACCCTTATGTCTCATCCAGCTGTGGGTCTAGATATGGTCAATCCAGGTTGCATCACAGCCCCTGAACGAATTGTGTAAGAATTTCTCTCTCTTTCCCTGTCTTTGTTTCATGGGTTTTTAAAAGTAATTTATTTTTATAATGGGGTTTAGCTGCTTTTCACGGCTGTGTTTATGCCGCTTTACACCCACTTGACACACTAACAGAGAGATATCAATACATAGGTTTTAAGATTATTACTAGTCAGATATATTCTTGTGCGGTGAATCGGGCGTGTTGAGTCCAGTTCTCTGAGCAAGGAGTAGGTCTTGTCTATTACATATTGGGTTTATGGAACGGTATCTGAGCTAATTTGAAACTCTTGTTTTATGTATCACCCCACCTCACCTTTCCCGTTAAGCAGCCATAGTGTGTTTTCTGCATGTGTGACTCTGTTCTGTTTTGTAATTCAGTTCAAGTGTAACGGTTTTTACATTCCCTCTATAAGTGACACCTTATGAGAAGTGTCCTTTTCTGTGTGACTTATTTCACTTAGAATCGTCTTACCTAAATCCACTCATCATGCTGCTACTAGCCTTATGACATTGATTTCATGGCTGAGTGATATTCCATTGTACATAAGGACCACAACTTTTTGATCCATTTTTCGCTGTCCTGGGATATTTAAGGTGGAATGAAGTGGAGGTCCTTGTCAACAGAGCAGCCCTAAACTTTGGGGTGCTTGTGTCTTGCTGATTTTCAATTTTCCCACTTTATCCCCCCATGCGTGGAAGTGCCCTATGCTCTCTAAGCTGTGTTTTTTAGATGTTTCAGGACACACCGTACACTTCTCCAGAGTGGCTGTTGGCGATTTACATCCCGCCCATCAGTGTAGCAAGGCTCCCATTTCTCCATGGCCTGTCCAGTATTCCTGGTCTTGACACTTTTTTCAGCATGGCCCTTTTGACCGATGGGAAGCGAGACTTCTTTGTAGCGCTGATTTGCCTTTCCAGGTTGCTTGGTTGGCCAAAAAGGGCGTATGCGTTTTTTCCTGAATATATTCAGGAAAAAACGCATACGCCCTTTTTGGCCAAGGGCATCATTGTCAACGTTTTGCCGCTTTTCATGTGCTTTAAAGGCGATTCGAATCTACCTCCTGAAATCTGTTTCCTGCAATTCTGCCTTGATTTCAAATCCTCTTCTTTGCCTTCCCTCAATATATTTGTGGACGAGAGTTATCATTTATAACTCTGCAGGTTTGTGAATTGCAGTGCCCTGAAGCTCCATTTTACAAGTCGCTTTCTTGGGAGCTGGCCGCAAAAGCGCAGGATGGCTTCAGGCCCTGTTCTGGTTCCGGGGGGCAGGCTGAGCCTGTGGTTAATTCTTCTTCCTGATGGGAAAATAGAGTGACCTGTGCCTGTCCCAACACCAAGAGCTAGTCTCTCATTGGTTCCCTGTCTTCCCGTTCATCCTCAGGACAAATTGCAACCTGTACGGAACAGGAGGTTAAAGGTGCTGATGCTCCAAGTAGGGAGATTGCTAGTAAAGTGGCTGGAATGGCGAACCCGAGCACAAGGAGATGAGAAATGAGGTGCGTTTTAGAAACCTTTCCCCATCACACGGTGTACCATCTTCTGGGTTTCTCATGCATGTTTTCGATGTAGGAAGATGCCCTTGAACCTGGAGATTTGGGACCCATGCGATGGGTAGCACGCAGTATTACTTTAAAGGGTCTGCGTTTGCTCACCCAACCTCACCAAACCTCTCAGCCCCAAGAGTGTCCACCCTTATGTCTCATCCAGCTGTGGTTCTAGATATGGTCAATCCAGGTTGCATCACAGCCCCTGAACGAATTGTGTAAGAATTTCTCTCTCTTTCCCTGTCTTTGTTTCATGGGTTTTTAAAAGTAATTTATTTTTATAATGGGGTTTAGCTGCTTTTCACGGCTGTGTTTATGCCGCTTTACACCCACTTGACACACTAACAGAGAGATATCAATACATAGGTTTTAAGATTATTACTAGTCAGATATATTCTTGTGCGGTGAATCGGGCGTGTTGAGTCCAGTTCTCTGAGCAAGGAGTAGGTCTTGTCTATTACATATTGGGTTTATGGAACGGTATCTGAGCTAATTTGAAACTCTTGTTTTATGTATCAGCCCACCTCACCTTTCCCGTTAAGCAGCCATAGTGTGTTTTCTGCATGTGTGACTCTGTTCTGTTTTGTAATTCAGTTCAAGTGTAACGGTTTTTACATTCCCTCTATAAGTGACACCTTATGAGAAGTGTCCTTTTCTGTGTGACTTATTTCACTTAGAATCGTCTTACCTAAATCCACTCATCATGCTGCTACTAGCCTTATGACATTGATTTCATGGCTGAGTGATATTCCATTGTACATAAGGACCACAACTTTTTGATCCATTTTTCGCTGTCCTGGGATATTTAAGGTGGAATGAAGTGGAGGTCCTTGTCAACAGAGCAGCCCTAAACTTTGGGGTGCTTGTGTCTTGCTGATTTTCAATTTTCCCACTTTATCCCCCCATGCGTGGAAGTGCCCTATGCTCTCTAAGCTGTGTTTTTTAGATGTTTCAGGACACACCGTACACTTCTCCAGAGTGGCTGTTGGCGATTTACATCCCGCCCATCAGTGTAGCAAGGCTCCCATTTCTCCATGGCCTGTCCTGTATTCCTGGTCTTGACACTTTTTTCAGCATGGCCCTTTTGACCGATGGGAAGCGAGACTTCTTTGTAGCGCTGATTTGCCTTTCCAGGTTGCTTGGTTGGCCAAAAAGGGCGTATGCGTTTTTTCCTGAATATATTCAGGAAAAAACGCATACGCCCTTTTTGGCCAAGGGCATCATTGTCAACGTTTTGCCGCTTTTCATGTGCTTTAAAGGCGATTCGAATCTACCTCCTGAAATCTGTTTCCTGCAATTCTGCCTTGATTTCAAATCTTCTTCTTTGCCTTCCCTCAATATATTTGTGGACGAGAGTTATCATTTATAACTCTGCAGGTTTGTGAATTGCAGTGCCCTGAAGCTCCATTTTACAAGTCGCTTTCTTGGGAGCTGGCCGCAAAAGCGCAGGATGGCTTCAGGCCCTGTTCTGGTTCCGGGGGGCAGGCTGAGCCTGTGGTTAATTCTTCTTCCTGATGGGAAAATAGAGTGACCTGTGCCTGTCCCAACACCAAGAGCTAGTCTCTCATTGGTTCCCTGTCTTCCCGTTCATCCTCAGGACAAATTGCAACCTGTACGGAACAGGAGGTTAAAGGTGCTGATGCTCCAAGTTGGGAGATTGCTAGTAAAGTGGCTGGAATGGCGAACCCGAGCACAAGGAGATGAGAAATGAGGTGCGTTTTAGAAACCTTTCCCCATCACACGGTGTACCATCTTCTGGGTTTCTCATGCATGTTTTCGATGTAGGAAGATGCCCTTGAACCTGGAGATTTGGGACCCATGCGATGGGTAGCACGCAGTATTACTTTAAAGGGTCTGCGTTTGCTCACCCAACCTCACCAAACCTCTCAGCCCCAAGAGTGTCCACCCTTATGTCTCATCCAGCTGTGGGTCTAGATATGGTCAATCCAGGTTGCATCACAGCCCCTGAACGAATTGTGTAAGAATTTCTCTCTCTTTCCCTGTCTTTGTTTCATGGGTTTTTAAAAGTAATTTATTTTTATAATGGGGTTTAGCTTCTTTTCACGGCTGTGTTTATGCCGCTTTACACCCACTTGACACACTAACAGAGAGATATCAATACATAGGTTTTAAGATTATTACTAGTCAGATATATTCTTGTGCGGTGAATCGGGCGTGTTGAGTCCAGTTCTCTGAGCAAGGAGTAGGTCTTGTCTATTACATATTGGGTTTATGGAACGGTATCTGAGCTAATTTGAAGCTCTTGTTTTATGTATCACCCCACCTCACCTTTCCCGTTAAGCAGCCATAGTGTGTTTTCTGCATGTGTGACTCTGTTCTGTTTTGTAATTCAGTTCAAGTGTAACGGTTTTTACATTCCCTCTATAAGTGACACCTTATGAGAAGTGTCCTTTTCTGTGTGACTTATTTCACTTAGAATCGTCTTACCTAAATCCACTCATCATGCTGCTACTAGCCTTATGACATTGATTTCATGGCTGAGTGATATTCCATTGTACATAAGGACCACAACTTTTTGATCCATTTTTCGCTGTCCTGGGATATTTAAGGTGGAATGAAGTGGAGGTCCTTGTCAACAGAGCAGCCCTAAACTTTGGGGTGCTTGTGTCTTGCTGATTTTCAATTTTCCCACTTTATCCCCCCATGCGTGGAAGTGCCCTATGCTCTCTAAGCTGTGTTTTTTAGATGTTTCAGGACACACCGTACACTTCTCCAGAGTGGCTGTTGGCGATTTACATCCCGCCCATCAGTGTAGCAAGGCTCCCATTTCTCCATGGCCTGTCCTGTATTCCTGGTCTTGACACTTTTTTCAGCATGGCCCTTTTGACCGATGGGAAGCGAGACTTCTTTGTAGCGCTGATTTGCCTTTCCAGGTTGCTTGGTTGGCCAAAAAGGGCGTATGCGTTTTTTCCTGAATATATTCAGGAAAAAACGCATACGCCCTTTTTGGCCAAGGGCATCATTGTCAACGTTTTGCCGCTTTTCATGTGCTTTAAAGGCGATTCGAATCTACCTCCTGAAATCTGTTTCCTGCAATTCTGCCTTGATTTCAAATCCTCTTCTTTGCCTTCCCTCAATATATTTGTGGACGAGAGTTATCATTTATAACTCTGCAGGTTTGTGAATTGCAGTGCCCTGAAGCTCCATTTTACAAGTCGCTTTCTTGGGAGCTGGCCACAAAAGCGCAGGATGGCTTCAGGCCCTGTTCTGGTTCCGGGGGGCAGGCTGAGCCTGTGGTTAATTCTTCTTCCTGATGGGAAAATAGAGTGACCTGTGCCTGTCCCAACACCAAGAGCTAGTCTCTCATTGGTTCCCTGTCTTCCCGTTCATCCTCAGGACAAATTGCAACCTGTACGGAACAGGAGGTTAAAGGTGCTGATGCTCCAAGTAGGGAGATTGCTAGTAAAGTGGCTGGAATGGCGAACCCGAGCACAAGGAGATGAGAAATGAGGTGCGTTTTAGAAACCTTTCCCCATCACACGGTGTACCATCTTCTGGGTTTCTCATGCATGTTTTCGATGTAGGAAGATGCCCTTGAACCTGGAGATTTGGGACCCATGCGATGGGTAGCACGCAGTATTACTTTAAAGGGTCTGTGTTTGCTCACCCAACCTCACCAAACCTCTCAGCCCCAAGAGTGTCCACCCTTATGTCTTATCCAGCTGTGGTTCTAGATATGGTCAATCCAGGTTGCATCACAGCCCCTGAACGAATTGTGTAAGAATTTCTCTCTCTTTCCCTGTCTTTGTTTCATGGGTTTTTAAAAGTAATTTATTTTTATAATGGGGTTTAGCTGCTTTTCACGGCTGTGTTTATGCCGCTTTACACCCACTTGACACACTAACAGAGAGATATCAATACATAGGTTTTAAGATTATTACTAGTCAGATATATTCTTGTGCGGTGAATCGGGCGTGTTGAGTCCAGTTCTCTGAGCAAGGAGTAGGTCTTGTCTATTACATATTGGGTTTATGGAACGGTATCTGAGCTAATTTGAAGCTCTTGTTTTATGTATCACCCCACCTCACCTTTCCCGTTAAGCAGCCATAGTGTGTTTTCTGCATGTGTGACTCTGTTCTGTTTTGTAATTCAGTTCAAGTGTAACGGTTTTTACATTCCCTCTATAAGTGACACCTTATGAGAAGTGTCCTTTTCTGTGTGACTTATTTCACTTAGAATCGTCTTACCTAAATCCACTCATCATGCTGCTACTAGCCTTATGACATTGATTTCATGGCTGAGTGATATTCCATTGTACATAAGGACCACAACTTTTTGATCCATTTTTCGCTGTCCTGGGATATTTAAGGTGGAATGAAGTGGAGGTCCTTGTCAACAGAGCAGCCCTAAACTTTGGGGTGCTTGTGTCTTGCTGATTTTCAATTTTCCCACTTTATCCCCCCATGCGTGGAAGTGCCCTATGCTCTCTAAGCTGTGTTTTTTAGATGTTTCAGGACACACCGTACACTTCTCCAGAGTGGCTGTTGGCGATTTACATCCCGCCCATCAGTGTAGCAAGGCTCCCATTTCTCCATGGCCTGTCCTGCATTCCTGGTTTTGACACTTTTTTCAGCATGGCCCTTTTGACCGATGGGAAGCGAGACTTCTTTGTAGCGCTGATTTGCCTTTCCAGGTTGCTTGGTTGGCCAAAAAGGGCGTATGCGTTTTTTCCTGAATATATTCAGGAAAAAACGCATACGCCCTTTTTGGCCAAGGGCATCATTGTCAACGTTTTGCCGCTTTTCATGTGCTTTAAAGGCGATTCGAATCTACCTCCTGAAATCTGTTTCCTGCAATTCTGCCTTGATTTCAAATCCTCTTCTTTGCCTTCCCTCAATATATTTGTGGACGAGAGTTATCATTTATAACTCTGCAGGTTTGTGAATTGCAGTGCCCTGAAGCTCCATTTTACAAGTCGCTTTCTTGGGAGCTGGCCGCAAAAGCGCAGGATGGCTTCAGGCCCTGTTCTGGTTCCGGGGGGCAGGCTGAGCCTGTGGTTAATTCTTCTTCCTGATGGGAAAATAGAGTGACCTGTGCCTGTCCCAACACCAAGAGCTAGTCTCTCATTGGTTCCCTGTCTTCCCGTTCATCCTCAGGACAAATTGCAACCTGTACAGAACAGGAGGTTAAAGGTGCTGATGCTCCAAGTAGGGAGATTGCTAGTAAAGTGGCTGGAATGGCGAACCCGAGCACAAGGAGATGAGAAATGAGGTGCGTTTTAGAAACCTTTCCCCATCACACGGTGTACCATCTTCTGGGTTTCTCATGCATGTTTTCTATGTAGGAAGATGCCCTTGAACCTGGAGATTTGGGACCCATGCGATGGGTAGCACGCAGTATTACTTTAAAGGGTCTGCGTTTGTTCACCCTACCTCACCAAACCTCTCAGCCCCAAGAGTGTCCACGCTTATGTCTCATCCAGCTGTGGGTCTAGATATGGTCAATCCAGGTTGCATCACAGCCCCTGAACGAATTGTGTAAGGATTTCTCTCTCTTTCCCTGTCTTTGTTTCATGGGTTTTTAAAAGTAATTTATTTTTATAATGGGGTTTAGCTGCTTTTCACGGCTGTGTTTATGCCGCTTTACACCCACTTGACACACTAACAGAGAGATATCAATACATAGGTTTTAAGATTATTACTAGTCAGATATATTCTTGTGCGGTGAATCGGGCGTGTTGAGTCCAGTTCTCTGAGCAAGGAGTAGGTCTTGTCTATTACATATTGGGTTTATGGAACGGTATCTGAGCTAATTTGAAGCTCTTGTTTTATGTATCACCCCACCTCACCTTTCCCGTTAAGCAGCCATAGTGTGTTTTCTGCATGTGTGACTCTGTTCTGTTTTGTAATTCAGTTCAAGTGTAACGGTTTTTACATTCCCTCTATAAGTGACACCTTATGAGAAGTGTCCTTTTCTGTGTGACTTATTTCACTTAGAATCGTCTTACCTAAATCCACTCATCATGCTGCTACTAGCCTTATGACATTGATTTCATGGCTGAGTGATATTCCATTGTACATAAGGACCACAACTTTTTGATCCATTTTTCGCTGTCCTGGGATATTTAAGGTGGAATGAAGTGGAGGTCCTTGTCAACAGAGCAGCCCTAAACTTTGGGGTGCTTGTGTCTTGCTGATTTTCAATTTTCCCACTTTATCCCCCCATGCGTGGAAGTGCCCTATGCTCTCTAAGCTGTGTTTTTTAGATGTTTCAGGACACACCGTACACTTCTCCAGAGTGGCTGTTGGCGATTTACATCCCGCCCATCAGTGTAGCAAGGCTCCCATTTCTCCATGGCCTGTCCTGCATTCCTGGTTTTGACACTTTTTTCAGCATGGCCCTTTTGACCGATGGGAAGCGAGACTTCTTTGTAGCGCTGATTTGCCTTTCCAGGTTGCTTGGTTGGCCAAAAAGGGCGTATGCGTTTTTTCCTGAATATATTCAGGAAAAAACGCATACGCCCTTTTTGGCCAAGGGCATCATTGTCAACGTTTTGCCGCTTTTCATGTGCTTTAAAGGCGATTCGAATCTACCTCCTGAAATCTGTTTCCTGCAATTCTGCCTTGATTTCAAATCCTCTTCTTTGCCTTCCCTCAATATATTTGTGGACGAGAGTTATCATTTATAACTCTGCAGGTTTGTGAATTGCAGTGCCCTGAAGCTCCATTTTACAAGTCGCTTTCTTGGGAGCTGGCCGCAAAAGCGCAGGATGGCTTCAGGCCCTGTTCTGGTTCCGGGGGGCAGGCTGAGCCTGTGGTTAATTCTTCTTCCTGATGGGAAAATAGAGTGACCTGTGCCTGTCCCAACACCAAGAGCTAGTCTCTCATTGGTTCCCTGTCTTCCCGTTCATCCTCAGGACAAATTGCAACCTGTACAGAACAGGAGGTTAAAGGTGCTGATGCTCCAAGTAGGGAGATTGCTAGTAAAGTGGCTGGAATGGCGAACCCGAGCACAAGGAGATGAGAAATGAGGTGCGTTTTAGAAACCTTTCCCCATCACACGGTGTACCATCTTCTGGGTTTCTCATGCATGTTTTCTATGTAGGAAGATGCCCTTGAACCTGGAGATTTGGGACCCATGCGATGGGTAGCACGCAGTATTACTTTAAAGGGTCTGCGTTTGTTCACCCTACCTCACCAAACCTCTCAGCCCCAAGAGTGTCCACGCTTATGTCTCATCCAGCTGTGGGTCTAGATATGGTCAATCCAGGTTGCATCACAGCCCCTGAACGAATTGTGTAAGGATTTCTCTCTCTTTCCCTGTCTTTGTTTCATGGGTTTTTAAAAGTAATTTATTTTTATAATGGGGTTTAGCTGCTTTTCACGGCTGTGTTTATGCCGCTTTACACCCACTTGACACACTAACAGAGAGATATCAATACATAGGTTTTAAGATTATTACTAGTCAGATATATTCTTGTGCGGTGAATCGGGCGTGTTGAGTCCAGTTCTCTGAGCAAGGAGTAGGTCTTGTCTATTACATATTGGGTTTATGGAACGGTATCTGAGCTAATTTGAAGCTCTTGTTTTATGTATCACCCCACCTCACCTTTCCCGTTAAGCAGCCATAGTGTGTTTTCTGCATGTGTGACTCTGTTCTGTTTTGTAATTCAGTTCAAGTGTAACGGTTTTTACATTCCCTCTATAAGTGACACCTTATGAGAAGTGTCCTTTTCTGTGTGACTTATTTCACTTAGAATCGTCTTACCTAAATCCACTCATCATGCTGCTACTAGCCTTATGACATTGATTTCATGGCTGAGTGATATTCCATTGTACATAAGGACCACAAATTTTTGATCCATTTTTCGCTTTCCTGGGATATTTAAGGTGGAATGAAGTGGAGGTCCTTGTCAACAGAGCAGCCCTAAACTTTGGGGTGCTTGTGTCTTGCTGATTTTCAATTTTCCCACTTTATCCCCCCATGCGTGGAAGTGCCCTATGCTCTCTAAGCTGTGTTTTTTAGATGTTTCAGGACACACCGTACACTTCTCCAGAGTGGCTGTTGGTGATTTACATCCCGCCCATCAGTGTAGCAAGGCTCCCATTTCTCCATGGCCTGTCCTGCATTCCTGGTTTTGACACTTTTTTCAGCATGGCCCTTTTGACCGATGGGAAGCGAGACTTCTTTGTAGCGCTGATTTGCCTTTCCAGGTTGCTTGGTTGGCCAAAAAGGGCGTATGCGTTTTTTCCTGAATATATTCAGGAAAAAACGCATACGCCCTTTTTGGCCAAGGGCATCATTGTCAACGTTTTGCTGCTTTTCATGTGCTTTAAAGGCGATTCGAATCTACCTCCTGAAATCTGTTTCCTGCAATTCTGCCTTGATTTCAAATCCTCTTCTTTGCCTTCCCTCAATATATTTGTGGACGAGAGTTATCATTTATAACTCTGCAGGTTTGTGAATTGCAGTGCCCTGAAGCTCCATTTCACAAGTCGCTTTCTTGGGAGCTGGCCGCAAAAGCGCAGGATGGCTTCAGGCCCTGTTCTGGTTCCGGGGGGCAGGCTGAGCCTGTGGTTAATTCTTCTTCCTGATGGGAAAATAGAGTGACCTGTGCCTGTCCCAACACCAAGAGCTAGTCTCTCATTGGTTCCCTGTCTTCCCGTTCATCCTCAGGACAAATTGCAACCTGTACGGAACAGGAGGTTAAAGGTGCTGATGCTCCAAGTAGGGAGATTGCTAGTAAAGTGGCTGGAATGGCGAACCCGAGCACAAGGAGATGAGAAATGAGGTGCGTTTTAGAAACCTTTCCCCATCACACGGTGTACCATCTTCTGGGTTTCTCATGCATGTTTTCGATGTAGGAAGATGCCCTTGAACCTGGAGATTTGGGACCCATGCGATGGGTAGCACGCAGTATTACTTTAAAGGGTCTGCGTTTGCTCACCCAACCTCACCAAACCTCTCAGCCCCAAGAGTGTCCACCCTTATGTCTCATCCAGCTGTGTTTCTAGATATGGTCAATCCAGGTTGCATCACAGCCCCTGAACGAATTGTGTAAGAATTTCTCTCTCTTTCCCTGTCTTTGTTTCATGGGTTTTTAAAAGTAATTTATTTTTATAATGGGGTTTAGCTGCTTTTCACGGCTGTGTTTATGCCGCTTTACACCCACTTGACACACTAACAGAGAGATATCAATACATAGGTTTTAAGATTATTACTAGTCAGATATATTCTTGTGCGGTGAATCGGGCGTGTTGAGTCCAGTTCTCTGAGCAAGGAGTAGGTCTTGCCTATTACATATTGGGTTTATGGAACGGTATCTGAGCTAATTTGAAACTCTTGTTTTATGTATCAGCCCACCTCACCTTTCCCGTTAAGCAGCCATAGTGTGTTTTCTGCATGTGTGACTCTGTTCTGTTTTGTAATTCAGTTCAAGTGTAACGGTTTTTACATTCCCTCTATAAGTGACACCTTATGAGAAGTGTCCTTTTCTGTGTGACTTATTTCACTTAGAATCGTCTTACCTAAATCCACTCATCATGCTGCTACTAGCCTTATGACATTGATTTCATGGCTGAGTGATATTCCATTGTACATAAGGACCACAACTTTTTGATCCATTTTTCGCTGTCCTGGGATATTTAAGGTGGAATGAAGTGGAGGTCCTTGTCAACAGAGCAGCCCTAAACTTTGGGGTGCTTGTGTCTTGCTGATTTTCAATTTTCCCACTTTATCCCCCCATGCGTGGAAGTGCCCTATGCTCTCTAAGCTGTGTTTTTTAGATGTTTCAGGACACACCGTACACTTCTCCAGAGTGGCTGTTGGCGATTTACATCCCGCCCATCAGTGTAGCAAGGCTCCCATTTCTCCATGGCCTGTCCTGTATTCCTGGTCTTGACACTTTTTTCAGCATGGCCCTTTTGACCGATGGGAAGCGAGACTTCTTTGTAGCGCTGATTTGCCTTTCCAGGTTGCTTGGTTGGCCAAAAAGGGCGTATGCGTTTTTTCCTGAATATATTCAGGAAAAAACGCATACGCCCTTTTTGGCCAAGGGCATCATTGTCAACGTTTTGCCGCTTTTCATGTGCTTTAAAGGCGATTCGAATCTACCTCCTGAAATCTGTTTCCTGCAATTCTGCCTTGATTTCAAATCCTCTTCTTTGCCTTCCCTCAATATATTTGTGGACGAGAGTTATCATTTATAACTCTGCAGGTTTGTGAATTGCAGTGCCCTGAAGCTCCATTTTACAAGTCGCTTTCTTGGGAGCTGGCCACAAAAGCGCAGGATGGCTTCAGGCCCTGTTCTGGTTCCGGGGGGCAGGCTGAGCCTGTGGTTAATTCTTCTTCCTGATGGGAAAATAGAGTGACCTGTGCCTGTCCCAACACCAAGAGCTAGTCTCTCATTGGTTCCCCGTCTTCCCGTTCATCCTCAGGACAAATTGCAACCTGTACGGAACAGGAGGTTAAAGGTGCTGATGCTCCAAGTAGGGAGATTGCTAGTAAAGTGGCTGGAATGGCGAACCCGAGCACAAGGAGATGAGAAATGAGGTGCGTTTTAGAAACCTTTCCCCATCACACGGTGTACCATCTTCTGGGTTTCTCATGCATGTTTTCGATGTAGGAAGATGCCCTTGAACCTGGAGATTTGGGACCCATGCGATGGGTAGCACGCAGTATTACTTTAAAGGGTCTGTGTTTGCTCACCCAACCTCACCAAACCTCTCAGCCCCAAGAGTGTCCACCCTTATGTCTCATCCAGCTGTGGGTCTAGATATGGTCAATCCAGGTTGCATCACAGCCCCTGAACGAATTGTGTAAGAATTTCTCTCTCTTTCCCTGTCTTTGTTTCATGGGTTTTTAAAAGTAATTTATTTTTATAATGGGGTTTAGCTGCTTTTCACGGCTGTGTTTATGCCGCTTTACACCCACTTGACACACTAACAGAGAGATATCAATACATAGGTTTTAAGATTATTACTAGTCAGATATATTCTTGTGCGGTGAATCGGGCGTGTTGAGTCCAGTTCTCTGAGCAAGGAGTAGGTCTTGTCTATTACATATTGGGTTTATGGAACGGTATCTGAGCTAATTTGAAGCTCTTGTTTTATGTATCACCCCACCTCACCTTTCCCGTTAAGCAGCCATAGTGTGTTTTCTGCATGTGTGACTCTGTTCTGTTTTGTAATTCAGTTCAAGTGTAACGGTTTTTACATTCCCTCTATAAGTGACACCTTATGAGAAGTGTCCTTTTCTGTGTGACTTATTTCACTTAGAATCGTCTTACCTAAATCCACTCATCATGCTGCTACTAGCCTTATGACATTGATTTCATGGCTGAGTGATATTCCATTGTACATAAGGACCACAACTTTTTGATCCATTTTTCGCTGTCCTGGGATATTTAAGGTGGAATGAAGTGGAGGTCCTTGTCAACAGAGCAGCCCTAAACTTTGGGGTGTTTGTGTCTTGCTGATTTTCAATTTTCCCACTTTATCCCCCCATGCGTGGAAGTGCCCTATGCTCTCTAAGCTGTGTTTTTTAGATGTTTCAGGACACACCGTACACTTCTCCAGAGTGGCTGTTGGCGATTTACATCCCGCCCATCAGTGTAGCAAGGCTCCCATTTCTCCATGGCCTGTCCTGCATTCCTGGTTTTGACACTTTTTTCAGCATGGCCCTTTTGACCGATGGGAAGCGAGACTTCTTTGTAGCGCTGATTTGCCTTTCCAGGTTGCTTGGTTTGCCAAAAAGGGCGTATGCGTTTTTTCCTGAATATATTCAGGAAAAAACGCATACGCCCTTTTTGGCCAAGGGCATCATTGTCAACGTTTTGCCGCTTTTAATGTGCTTTAAAGGCGATTCGAATCTACCTCCTGAAATCTGTTTCCTGCAATTCTGCCTTGATTTCAAATCCTCTTCTTTGCCTTCCCTCAATATATTTGTGGACGAGAGTTATCATTTATAACTCTGGAGGTTTGTGAATTGCAGTGCCCTGAAGCTCCATTTTACAAGTCACTTTCTTGGGAGCTGGCCGCAAAAGCGCAGGATGGCTTCAGGCCCTGTTCTGGTTCCGGGGGGCAGGCTGAGCCTGTGGTTAATTCTTCTTCCTGATGGGAAAATAGAGTGACCTGTGCCTGTCCCAACACCAAGAGCTAGTCTCTCATTGGTTCCCCGTCTTCCCGTTCATCCTCAGGACAAATTGCAACCTGTACGGAACAGGAGGTTAAAGGTGCTGATGCTCCAAGTAGGGAGATTGCTAGTAAAGTGGCTGGAATGGCGAACCCGAGCACAAGGAGATGAGAAATGAGGTGCGTTTTAGAAACCTTTCCCCATCACACGGTGTACCATCTTCTGGGTTTCTCATGCATGTTTTCGATGTAGGAAGATGCCCTTGAACCTGGAGATTTGGGACCCATGCGATGGGTAGCACGCAGTATTACTTTAAAGGGTCTGCGTTTGCTCACCCAACCTCACCAAACCTCTCAGCCCCAAGAGTGTCCACCCTTATGTCTCATCCAGCTGTGGGTCTAGATATGGTCAATCCAGGTTGCATCACAGCCCCTGAACGAATTGTGTAAGAATTTCTCTCTCTTTCCCTGTCTTTGTTTCATGGGTTTTTAAAAGTAATTTATTTTTATAATGGGGTTTAGCTGCTTTTCACGGCTGTGTTTATGCCGCTTTACACCCACTTGACACACTAACAGAGAGATATCAATACATAGGTTTTAAGATTATTACTAGTCAGATATATTCTTGTGCGGTGAATCGGGCGTGTTGAGTCCAGTTCTCTGAGCAAGGAGTAGGTCTTGTCTATTACATATTGGGTTTATGGAACGGTATCTGAGCTAATTTGAAGCTCTTGTTTTATGTATCACCCCACCTCACCTTTCCCGTTAAGCAGCCATAGTGTGTTTTCTGCATGTGTGACTCTGTTCTGTTTTGTAATTCAGTTCAAGTGTAACGGTTTTTACATTCCCTCTATAAGTGACACCTTATGAGAAGTGTCCTTTTCTGTGTGACTTATTTCACTTAGAATCTTCTTACCTAAATCCACTCATCATGCTGCTACTAGCCTTATGACATTGATTTCATGGCTGAGTGATATTCCATTGTACATAAGGACCACAACTTTTTGATCCATTTTTCGCTTTCCTGGGATATTTAAGGTGGAATGAAGTGGAGGTCCTTGTCAACAGAGCAGCCCTAAACTTTGGGGTGCTTGTGTCTTGCTGATTTTCAATTTTCCCACTTTATCCCCCCATGCGTGGAAGTGCCCTATGCTCTCTAAGCTGTGTTTTTGAGATGTTTCAGGACACACCGTACACTTCTCCAGAGTGGCTGTTGGCGATTTACATCCCGCCCATCAGTGTAGCAAGGCTCCCATTTCTCCATGGCCTGTCCTGCATTCCTGGTTTTGACACTTTTTTCAGCATGGCCCTTTTGACCGATGGGAAGCGAGACTTCTTTGTAGCGCTGATTTGCCTTTCCAGGTTGCTTGGTTGGCCAAAAAGGGCGTATGCGTTTTTTCCTGAATATATTCAGGAAAAAACGCATACGCCCTTTTTGGCCAAGGACATCATTGTCAACGTTTTGCCGCTTTTCATGTGCTTTAAAGGCGATTCGAATCTACCTCCTGAAATCTGTTTCCTGCAATTCTGCCTTGATTTCAAATCCTCTTCTTTGCCTTCCCTCAATATATTTGTGGACGAGAGTTATCATTTATAACTCTGCAGGTTTGTGAATTGCAGTGCCCTGAAGCTCAATTTTACAAGTCGCTTTCTTGGGAGCTGGCCGCAAAAGCGCAGGATGGCTTCAGGCACTGTTCTGGTTCCGGGGGGCAGGCTGAGCCTGTGGTTAATTCTTCTTCCTGATGGGAAAATAGAGTGACCTGTGCCTGTCCCAACACCAAGAGCTGGTCTCTCATTGGTTCCCCGTCTTCCCGTTCATCCTCAGGACAAATTGCAACCTGTACGGAACAGGAGGTTAAAGGTGCTGATGCTCCAAGTAGGGAGATTGCTAGTAAAGTGGCTGGAATGGCGAACCCGAGCACAAGGAGATGAGAAATGAGGTGCGTTTTAGAAACCTTTCCCCATCACACGGTGTACCATCTTCTGGGTTTCTCATGCATGTTTTCGATGTAGGAAGATGCCCTTGAACCTGGAGATTTGGGACCCATGCGATGGGTAGCACGCAGTATTACTTTAAAGGGTCTGCGTTTGTTCACCCAACCTCACCAAACCTCTCAGCCCCAAGAGTGTCCACCCTTATGTCTCATCCAGCTGTGGGTCTAGATATGGTCAATCCAGGTTGCATCACAGCCCCTGAACGAATTGTGTAAGAATTTCTCTCTCTTTCCCTGTCTTTGTTTCATGGGTTTTTAAAAGTAATTTATTTTTATAATGGGGTTTAGCTGCTTTTCACGTCTGTGTTTATGCCGCTTTACACCCACTTGACAGACTAACAGAGAGATATCAATACATAGGTTTTAAGATTATTACTAGTCAGATATATTCTTGTGCGGTGAATCGGGCGTGTTGAGTCCAGTTCTCTGAGCAAGGAGTAGGTCTTGTCTATTACATATTGGGTTTATGGAACGGTATCTGAGCTAATTTGAAACTCTTGTTTTATGTATCACCCCACCTCACCTTTCCCGTTAAGCAGCCATAGTGTGTTTTCTGCATGTGTGACTCTGTTCTGTTTTGTAATTCAGTTCAAGTGTAACGGTTTTTACATTCCCTCTATAAGTGACACCTTATGAGAAGTGTCCTTTTCTGTGTGACTTATTTCACTTAGAATCGTCTTACCTAAATCCACTCATCATGCTGCTACTAGCCTTATGACATTGATTTCATGGCTGAGTGATATTCCATTGTACATAAGGACCACAACTTTTTGATCCATTTTTCGCTGTCCTGGGATATTTAAGGTGGAATGAAGTGGAGGTCCTTGTCAACAGAGCAGCCCTAAACTTTGGGGTGCTTGTGTCTTGCTGATTTTCAATTTTCCCACTTTATCCCCCCATGCGTGGAAGTGCCCTATGCTCTCTAAGCTGTGTTTTTTAGATGTTTCAGGACACACCGTACACTTCTCCAGAGTGGCTGTTGGCGATTTACATCCCGCCCATCAGTGTAGCAAGGCTCCCATTTCTCCATGGCCTGTCCTGCATTTCTGGTTTTGACACTTTTTTCAGCATGGCCCTTTTGACCGATGGGAAGCGAGACTTCTTTGTAGCGCTGATTTGCCTTTCCAGGTTGCTTGGTTGGCCAAAAAGGGCGTATGCGTTTTTTCCTGAATATATTCAGGAAAAAACGCATACGCCCTTTTTGGCCAAGGGCATCATTGTCAACGTTTTGCCGCTTTTCATGTGCTTTAAAGGCGATTCGAATCTACCTCCTGAAATCTGTTTCCTGCAATTCTGCCTTGATTTCAAATCCTCTTCTTTGCCTTCCCTCAATATATTTGTGGACGAGAGTTATCATTTATAACTCTGCAGGTTTGTGAATTGCAGTGCCCTGAAGCTCCATTTCACAAGTCGCTTTCTTGGGAGCTGGCCGCAAAAGCGCAGGATGGCTTCAGGCCCTGTTCTGGTTCCGGGGGGCAGGCTGAGCCTGTGGTTAATTCTTCTTCCTGATGGGAAAATAGAGTGACCTGTGCCTGTCCCAACACCAAGAGCTAGTCTCTCATTGGTTCCCCGTCTTCCCGTTCATCCTCAGGACAAATTGCAACCTGTACGGAACAGGAGGTTAAAGGTGCTGATGCTCCAAGTAGGGAGATTGCTAGTAAAGTGGCTGGAATGGCGAACCCGAGCACAAGGAGATGAGAAATGAGGTGCGTTTTAGAAACCTTTCCCCATCACATGGTGTACCATCTTCTGGGTTTCTCATGCATGTTTTCGATGTAGGAAGATGCCCTTGAACCTGGAGACTTGGGACCCATGCGATGGGTAGCACGCAGTATTACTTTAAAGGGTCTGCGTTTGCTCACCCAACCTCACCAAACCTCTCAGCCCCAAGAGTGTCCACCCTTATGTCTCATCCAGCTGTGGGTCTAGATATGGTCAATCCAGGTTGCATCACAGCCCCTGAACGAATTGTGTAAGAATTTCTCTCTCTTTCCCTGTCTTTGTTTCATGGGTTTTTAAAAGTAATTTATTTTTATAATGGGGTTTAGCTGCTTTTCACGGCTGTGTTTATGCCGCTTTACACCCACTTGACACACTAACAGAGAGATATCAATACATAGGTTTTAAGATTATTACTAGTCAGATATATTCTTGTGCGGTGAATCGGGCGTGTTGAGTCCAGTTCTCTGAGCAAGGAGTAGGTCTTGTCTATTACATATTGGGTTTATGGAACGGTATCTGAGCTAATTTGAAACTCTTGTTTTATGTATCACCCCACCTCACCTTTCCCGTTAAGCAGCCATAGTGTGTTTTCTGCATGTGTGACTCTGTTCTGTTTTGTAATTCAGTTCAAGTGTAACGGTTTTTACATTCCCTCTATAAGTGACACCTTATGAGAAGTGTCCTTTTCTGTGTGACTTATTTCACTTAGAATCGTCTTACCTAAATCCACTCATCATGCTGCTACTAGCCTTATGACATTGATTTCATGGCTGAGTGATATTCCATTGTACATAAGGACCACAACTTTTTGATCCATTTTTCGCTGTCCTGGGATATTTAAGGTGGAATGAAGTGGAGGTCCTTGTCAACAGAGCAGCCCTAAACTTTGGGGTGCTTGTGTCTTGCTGATTTTCAATTTTCCCACTTTATCCCCCCATGCGTGGAAGTGCCCTATGCTCTCTAAGCTGTGTTTTTTAGATGTTTCAGGACACACCGTACACTTCTCCAGAGTGGCTGTTGGCGATTTACATCCCGCCCATCAGTGTAGCAAGGCTCCCATTTCTCCATGGCCTGTCCTGCATTTCTGGTTTTGACACTTTTTTCAGCATGGCCCTTTTGACCGATGGGAAGCGAGACTTCTTTGTAGCGCTGATTTGCCTTTCCAGGTTGCTTGGTTGGCCAAAAAGGGCGTATGCGTTTTTTCCTGAATATATTCAGGAAAAAACGCATACGCCCTTTTTGGCCAAGGGCATCATTGTCAACGTTTTGCCGCTTTTCATGTGCTTTAAAGGCGATTCGAATCTACCTCCTGAAATCTGTTTCCTGCAATTCTGCCTTGATTTCAAATCCTCTTCTTTGCCTTCCCTCAATATATTTGTGGACGAGAGTTATCATTTATAACTCTGCAGGTTTGTGAATTGCAGTGCCCTGAAGCTCCATTTCACAAGTCGCTTTCTTGGGAGCTGGCCGCAAAAGCGCAGGATGGCTTCAGGCCCTGTTCTGGTTCCGGGGGGCAGGCTGAGCCTGTGGTTAATTCTTCTTCCTGATGGGAAAATAGAGTGACCTGTGCCTGTCCCAACACCAAGAGCTAGTCTCTCATTGGTTCCCCGTCTTCCCGTTCATCCTCAGGACAAATTGCAACCTGTACGGAACAGGAGGTTAAAGGTGCTGATGCTCCAAGTAGGGAGATTGCTAGTAAAGTGGCTGGAATGGCGAACCCGAGCACAAGGAGATGAGAAATGAGGTGCGTTTTAGAAACCTTTCCCCATCACATGGTGTACCATCTTCTGGGTTTCTCATGCATGTTTTCGATGTAGGAAGATGCCCTTGAACCTGGAGACTTGGGACCCATGCGATGGGTAGCACGCAGTATTACTTTAAAGGGTCTGCGTTTGCTCACCCAACCTCACCAAACCTCTCAGCCCCAAGAGTGTCCACCCTTATGTCTCATCCAGCTGTGGGTCTAGATATGGTCAATCCAGGTTGCATCACAGCCCCTGAACGAATTGTGTAAGAATTTCTCTCTCTTTCCCTGTCTTTGTTTCATGGGTTTTTAAAAGTAATTTATTTTTATAATGGGGTTTAGCTGCTTTTCACGGCTGTGTTTATGCCGCTTTACACCCACTTGACACACTAACAGAGAGATATCAATACATAGGTTTTAAGATTATTACTAGTCAGATATATTCTTGTGCGGTGAATCGGGCGTGTTGAGTCCAGTTCTCTGAGCAAGGAGTAGGTCTTGTCTATTACATATTGGGTTTATGGAACGGTATCTGAGCTAATTTGAAACTCTTGTTTTATGTATCACCCCACCTCACCTTTCCCGTTAAGCAGCCATAGTGTGTTTTCTGCATGTGTGACTCTGTTCTGTTTTGTAATTCAGTTCAAGTGTAACGGTTTTTACATTCCCTCTATAAGTGACACCTTATGAGAAGTGTCCTTTTCTGTGTGACTTATTTCACTTAGAATCGTCTTACCTAAATCCACTCATCATGCTGCTACTAGCCTTATGACATTGATTTCATGGCTGAGTGATATTCCATTGTACATAAGGACCACAACTTTTTGATCCATTTTTCGCTGTCCTGGGATATTTAAGGTGGAATGAAGTGGAGGTCCTTGTCAACAGAGCAGCCCTAAACTTTGGGGTGCTTGTGTCTTGCTGATTTTCAATTTTCCCACTTTATCCCCCCATGCGTGGAAGTGCCCTATGCTCTCTAAGCTGTGTTTTTTAGATGTTTCAGGACACACCGTACACTTCTCCAGAGTGGCTGTTGGCGATTTACATCCCGCCCATCAGTGTAGCAAGGCTCCCATTTCTCCATGGCCTGTCCTGCATTCCTGGTTTTGACACTTTTTTCAGCATGGCCCTTTTGACCGATGGGAAGCGAGACTTCTTTGTAGCGCTGATTTGCCTTTCCAGGTTGCTTGGTTGGCCAAAAAGGGCGTATGCGTTTTTTCCTGAATATATTCAGGAAAAAACGCATACGCCCTTTTTGGCCAAGGGCATCATTGTCAACGTTTTGCCGCTTTTCATGTGCTTTAAAGGCGATTCGAATCTACCTCCTGAAATCTGTTTCCTGCAATTCTGCCTTGATTTCAAATCCTCTTCTTTGCCTTCCCTCAATATATTTGTGGACGAGAGTTATCATTTATAACTCTGCAGGTTTGTGAATTGCAGTGCCCTGAAGCTCCATTTCACAAGTCGCTTTCTTGGGAGCTGGCCGCAAAAGCGCAGGATGGCTTCAGGCCCTGTTCTGGTTCCGGGGGGCAGGCTGAGCCTGTGGTTAATTCTTCTTCCTGATGGGAAAATAGAGTGACCTGTGCCTGTCCCAACACCAAGAGCTAGTCTCTCATTGGTTCCCCGTCTTCCCGTTCATCCTCAGGACAAATTGCAACCTGTACGGAACAGGAGGTTAAAGGTGCTGATGCTCCAAGTAGGGAGATTGCTAGTAAAGTGGCTGGAATGGCGAACCCGAGCACAAGGAGATGAGAAATGAGGTGCGTTTTAGAAACCTTTCCCCATCACACGGTGTACCATCTTCTGGGTTTCTCATGCATGTTTTCGATGTAGGAAGATGCCCTTGAACCTGGAGACTTGGGACCCATGCGATGGGTAGCACGCAGTATTACTTTAAAGGGTCTGCGTTTGCTCACCCAACCTCACCAAACCTCTCAGCCCCAAGAGTGTCCACCCTTATGTCTCATCCAGCTGTGGGTCTAGATATGGTCAATCCAGGTTGCATCACAGCCCCTGAACGAATTGTGTAAGAATTTCTCTCTCTTTCCCTGTCTTTGTTTCATGGGTTTTTAAAAGTAATTTATTTTTATAATGGGGTTTAGCTGCTTTTCACGGCTGTGTTTATGCCGCTTTACACCCACTTGACACACTAACAGAGAGATATCAATACATAGGTTTTAAGATTATTACTAGTCAGATATATTCTTGTGCGGTGAATCGGGCGTGTTGAGTCCAGTTCTCTGAGCAAGGAGTAGGTCTTGTCTATTACATATTGGGTTTATGGAACGGTATCTGAGCTAATTTGAAACTCTTGTTTTATGTATCACCCCACCTCACCTTTCCCGTTAAGCAGCCATAGTGTGTTTTCTGCATGTGTGACTCTGTTCTGTTTTGTAATTCAGTTCAAGTGTAACGGTTTTTACATTCCCTCTATAAGTGACACCTTATGAGAAGTGTCCTTTTCTGTGTGACTTATTTCACTTAGAATTGTCTTACCTAAATCCACTCATCATGCTGCTACTAGCCTTATGACATTGATTTCATGGCTGAGTGATATTCCATTGTACATAAGGACCACAACTTTTTGATCCATTTTTCGCTGTCCTGGGATATTTAAGGTGGAATGAAGTGGAGGTCCTTGTCAACAGAGCAGCCCTAAACTTTGGGGTGCTTGTGTCTTGCTGATTTTCAATTTTCCCACTTTATCCCCCCATGCGTGGAAGTGCCCTATGCTCTCTAAGCTGTGTTTTTTAGATGTTTCAGGACACACCGTACACTTCTCCAGAGTGGCTGTTGGCGATTTACATCCCGCCCATCAGTGTAGCAAGGCTCCCATTTCTCCATGGCCTGTCCTGTATTCCTGGTCTTGACACTTTTTTCAGCATGGCCCTTTTGACCGATGGGAAGCGAGACTTCTTTGTAGCGCTGATTTGCCTTTCCAGGTTGCTTGGTTGGCCAAAAAGGGCGTATGCGTTTTTTCCTGAATATATTCAGGAAAAAACGCATACGCCCTTTTTGGCCAAGGGCATCATTGTCAACGTTTTGCCGCTTTTCATGTGCTTTAAAGGCGATTCGAATCTACCTCCTGAAATCTGTTTCCTGCAATTCTGCCTTGATTTCAAATCCTCTTCTTTGCCTTCCCTCAATATATTTGTGGACGAGAGTTATCATTTATAACTCTGCAGGTTTGTGAATTGCAGTGCCCTGAAGCTCCATTTCACAAGTCGCTTTCTTGGGAGCTGGCCGCAAAAGCGCAGGATGGCTTCAGGCCCTGTTCTGGTTCCGGGGGGCAGGCTGAGCCTGTGGTTAATTCTTCTTCCTGATGGGAAAATAGAGTGACCTGTGCCTGTCCCAACACCAAGAGCTAGTCTCTCATTGGTTCCCCGTCTTCCCGTTCATCCTCAGGACAAATTGCAACCTGTACGGAACAGGAGGTTAAAGGTGCTGATGCTCCAAGTAGGGAGATTGCTAGTAAAGTGGCTGGAATGGCGAACCCGAGCACAAGGAGATGAGAAATGAGGTGCGTTTTAGAAACCTTTCCCCATCACACGGTGTACCATCTTCTGGGTTTCTCATGCATGTTTTCGATGTAGGAAGATGCCCTTGAACCTGGAGACTTGGGACCCATGCGATGGGTAGCACGCAGTATTACTTTAAAGGGTCTGCGTTTGCTCACCCAACCTCACCAAACCTCTCAGCCCCAAGAGTGTCCACCCTTATGTCTCATCCAGCTGTGGGTCTAGATATGGTCAATCCAGGTTGCATCACAGCCCCTGAACGAATTGTGTAAGAATTTCTCTCTCTTTCCCTGTCTTTGTTTCATGGGTTTTTAAAAGTAATTTATTTTTATAATGGGGTTTAGCTGCTTTTCACGGCTGTGTTTATGCCGCTTTACACCCACTTGACACACTAACAGAGAGATATCAATACATAGGTTTTAAGATTATTACTAGTCAGATATATTCTTGTGCGGTGAATCGGGCGTGTTGAGTCCAGTTCTCTGAGCAAGGAGTAGGTCTTGTCTATTACATATTGGGTTTATGGAACGGTATCTGAGCTAATTTGAAACTCTTGTTTTATGTATCACCCCACCTCACCTTTCCCGTTAAGCAGCCATAGTGTGTTTTCTGCATGTGTGACTCTGTTCTGTTTTGTAATTCAGTTCAAGTGTAACGGTTTTTACATTCCCTCTATAAGTGACACCTTATGAGAAGTGTCCTTTTCTGTGTGACTTATTTCACTTAGAATCGTCTTACCTAAATCCACTCATCATGCTGCTACTAGCCTTATGACATTGATTTCATGGCTGAGTGATATTCCATTGTACATAAGGACCACAACTTTTTGATCCATTTTTCGCTGTCCTGGGATATTTAAGGTGGAATGAAGTGGAGGTCCTTGTCAACAGAGCAGCCCTAAACTTTGGGGTGCTTGTGTCTTGCTGATTTTCAATTTTCCCACTTTATCCCCCCATGCGTGGAAGTGCCCTATGCTCTCTAAGCTGTGTTTTTTAGATGTTTCAGGACACACCGTACACTTCTCCAGAGTGGCTGTTGGCGATTTACATCCCGCCCATCAGTGTAGCAAGGCTCCCATTTCTCCATGGCCTGTCCTGTATTCCTGGTCTTGACACTTTTTTCAGCATGGCCCTTTTGACCGATGGGAAGCGAGACTTCTTTGTAGCGCTGATTTGCCTTTCCAGGTTGCTTGGTTGGCCAAAAAGGGCGTATGCGTTTTTTCCTGAATATATTCAGGAAAAAACGCATACGCCCTTTTTGGCCAAGGGCATCATTGTCAACGTTTTGCCGCTTTTCATGTGCTTTAAAGGCGATTCGAATCTACCTCCTGAAATCTGTTTCCTGCAATTCTGCCTTGATTTCAAATCCTCTTCTTTGCCTTCCCTCAATATATTTGTGGACGAGAGTTATCATTTATAACTCTGCAGGTTTGTGAATTGCAGTGCCCTGAAGCTCCATTTCACAAGTCGCTTTCTTGGGAGCTGGCCGCAAAAGCGCAGGATGGCTTCAGGCCCTGTTCTGGTTCCGGGGGGCAGGCTGAGCCTGTGGTTAATTCTTCTTCCTGATGGGAAAATAGAGTGACCTGTGCCTGTCCCAACACCAAGAGCTAGTCTCTCATTGGTTCCCCGTCTTCCCGTTCATCCTCAGGACAAATTGCAACCTGTACGGAACAGGAGGTTAAAGGTGCTGATGCTCCAAGTAGGGAGATTGCTAGTAAAGTGGCTGGAATGGCGAACCCGAGCACAAGGAGATGAGAAATGAGGTGCGTTTTAGAAACCTTTCCCCATCACATGGTGTACCATCTTCTGGGTTTCTCATGCATGTTTTCGATGTAGGAAGATGCCCTTGAACCTGGAGACTTGGGACCCATGCGATGGGTAGCACGCAGTATTACTTTAAAGGGTCTGCGTTTGCTCACCCAACCTCACCAAACCTCTCAGCCCCAAGAGTGTCCACCCTTATGTCTCATCCAGCTGTGGGTCTAGATATGGTCAATCCAGGTTGCATCACAGCCCCTGAACGAATTGTGTAAGAATTTCTCTCTCTTTCCCTGTCTTTGTTTCATGGGTTTTTAAAAGTAATTTATTTTTATAATGGGGTTTAGCTGCTTTTCACGGCTGTGTTTATGCCGCTTTACACCCACTTGACACACTAACAGAGAGATATCAATACATAGGTTTTAAGATTATTACTAGTCAGATATATTCTTGTGCGGTGAATCGGGCGTGTTGAGTCCAGTTCTCTGAGCAAGGAGTAGGTCTTGTCTATTACATATTGGGTTTATGGAACGGTATCTGAGCTAATTTGAAACTCTTGTTTTATGTATCACCCCACCTCACCTTTCCCGTTAAGCAGCCATAGTGTGTTTTCTGCATGTGTGACTCTGTTCTGTTTTGTAATTCAGTTCAAGTGTAACGGTTTTTACATTCCCTCTATAAGTGACACCTTATGAGAAGTGTCCTTTTCTGTGTGACTTATTTCACTTAGAATCGTCTTACCTAAATCCACTCATCATGCTGCTACTAGCCTTATGACATTGATTTCATGGCTGAGTGATATTCCATTGTACATAAGGACCACAACTTTTTGATCCATTTTTCGCTGTCCTGGGATATTTAAGGTGGAATGAAGTGGAGGTCCTTGTCAACAGAGCAGCCCTAAACTTTGGGGTGCTTGTGTCTTGCTGATTTTCAATTTTCCCACTTTATCCCCCCATGCGTGGAAGTGCCCTATGCTCTCTAAGCTGTGTTTTTTAGATGTTTCAGGACACACCGTACACTTCTCCAGAGTGGCTGTTGGCGATTTACATCCCGCCCATCAGTGTAGCAAGGCTCCCATTTCTCCATGGCCTGTCCTGCATTTCTGGTTTTGACACTTTTTTCAGCATGGCCCTTTTGACCGATGGGAAGCGAGACTTCTTTGTAGCGCTGATTTGCCTTTCCAGGTTGCTTGGTTGGCCAAAAAGGGCGTATGCGTTTTTTCCTGAATATATTCAGGAAAAAACGCATACGCCCTTTTTGGCCAAGGGCATCATTGTCAACGTTTTGCCGCTTTTCATGTGCTTTAAAGGCGATTCGAATCTACCTCCTGAAATCTGTTTCCTGCAATTCTGCCTTGATTTCAAATCCTCTTCTTTGCCTTCCCTCAATATATTTGTGGACGAGAGTTATCATTTATAACTCTGCAGGTTTGTGAATTGCAGTGCCCTGAAGCTCCATTTCACAAGTCGCTTTCTTGGGAGCTGGCCGCAAAAGCGCAGGATGGCTTCAGGCCCTGTTCTGGTTCCGGGGGGCAGGCTGAGCCTGTGGTTAATTCTTCTTCCTGATGGGAAAATAGAGTGACCTGTGCCTGTCCCAACACCAAGAGCTAGTCTCTCATTGGTTCCCCGTCTTCCCGTTCATCCTCAGGACAAATTGCAACCTGTACGGAACAGGAGGTTAAAGGTGCTGATGCTCCAAGTAGGGAGATTGCTAGTAAAGTGGCTGGAATGGCGAACCCGAGCACAAGGAGATGAGAAATGAGGTGCGTTTTAGAAACCTTTCCCCATCACATGGTGTACCATCTTCTGGGTTTCTCATGCATGTTTTCGATGTAGGAAGATGCCCTTGAACCTGGAGACTTGGGACCCATGCGATGGGTAGCACGCAGTATTACTTTAAAGGGTCTGCGTTTGCTCACCCAACCTCACCAAACCTCTCAGCCCCAAGAGTGTCCACCCTTATGTCTCATCCAGCTGTGGGTCTAGATATGGTCAATCCAGGTTGCATCACAGCCCCTGAACGAATTGTGTAAGAATTTCTCTCTCTTTCCCTGTCTTTGTTTCATGGGTTTTTAAAAGTAATTTATTTTTATAATGGGGTTTAGCTGCTTTTCACGGCTGTGTTTATGCCGCTTTACACCCACTTGACACACTAACAGAGAGATATCAATACATAGGTTTTAAGATTATTACTAGTCAGATATATTCTTGTGCGGTGAATCGGGCGTGTTGAGTCCAGTTCTCTGAGCAAGGAGTAGGTCTTGTCTATTACATATTGGGTTTATGGAACGGTATCTGAGCTAATTTGAAACTCTTGTTTTATGTATCACCCCACCTCACCTTTCCCGTTAAGCAGCCATAGTGTGTTTTCTGCATGTGTGACTCTGTTCTGTTTTGTAATTCAGTTCAAGTGTAACGGTTTTTACATTCCCTCTATAAGTGACACCTTATGAGAAGTGTCCTTTTCTGTGTGACTTATTTCACTTAGAATCGTCTTACCTAAATCCACTCATCATGCTGCTACTAGCCTTATGACATTGATTTCATGGCTGAGTGATATTCCATTGTACATAAGGACCACAACTTTTTGATCCATTTTTCGCTGTCCTGGGATATTTAAGGTGGAATGAAGTGGAGGTCCTTGTCAACAGAGCAGCCCTAAACTTTGGGGTGCTTGTGTCTTGCTGATTTTCAATTTTCCCACTTTATCCCCCCATGCGTGGAAGTGCCCTATGCTCTCTAAGCTGTGTTTTTTAGATGTTTCAGGACACACCGTACACTTCTCCAGAGTGGCTGTTGGCGATTTACATCCCGCCCATCAGTGTAGCAAGGCTCCCATTTCTCCATGGCCTGTCCTGTATTCCTGGTCTTGACACTTTTTTCAGCCTGGCCCTTTTGACCGATGGGAAGCGAGACTTCTTTGTAGCGCTGATTTGCCTTTCCAGGTTGCTTGGTTGGCCAAAAAGGGCGTATGCGTTTTTTCCTGAATATATTCAGGAAAAAACGCATACGCCCTTTTTGGCCAAGGGCATCATTGTCAACGTTTTGCCGCTTTTCATGTGCTTTAAAGGCGATTCGAATCTACCTCCTGAAATCTGTTTCCTGCAATTCTGCCTTGATTTCAAATCCTCTTCTTTGCCTTCCCTCAATATATTTGTGGACGAGAGTTATCATTTATAACTCTGCAGGTTTGTGAATTGCAGTGCCCTGAAGCTCCATTTCACAAGTCGCTTTCTTGGGAGCTGGCCGCAAAAGCGCAGGATGGCTTCAGGCCCTGTTCTGGTTCCGGGGGGCAGGCTGAGCCTGTGGTTAATTCTTCTTCCTGATGGGAAAATAGAGTGACCTGTGCCTGTCCCAACACCAAGAGCTAGTCTCTCATTGGTTCCCCGTCTTCCCGTTCATCCTCAGGACAAATTGCAACCTGTACGGAACAGGAGGTTAAAGGTGCTGATGCTCCAAGTAGGGAGATTGCTAGTAAAGTGGCTGGAATGGCGAACCCGAGCACAAGGAGATGAGAAATGAGGTGCGTTTTAGAAACCTTTCCCCATCACATGGTGTACCATCTTCTGGGTTTCTCATGCATGTTTTCGATGTAGGAAGATGCCCTTGAACCTGGAGACTTGGGACCCATGCGATGGGTAGCACGCAGTATTACTTTAAAGGGTCTGCGTTTGCTCACCCAACCTCACCAAACCTCTCAGCCCCAAGAGTGTCCACCCTTATGTCTCATCCAGCTGTGGGTCTAGATATGGTCAATCCAGGTTGCATCACAGCCCCTGAACGAATTGTGTAAGAATTTCTCTCTCTTTCCCTGTCTTTGTTTCATGGGTTTTTAAAAGTAATTTATTTTTATAATGGGGTTTAGCTGCTTTTCACGGCTGTGTTTATGCCGCTTTACACCCACTTGACACACTAACAGAGAGATATCAATACATAGGTTTTAAGATTATTACTAGTCAGATATATTCTTGTGCGGTGAATCGGGCGTGTTGAGTCCAGTTCTCTGAGCAAGGAGTAGGTCTTGTCTATTACATATTGGGTTTATGGAACGGTATCTGAGCTAATTTGAAACTCTTGTTTTATGTATCACCCCACCTCACCTTTCCCGTTAAGCAGCCATAGTGTGTTTTCTGCATGTGTGACTCTGTTCTGTTTTGTAATTCAGTTCAAGTGTAACGGTTTTTACATTCCCTCTATAAGTGACACCTTATGAGAAGTGTCCTTTTCTGTGTGACTTATTTCACTTAGAATCGTCTTACCTAAATCCACTCATCATGCTGCTACTAGCCTTATGACATTGATTTCATGGCTGAGTGATATTCCATTGTACATAAGGACCACAACTTTTTGATCCATTTTTCGCTGTCCTGGGATATTTAAGGTGGAATGAAGTGGAGGTCCTTGTCAACAGAGCAGCCCTAAACTTTGGGGTGCTTGTGTCTTGCTGATTTTCAATTTTCCCACTTTATCCCCCCATGCGTGGAAGTGCCCTATGCTCTCTAAGCTGTGTTTTTTAGATGTTTCAGGACACACCGTACACTTCTCCAGAGTGGCTGTTGGCGATTTACATCCCGCCCATCAGTGTAGCAAGGCTCCCATTTCTCCATGGCCTGTCCTGTATTCCTGGTCTTGACACTTTTTTCAGCATGGCCCTTTTGACCGATGGGAAGCGAGACTTCTTTGTAGCGCTGATTTGCCTTTCCAGGTTGCTTGGTTGGCCAAAAAGGGCGTATGCGTTTTTTCCTGAATATATTCAGGAAAAAACGCATACGCCCTTTTTGGCCAAGGGCATCATTGTCAACGTTTTGCCGCTTTTCATGTGCTTTAAAGGCGATTCGAATCTACCTCCTGAAATCTGTTTCCTGCAATTCTGCATTGATTTCAAATCCTCTTCTTTGCCTTCCCTCAATATATTTGTGGACGAGAGTTATCATTTATAACTCTGCAGGTTTGTGAATTGCAGTGCCCCGAAGCTCCATTTTACAAGTCGCTTTCTTGGGAGCTGGCCACAAAAGCGCAGGATGGCTTCAGGCCCTGTTCTGGTTCCGGGGGGCAGGCTGAGCCTGTGGTTAATTCTTCTTCCTGATGGGAAAATAGAATGACCTGTGCCTGTCCCAACACCAAGAGCTAGTCTCTCATTGGTTCCCCGTCTTCCCGTTCATCCTCAGGACAAATTGCAACCTGTACGGAACAGGAGGTTAAAGGTGCTGATGCTCCAAGTAGGGAGATTGCTAGTAAAGTGGCTGGAATGGCGAACCCGAGCACAAGGAGATGAGAAATGAGGTGCGTTTTAGAAACCTTTCCCCATCACACGGTGTACCATCTTCTGGGTTTCTCATGCATGTTTTCGATGTAGGAAGATGCCCTTGAACCTGGAGATTTGGGACCCATGCGATGGGTAGCACGCAGTATTACTTTAAAGGGTCTGCGTTTGCTCACCCAACCTCACCAAACCTCTCAGCCCCAAGAGTGTCCACCCTTATGTCTCATCCAGCTGTGGGTCTAGATATGGTCAATCCAGGTTGCATCACAGCCCCTGAACGAATTGTGTAAGAATTTCTCTCTCTTTCCCTGTCTTTGTTTCATGGGTTTTTAAAAGTAATTTATTTTTATAATGGGGTTTAGCTGCTTTTCACGGCTGTGTTTATGCCGCTTTACACCCACTTGACACACTAACAGAGAGATATCAATACATAGGTTTTAAGATTATTACTAGTCAGATATATTCTTGTGCGGTGAATCGGGCGTGTTGAGTCCAGTTCTCTGAGCAAGGAGTAGGTCTTGTCTATTACATATTGGGTTTATGGAACGGTATCTGAGCTAATTTGAAGCTCTTGTTTTATGTATCACCCCACCTCACCTTTCCCGTTAAGCAGCCATAGTGTGTTTTCTGCATGTGTGACTCTGTTCTGTTTTGTAATTCAGTTCAAGTGTAACGGTTTTTACATTCCCTCTATAAGTGACACCTTATGAGAAGTGTCCTTTTCTGTGTGACTTATTTCACTTAGAATCGTCTTACCTAAATCCACTCATCATGCTGCTACTAGCCTTATGACATTGATTTCATGGCTGAGTGATATTCCATTGTACATAAGGACCACAACTTTTTGATCCATTTTTCGCTGTCCTGGGATATTTAAGGTGGAATGAAGTGGAGGTCCTTGTCAACAGAGCAGCCCTAAACTTTGGGGTGTTTGTGTCTTGCTGATTTTCAATTTTCCCACTTTATCCCCCCATGCGTGGAAGTGCCCTATGCTCTCTAAGCTGTGTTTTTTAGATGTTTCAGGACACACCGTACACTTCTCCAGAGTGGCTGTTGGCGATTTACATCCCGCCCATCAGTGTAGCAAGGCTCCCATTTCTCCATGGCCTGTCCTGCATTCCTGGTTTTGACACTTTTTTCAGCATGGCCCTTTTGACCGATGGGAAGCGAGACTTCTTTGTAGCGCTGATTTGCCTTTCCAGGTTGCTTGGTTTGCCAAAAAGGGCGTATGCGTTTTTTCCTGAATATATTCAGGAAAAAACGCATACGCCCTTTTTGGCCAAGGGCATCATTGTCAACGTTTTGCCGCTTTTCATGTGCTTTAAAGGCGATTCGAATCTACCTCCTGAAATCTGTTTCCTGCAATTCTGCCTTGATTTCAAATCCTCTTCTTTGCCTTCCCTCAATATATTTGTGGACGAGAGTTATCATTTATAACTCTGCAGGTTTGTGAATTGCAGTGCCCTGAAGCTCCATTTTACAAGTCACTTTCTTGGGAGCTGGCCGCAAAAGCGCAGGATGGCTTCAGGCCCTGTTCTGGTTCCGGGGGGCAGGCTGAGCCTGTGGTTAATTCTTCTTCCTGATGGGAAAATAGAGTGACCTGTGCCTGTCCCAACACCAAGAGCTAGTCTCTCATTGGTTCCCCGTCTTCCCGTTCATCCTCAGGACAAATTGCAACCTGTACGGAACAGGAGGTTAAAGGTGCTGATGCTCCAAGTAGGGAGATTGCTAGTAAAGTGGCTGGAATGGCGAACCCGAGCACAAGGAGATGAGAAATGAGGTGCGTTTTAGAAACCTTTCCCCATCACACGGTGTACCATCTTCTGGGTTTCTCATGCATGTTTTCGATGTAGGAAGATGCCCTTGAACCTGGAGATTTGGGACCCATGCGATGGGTAGCACGCAGTATTACTTTAAAGGGTCTGCGTTTGTTCACCCAACCTCACCAAACCTCTCAGCCCCAAGAGTGTCCACCCTTATGTCTCATCCAGCTGTGGGTCTAGATATGGTCAATCCAGGTTGCATCACAGCCCCTGAACGAATTGTGTAAGAATTTCTCTCTCTTTCCCTGTCTTTGTTTCATGGGTTTTTAAAAGTAATTTATTTTTATAATGGGGTTTAGCTGCTTTTCACGGCTGTGTTTATGCCGCTTTACACCCACTTGACAGACTAACAGAGAGATATCAATACATAGGTTTTAAGATTATTACTAGTCAGATATATTCTTGTGCGGTGAATCGGGCGTGTTGAGTCCAGTTCTCTGAGCAAGGAGTAGGTCTTGTCTATTACATATTGGGTTTATGGAACGGTATCTGAGCTAATTTGAAACTCTTGTTTTATGTATCACCCCACCTCACCTTTCCCGTTAAGCAGCCATAGTGTGTTTTCTGCATGTGTGACTCTGTTCTGTTTTGTAATTCAGTTCAAGTGTAACGGTTTTTACATTCCCTCTATAAGTGACACCTTATGAGAAGTGTCCTTTTCTGTGTGACTTATTTCACTTAGAATCGTCTTACCTAAATCCACTCATCATGCTGCTACTAGCCTTATGACATTGATTTCATGGCTGAGTGATATTCCATTGTACATAAGGACCACAACTTTTTGATCCATTTTTCGCTGTCCTGGGATATTTAAGGTGGAATGAAGTGGAGGTCCTTGTCAACAGAGCAGCCCTAAACTTTGGGGTGCTTGTGTCTTGCTGATTTTCAATTTTCCCACTTTATCCCCCCATGCGTGGAAGTGCCCTATGCTCTCTAAGCTGTGTTTTTTAGATGTTTCAGGACACACCGTACACTTCTCCAGAGTGGCTGTTGGCGATTTACATCCCGCCCATCAGTGTAGCAAGGCTCCCATTTCTCCATGGCCTGTCCTGCATTTCTGGTTTTGACACTTTTTTCAGCATGGCCCTTTTGACCGATGGGAAGCGAGACTTCTTTGTAGCGCTGATTTGCCTTTCCAGGTTGCTTGGTTGGCCAAAAAGGGCGTATGCGTTTTTTCCTGAATATATTCAGGAAAAAACGCATACGCCCTTTTTGGCCAAGGGCATCATTGTCAACGTTTTGCCGCTTTTCATGTGCTTTAAAGGCGATTCGAATCTACCTCCTGAAATCTGTTTCCTGCAATTCTGCCTTGATTTCAAATCCTCTTCTTTGCCTTCCCTCAATATATTTGTGGACGAGAGTTATCATTTATAACTCTGCAGGTTTGTGAATTGCAGTGCCCTGAAGCTCCATTTCACAAGTCGCTTTCTTGGGAGCTGGCCGCAAAAGCGCAGGATGGCTTCAGGCCCTGTTCTGGTTCCGGGGGGCAGGCTGAGCCTGTGGTTAATTCTTCTTCCTGATGGGAAAATAGAGTGACCTGTGCCTGTCCCAACACCAAGAGCTAGTCTCTCATTGGTTCCCCGTCTTCCCGTTCATCCTCAGGACAAATTGCAACCTGTACGGAACAGGAGGTTAAAGGTGCTGATGCTCCAAGTAGGGAGATTGCTAGTAAAGTGGCTGGAATGGCGAACCCGAGCACAAGGAGATGAGAAATGAGGTGCGTTTTAGAAACCTTTCCCCATCACATGGTGTACCATCTTCTGGGTTTCTCATGCATGTTTTCGATGTAGGAAGATGCCCTTGAACCTGGAGACTTGGGACCCATGCGATGGGTAGCACGCAGTATTACTTTAAAGGGTCTGCGTTTGCTCACCCAACCTCACCAAACCTCTCAGCCCCAAGAGTGTCCACCCTTATGTCTCATCCAGCTGTGGGTCTAGATATGGTCAATCCAGGTTGCATCACAGCCCCTGAACGAATTGTGTAAGAATTTCTCTCTCTTTCCCTGTCTTTGTTTCATGGGTTTTTAAAAGTAATTTATTTTTATAATGGGGTTTAGCTGCTTTTCACGGCTGTGTTTATGCCGCTTTACACCCACTTGACACACTAACAGAGAGATATCAATACATAGGTTTTAAGATTATTACTAGTCAGATATATTCTTGTGCGGTGAATCGGGCGTGTTGAGTCCAGTTCTCTGAGCAAGGAGTAGGTCTTGTCTATTACATATTGGGTTTATGGAACGGTATCTGAGCTAATTTGAAACTCTTGTTTTATGTATCAGCCCACCTCACCTTTCCCGTTAAGCAGCCATAGTGTGTTTTCTGCATGTGTGACTCTGTTCTGTTTTGTAATTCAGTTCAAGTGTAACGGTTTTTACATTCCCTCTATAAGTGACACCTTATGAGAAGTGTCCTTTTCTGTGTGACTTATTTCACTTAGAATCGTCTTACCTAAATCCACTCATCATGCTGCTACTAGCCTTATGACATTGATTTCATGGCTGAGTGATATTCCATTGTACATAAGGACCACAACTTTTTGATCCATTTTTCGCTGTCCTGGGATATTTAAGGTGGAATGAAGTGGAGGTCCTTGTCAACAGAGCAGCCCTAAACTTTGGGGTGCTTGTGTCTTGCTGATTTTCAATTTTCCCACTTTATCCCCCCATGCGTGGAAGTGCCCTATGCTCTCTAAGCTGTGTTTTTTAGATGTTTCAGGACACACCGTACACTTCTCCAGAGTGGCTGTTGGCGATTTACATCCCGCCCATCAGTGTAGCAAGGCTCCCATTTCTCCATGGCCTGTCCTGCATTCCTGGTTTTGACACTTTTTTCAGCATGGCCCTTTTGACCGATGGGAAGCGAGACTTCTTTGTAGCGCTGATTTGCCTTTCCAGGTTGCTTGGTTGGCCAAAAAGGGCGTATGCGTTTTTTCCTGAATATATTCAGGAAAAAACGCATACGCCCTTTTTGGCCAAGGGCATCATTGTCAACGTTTTGCCGCTTTTCATGTGCTTTAAAGGCGATTCGAATCTACCTCCTGAAATCTGTTTCCTGCAATTCTGCCTTGATTTCAAATCCTCTTCTTTGCCTTCCCTCAATATATTTGTGGACGAGAGTTATCATTTATAACTCTGCAGGTTTGTGAATTGCAGTGCCCTGAAGCTCCATTTCACAAGTCGCTTTCTTGGGAGCTGGCCGCAAAAGCGCAGGATGGCTTCAGGCCCTGTTCTGGTTCCGGGGGGCAGGCTGAGCCTGTGGTTAATTCTTCTTCCTGATGGGAAAATAGAGTGACCTGTGCCTGTCCCAACACCAAGAGCTAGTCTCTCATTGGTTCCCCGTCTTCCCGTTCATCCTCAGGACAAATTGCAACCTGTACGGAACAGGAGGTTAAAGGTGCTGATGCTCCAAGTAGGGAGATTGCTAGTAAAGTGGCTGGAATGGCGAACCCGAGCACAAGGAGATGAGAAATGAGGTGCGTTTTAGAAACCTTTCCCCATCACACGGTGTACCATCTTCTGGGTTTCTCATGCATGTTTTCGATGTAGGAAGATGCCCTTGAACCTGGAGACTTGGGACCCATGCGATGGGTAGCACGCAGTATTACTTTAAAGGGTCTGCGTTTGCTCACCCAACCTCACCAAACCTCTCAGCCCCAAGAGTGTCCACCCTTATGTCTCATCCAGCTGTGGGTCTAGATATGGTCAATCCAGGTTGCATCACAGCCCCTGAACGAATTGTGTAAGAATTTCTCTCTCTTTCCCTGTCTTTGTTTCATGGGTTTTTAAAAGTAATTTATTTTTATAATGGGGTTTAGCTGCTTTTCACGGCTGTGTTTATGCCGCTTTACACCCACTTGACAGACTAACAGAGAGATATCAATACATAGGTTTTAAGATTATTACTAGTCAGATATATTCTTGTGCGGTGAATCGGGCGTGTTGAGTCCAGTTCTCTGAGCAAGGAGTAGGTCTTGTCTATTACATATTGGGTTTATGGAACGGTATCTGAGCTAATTTGAAACTCTTGTTTTATGTATCACCCCACCTCACCTTTCCCGTTAAGCAGCCATAGTGTGTTTTCTGCATGTGTGACTCTGTTCTGTTTTGTAATTCAGTTCAAGTGTAACGGTTTTTACATTCCCTCTATAAGTGACACCTTATGAGAAGTGTCCTTTTCTGTGTGACTTATTTCACTTAGAATCGTCTTACCTAAATCCACTCATCATGCTGCTACTAGCCTTATGACATTGATTTCATGGCTGAGTGATATTCCATTGTACATAAGGACCACAACTTTTTGATCCATTTTTCGCTGTCCTGGGATATTTAAGGTGGAATGAAGTGGAGGTCCTTGTCAACAGAGCAGCCCTAAACTTTGGGGTGCTTGTGTCTTGCTGATTTTCAATTTTCCCACTTTATCCCCCCATGCGTGGAAGTGCCCTATGCTCTCTAAGCTGTGTTTTTTAGATGTTTCAGGACACACCGTACACTTCTCCAGAGTGGCTGTTGGCGATTTACATCCCGCCCATCAGTGTAGCAAGGCTCCCATTTCTCCATGGCCTGTCCTGTATTCCTGGTCTTGACACTTTTTTCAGCATGGCCCTTTTGACCGATGGGAAGCGAGACTTCTTTGTAGCGCTGATTTGCCTTTCCAGGTTGCTTGGTTGGCCAAAAAGGGCGTATGCGTTTTTTCCTGAATATATTCAGGAAAAAACGCATACGCCCTTTTTGGCCAAGGGCATCATTGTCAACGTTTTGCCGCTTTTCATGTGCTTTAAAGGCGATTCGAATCTACCTCCTGAAATCTGTTTCCTGCAATTCTGCCTTGATTTCAAATCCTCTTCTTTGCCTTCCCTCAATATATTTGTGGACGAGAGTTATCATTTATAACTCTGCAGGTTTGTGAATTGCAGTGCCCTGAAGCTCCATTTCACAAGTCGCTTTCTTGGGAGCTGGCCGCAAAAGCGCAGGATGGCTTCAGGCCCTGTTCTGGTTCCGGGGGGCAGGCTGAGCCTGTGGTTAATTCTTCTTCCTGATGGGAAAATAGAGTGACCTGTGCCTGTCCCAACACCAAGAGCTAGTCTCTCATTGGTTCCCCGTCTTCCCGTTCATCCTCAGGACAAATTGCAACCTGTACGGAACAGGAGGTTAAAGGTGCTGATGCTCCAAGTAGGGAGATTGCTAGTAAAGTGGCTGGAATGGCGAACCCGAGCACAAGGAGATGAGAAATGAGGTGCGTTTTAGAAACCTTTCCCCATCACATGGTGTACCATCTTCTGGGTTTCTCATGCATGTTTTCGATGTAGGAAGATGCCCTTGAACCTGGAGACTTGGGACCCATGCGATGGGTAGCACGCAGTATTACTTTAAAGGGTCTGCGTTTGCTCACCCAACCTCACCAAACCTCTCAGCCCCAAGAGTGTCCACCCTTATGTCTCATCCAGCTGTGGGTCTAGATATGGTCAATCCAGGTTGCATCACAGCCCCTGAACGAATTGTGTAAGAATTTCTCTCTCTTTCCCTGTCTTTGTTTCATGGGTTTTTAAAAGTAATTTATTTTTATAATGGGGTTTAGCTGCTTTTCACGGCTGTGTTTATGCCGCTTTACACCCACTTGACACACTAACAGAGAGATATCAATACATAGGTTTTAAGATTATTACTAGTCAGATATATTCTTGTGCGGTGAATCGGGCGTGTTGAGTCCAGTTCTCTGAGCAAGGAGTAGGTCTTGTCTATTACATATTGGGTTTATGGAACGGTATCTGAGCTAATTTGAAACTCTTGTTTTATGTATCAGCCCACCTCACCTTTCCCGTTAAGCAGCCATAGTGTGTTTTCTGCATGTGTGACTCTGTTCTGTTTTGTAATTCAGTTCAAGTGTAACGGTTTTTACATTCCCTCTATAAGTGACACCTTATGAGAAGTGTCCTTTTCTGTGTGACTTATTTCACTTAGAATCGTCTTACCTAAATCCACTCATCATGCTGCTACTAGCCTTATGACATTGATTTCATGGCTGAGTGATATTCCATTGTACATAAGGACCACAACTTTTTGATCCATTTTTCGCTGTCCTGGGATATTTAAGGTGGAATGAAGTGGAGGTCCTTGTCAACAGAGCAGCCCTAAACTTTGGGGTGCTTGTGTCTTGCTGATTTTCAATTTTCCCACTTTATCCCCCCATGCGTGGAAGTGCCCTATGCTCTCTAAGCTGTGTTTTTTAGATGTTTCAGGACACACCGTACACTTCTCCAGAGTGGCTGTTGGCGATTTACATCCCGCCCATCAGTGTAGCAAGGCTCCCATTTCTCCATGGCCTGTCCTGCATTCCTGGTTTTGACACTTTTTTCAGCATGGCCCTTTTGACCGATGGGAAGCGAGACTTCTTTGTAGCGCTGATTTGCCTTTCCAGGTTGCTTGGTTGGCCAAAAAGGGCGTATGCGTTTTTTCCTGAATATATTCAGGAAAAAACGCATACGCCCTTTTTGGCCAAGGGCATCATTGTCAACGTTTTGCCGCTTTTCATGTGCTTTAAAGGCGATTCGAATCTACCTCCTGAAATCTGTTTCCTGCAATTCTGCCTTGATTTCAAATCCTCTTCTTTGCCTTCCCTCAATATATTTGTGGACGAGAGTTATCATTTATAACTCTGCAGGTTTGTGAATTGCAGTGCCCTGAAGCTCCATTTCACAAGTCGCTTTCTTGGGAGCTGGCCGCAAAAGCGCAGGATGGCTTCAGGCCCTGTTCTGGTTCCGGGGGGCAGGCTGAGCCTGTGGTTAATTCTTCTTCCTGATGGGAAAATAGAGTGACCTGTGCCTGTCCCAACACCAAGAGCTAGTCTCTCATTGGTTCCCCGTCTTCCCGTTCATCCTCAGGACAAATTGCAACCTGTACGGAACAGGAGGTTAAAGGTGCTGATGCTCCAAGTAGGGAGATTGCTAGTAAAGTGGCTGGAATGGCGAACCCGAGCACAAGGAGATGAGAAATGAGGTGCGTTTTAGAAACCTTTCCCCATCACACGGTGTACCATCTTCTGGGTTTCTCATGCATGTTTTCGATGTAGGAAGATGCCCTTGAACCTGGAGACTTGGGACCCATGCGATGGGTAGCACGCAGTATTACTTTAAAGGGTCTGCGTTTGCTCACCCAACCTCACCAAACCTCTCAGCCCCAAGAGTGTCCACCCTTATGTCTCATCCAGCTGTGGGTCTAGATATGGTCAATCCAGGTTGCATCACAGCCCCTGAACGAATTGTGTAAGAATTTCTCTCTCTTTCCCTGTCTTTGTTTCATGGGTTTTTAAAAGTAATTTATTTTTATAATGGGGTTTAGCTGCTTTTCACGGCTGTGTTTATGCCGCTTTACACCCACTTGACACACTAACAGAGAGATATCAATACATAGGTTTTAAGATTATTACTAGTCAGATATATTCTTGTGCGGTGAATCGGGCGTGTTGAGTCCAGTTCTCTGAGCAAGGAGTAGGTCTTGTCTATTACATATTGGGTTTATGGAACGGTATCTGAGCTAATTTGAAACTCTTGTTTTATGTATCACCCCACCTCACCTTTCCCGTTAAGCAGCCATAGTGTGTTTTCTGCATGTGTGACTCTGTTCTGTTTTGTAATTCAGTTCAAGTGTAACGGTTTTTACATTCCCTCTATAAGTGACACCTTATGAGAAGTGTCCTTTTCTGTGTGACTTATTTCACTTAGAATCGTCTTACCTAAATCCACTCATCATGCTGCTACTAGCCTTATGACATTGATTTCATGGCTGAGTGATATTCCATTGTACATAAGGACCACAACTTTTTGATCCATTTTTCGCTGTCCTGGGATATTTAAGGTGGAATGAAGTGGAGGTCCTTGTCAACAGAGCAGCCCTAAACTTTGGGGTGCTTGTGTCTTGCTGATTTTCAATTTTCCCACTTTATCCCCCCATGCGTGGAAGTGCCCTATGCTCTCTAAGCTGTGTTTTTTAGATGTTTCAGGACACACCGTACACTTCTCCAGAGTGGCTGTTGGCGATTTACATCCCGCCCATCAGTGTAGCAAGGCTCCCATTTCTCCATGGCCTGTCCTGTATTCCTGGTCTTGACACTTTTTTCAGCATGGCCCTTTTGACCGATGGGAAGCGAGACTTCTTTGTAGCGCTGATTTGCCTTTCCAGGTTGCTTGGTTGGCCAAAAAGGGCGTATGCGTTTTTTCCTGAATATATTCAGGAAAAAACGCATACGCCCTTTTTGGCCAAGGGCATCATTGTCAACGTTTTGCCGCTTTTCATGTGCTTTAAAGGCGATTCGAATCTACCTCCTGAAATCTGTTTCCTGCAATTCTGCCTTGATTTCAAATCCTCTTCTTTGCCTTCCCTCAATATATTTGTGGACGAGAGTTATCATTTATAACTCTGCAGGTTTGTGAATTGCAGTGCCCTGAAGCTCCATTTTACAAGTCACTTTCTTGGGAGCTGGCCGCAAAAGCGCAGGATGGCTTCAGGCCCTGTTCTGGTTCCGGGGGGCAGGCTGAGCCTGTGGTTAATTCTTCTTCCTGATGGGAAAATAGAGTGACCTGTGCCTGTCCCAACACCAAGAGCTAGTCTCTCATTGCTTCCCCGTCTTCCCGTTCATCCTCAGGACAAATTGCAACCTGTACGGAACAGGAGGTTAAAGGTGCTGATGCTCCAAGTAGGGAGATTGCTAGTAAAGTGGCTGGAATGGCGAACCCGAGCACAAGGAGATGAGAAATGAGGTGCGTTTTAGAAACCTTTCCCCATCACACGGTGTACCATCTTCTGGGTTTCTCATGCATGTTTTCGATGTAGGAAGATGCCCTTGAACCTGGAGATTTGGGACCCATGCGATGGGTAGCACGCAGTATTACTTTAAAGGGTCTGCGTTTGTTCACCCAACCTCACCAAACCTCTCAGCCCCAAGAGTGTCCACCCTTATGTCTCATCCAGCTGTGGGTCTAGATATGGTCAATCCAGGTTGCATCACAGCCCCTGAACGAATTGTGTAAGAATTTCTCTCTCTTTCCCTGTCTTTGTTTCATGGGTTTTTAAAAGTAATTTATTTTTATAATGGGGTTTAGCTGCTTTTCACGGCTGTGTTTATGCCGCTTTACACCCACTTGACAGACTAACAGAGAGATATCAATACATAGGTTTTAAGATTATTACTAGTCAGATATATTCTTGTGCGGTGAATCGGGCGTGTTGAGTCCAGTTCTCTGAGCAAGGAGTAGGTCTTGTCTATTACATATTGGGTTTATGGAACGGTATCTGAGCTAATTTGAAACTCTTGTTTTATGTATCACCCCACCTCACCTTTCCCGTTAAGCAGCCATAGTGTGTTTTCTGCAAGTGTGACTCTGTTCTGTTTTGTAATTCAGTTCAAGTGTAACGGTTTTTACATTCCCTCTATAAGTGACACCTTATGAGAAGTGTCCTTTTCTGTGTGACTTATTTCACTTAGAATCGTCTTACCTAAATCCACTCATCATGCTGCTACTAGCCTTATGACATTGATTTCATGGCTGAGTGATATTCCATTGTACATAAGGACCACAACTTTTTGATCCATTTTTCGCTGTCCTGGGATATTTAAGGTGGAATGAAGTGGAGGTCCTTGTCAACAGAGCAGCCCTAAACTTTGGGGTGCTTGTGTCTTGCTGATTTTCAATTTTCCCACTTTATCCCCCCATGCGTGGAAGTGCCCTATGCTCTCTAAGCTGTGTTTTTTAGATGTTTCAGGACACACCGTACACTTCTCCAGAGTGGCTGTTGGCGATTTACATCCCGCCCATCAGTGTAGCAAGGCTCCCATTTCTCCATGGCCTGTCCTGCATTTCTGGTTTTGACACTTTTTTCAGCATGGCCCTTTTGACCGATGGGAAGCGAGACTTCTTTGTAGCGCTGATTTGCCTTTCCAGGTTGCTTGGTTGGCCAAAAAGGGCGTATGCGTTTTTTCCTGAATATATTCAGGAAAAAACGCATACGCCCTTTTTGGCCAAGGGCATCATTGTCAACGTTTTGCCGCTTTTCATGTGCTTTAAAGGCGATTCGAATCTACCTCCTGAAATCTGTTTCCTGCAATTCTGCCTTGATTTCAAATCCTCTTCTTTGCCTTCCCTCAATATATTTGTGGACGAGAGTTATCATTTATAACTCTGCAGGTTTGTGAATTGCAGTGCCCTGAAGCTCCATTTCACAAGTCGCTTTCTTGGGAGCTGGCCGCAAAAGCGCAGGATGGCTTCAGGCCCTGTTCTGGTTCCGGGGGGCAGGCTGAGCCTGTGGTTAATTCTTCTTCCTGATGGGAAAATAGAGTGACCTGTGCCTGTCCCAACACCAAGAGCTAGTCTCTCATTGGTTCCCCGTCTTCCCGTTCATCCTCAGGACAAATTGCAACCTGTACGGAACAGGAGGTTAAAGGTGCTGATGCTCCAAGTAGGGAGATTGCTAGTAAAGTGGCTGGAATGGCGAACCCGAGCACAAGGAGATGAGAAATGAGGTGCGTTTTAGAAACCTTTCCCCATCACATGGTGTACCATCTTCTGGGTTTCTCATGCATGTTTTCGATGTAGGAAGATGCCCTTGAACCTGGAGACTTGGGACCCATGCGATGGGTAGCACGCAGTATTACTTTAAAGGGTCTGCGTTTGCTCACCCAACCTCACCAAACCTCTCAGCCCCAAGAGTGTCCACCCTTATGTCTCATCCAGCTGTGGGTCTAGATATGGTCAATCCAGGTTGCATCACAGCCCCTGAACGAATTGTGTAAGAATTTCTCTCTCTTTCCCTGTCTTTGTTTCATGGGTTTTTAAAAGTAATTTATTTTTATAATGGGGTTTAGCTGCTTTTCACGGCTGTGTTTATGCCGCTTTACACCCACTTGACACACTAACAGAGAGATATCAATACATAGGTTTTAAGATTATTACTAGTCAGATATATTCTTGTGCGGTGAATCGGGCGTGTTGAGTCCAGTTCTCTGAGCAAGGAGTAGGTCTTGTCTATTACATATTGGGTTTATGGAACGGTATCTGAGCTAATTTGAAACTCTTGTTTTATGTATCAGCCCACCTCACCTTTCCCGTTAAGCAGCCATAGTGTGTTTTCTGCATGTGTGACTCTGTTCTGTTTTGTAATTCAGTTCAAGTGTAACGGTTTTTACATTCCCTCTATAAGTGACACCTTATGAGAAGTGTCCTTTTCTGTGTGACTTATTTCACTTAGAATCGTCTTACCTAAATCCACTCATCATGCTGCTACTAGCCTTATGACATTGATTTCATGGCTGAGTGATATTCCATTGTACATAAGGACCACAACTTTTTGATCCATTTTTCGCTGTCCTGGGATATTTAAGGTGGAATGAAGTGGAGGTCCTTGTCAACAGAGCAGCCCTAAACTTTGGGGTGCTTGTGTCTTGCTGATTTTCAATTTTCCCACTTTATCCCCCCATGCGTGGAAGTGCCCTATGCTCTCTAAGCTGTGTTTTTTAGATGTTTCAGGACACACCGTACACTTCTCCAGAGTGGCTGTTGGCGATTTACATCCCGCCCATCAGTGTAGCAAGGCTCCCATTTCTCCATGGCCTGTCCTGCATTCCTGGTTTTGACACTTTTTTCAGCATGGCCCTTTTGACCGATGGGAAGCGAGACTTCTTTGTAGCGCTGATTTGCCTTTCCAGGTTGCTTGGTTGGCCAAAAAGGGCGTATGCGTTTTTTCCTGAATATATTCAGGAAAAAACGCATACGCCCTTTTTGGCCAAGGGCATCATTGTCAACGTTTTGCCGCTTTTCATGTGCTTTAAAGGCGATTCGAATCTACCTCCTGAAATCTGTTTCCTGCAATTCTGCCTTGATTTCAAATCCTCTTCTTTGCCTTCCCTCAATATATTTGTGGACGAGAGTTATCATTTATAACTCTGCAGGTTTGTGAATTGCAGTGCCCTGAAGCTCCATTTCACAAGTCGCTTTCTTGGGAGCTGGCCGCAAAAGCGCAGGATGGCTTCAGGCCCTGTTCTGGTTCCGGGGGGCAGGCTGAGCCTGTGGTTAATTCTTCTTCCTGATGGGAAAATAGAGTGACCTGTGCCTGTCCCAACACCAAGAGCTAGTCTCTCATTGGTTCCCCGTCTTCCCGTTCATCCTCAGGACAAATTGCAACCTGTACGGAACAGGAGGTTAAAGGTGCTGATGCTCCAAGTAGGGAGATTGCTAGTAAAGTGGCTGGAATGGCGAACCCGAGCACAAGGAGATGAGAAATGAGGTGCGTTTTAGAAACCTTTCCCCATCACACGGTGTACCATCTTCTGGGTTTCTCATGCATGTTTTCGATGTAGGAAGATGCCCTTGAACCTGGAGACTTGGGACCCATGCGATGGGTAGCACGCAGTATTACTTTAAAGGGTCTGCGTTTGCTCACCCAACCTCACCAAACCTCTCAGCCCCAAGAGTGTCCACCCTTATGTCTCATCCAGCTGTGGGTCTAGATATGGTCAATCCAGGTTGCATCACAGCCCCTGAACGAATTGTGTAAGAATTTCTCTCTCTTTCCCTGTCTTTGTTTCATGGGTTTTTAAAAGTAATTTATTTTTATAATGGGGTTTAGCTGCTTTTCACGGCTGTGTTTATGCCGCTTTACACCCACTTGACACACTAACAGAGAGATATCAATACATAGGTTTTAAGATTATTACTAGTCAGATATATTCTTGTGCGGTGAATCGGGCGTGTTGAGTCCAGTTCTCTGAGCAAGGAGTAGGTCTTGTCTATTACATATTGGGTTTATGGAACGGTATCTGAGCTAATTTGAAACTCTTGTTTTATGTATCACCCCACCTCACCTTTCCCGTTAAGCAGCCATAGTGTGTTTTCTGCATGTGTGACTCTGTTCTGTTTTGTAATTCAGTTCAAGTGTAACGGTTTTTACATTCCCTCTATAAGTGACACCTTATGAGAAGTGTCCTTTTCTGTGTGACTTATTTCACTTAGAATCGTCTTACCTAAATCCACTCATCATGCTGCTACTAGCCTTATGACATTGATTTCATGGCTGAGTGATATTCCATTGTACATAAGGACCACAACTTTTTGATCCATTTTTCGCTGTCCTGGGATATTTAAGGTGGAATGAAGTGGAGGTCCTTGTCAACAGAGCAGCCCTAAACTTTGGGGTGCTTGTGTCTTGCTGATTTTCAATTTTCCCACTTTATCCCCCCATGCGTGGAAGTGCCCTATGCTCTCTAAGCTGTGTTTTTTAGATGTTTCAGGACACACCGTACACTTCTCCAGAGTGGCTGTTGGCGATTTACATCCCGCCCATCAGTGTAGCAAGGCTCCCATTTCTCCATGGCCTGTCCTGTATTCCTGGTCTTGACACTTTTTTCAGCATGGCCCTTTTGACCGATGGGAAGCGAGACTTCTTTGTAGCGCTGATTTGCCTTTCCAGGTTGCTTGGTTGGCCAAAAAGGGCGTATGCGTTTTTTCCTGAATATATTCAGGAAAAAACGCATACGCCCTTTTTGGCCAAGGGCATCATTGTCAACGTTTTGCCGCTTTTCATGTGCTTTAAAGGCGATTCGAATCTACCTCCTGAAATCTGTTTCCTGCAATTCTGCCTTGATTTCAAATCCTCTTCTTTGCCTTCCCTCAATATATTTGTGGACGAGAGTTATCATTTATAACTCTGCAGGTTTGTGAATTGCAGTGCCCTGAAGCTCCATTTCACAAGTCGCTTTCTTGGGAGCTGGCCGCAAAAGCGCAGGATGGCTTCAGGCCCTGTTCTGGTTCCGGGGGGCAGGCTGAGCCTGTGGTTAATTCTTCTTCCTGATGGGAAAATAGAGTGACCTGTGCCTGTCCCAACACCAAGAGCTAGTCTCTCATTGGTTCCCCGTCTTCCCGTTCATCCTCAGGACAAATTGCAACCTGTACGGAACAGGAGGTTAAAGGTGCTGATGCTCCAAGTAGGGAGATTGCTAGTAAAGTGGCTGGAATGGCGAACCCGAGCACAAGGAGATGAGAAATGAGGTGCGTTTTAGAAACCTTTCCCCATCACACGGTGTACCATCTTCTGGGTTTCTCATGCATGTTTTCGATGTAGGAAGATGCCCTTGAACCTGGAGACTTGGGACCCATGCGATGGGTAGCACGCAGTATTACTTTAAAGGGTCTGCGTTTGCTCACCCAACCTCACCAAACCTCTCAGCCCCAAGAGTGTCCACCCTTATGTCTCATCCAGCTGTGGGTCTAGATATGGTCAATCCAGGTTGCATCACAGCCCCTGAACGAATTGTGTAAGAATTTCTCTCTCTTTCCCTGTCTTTGTTTCATGGGTTTTTAAAAGTAATTTATTTTTATAATGGGGTTTAGCTGCTTTTCACGGCTGTGTTTATGCCGCTTTACACCCACTTGACACACTAACAGAGAGATATCAATACATAGGTTTTAAGATTATTACTAGTCAGATATATTCTTGTGCGGTGAATCGGGCGTGTTGAGTCCAGTTCTCTGAGCAAGGAGTAGGTCTTGTCTATTACATATTGGGTTTATGGAACGGTATCTGAGCTAATTTGAAACTCTTGTTTTATGTATCACCCCACCTCACCTTTCCCGTTAAGCAGCCATAGTGTGTTTTCTGCATGTGTGACTCTGTTCTGTTTTGTAATTCAGTTCAAGTGTAACGGTTTTTACATTCCCTCTATAAGTGACACCTTATGAGAAGTGTCCTTTTCTGTGTGACTTATTTCACTTAGAATCGTCTTACCTAAATCCACTCATCATGCTGCTACTAGCCTTATGACATTGATTTCATGGCTGAGTGATATTCCATTGTACATAAGGACCACAACTTTTTGATCCATTTTTCGCTGTCCTGGGATATTTAAGGTGGAATGAAGTGGAGGTCCTTGTCAACAGAGCAGCCCTAAACTTTGGGGTGCTTGTGTCTTGCTGATTTTCAATTTTCCCACTTTATCCCCCCATGCGTGGAAGTGCCCTATGCTCTCTAAGCTGTGTTTTTTAGATGTTTCAGGACACACCGTACACTTCTCCAGAGTGGCTGTTGGCGATTTACATCCCGCCCATCAGTGTAGCAAGGCTCCCATTTCTCCATGGCCTGTCCTGTATTCCTGGTCTTGACACTTTTTTCAGCATGGCCCTTTTGACCGATGGGAAGCGAGACTTCTTTGTAGCGCTGATTTGCCTTTCCAGGTTGCTTGGTTGGCCAAAAAGGGCGTATGCGTTTTTTCCTGAATATATTCAGGAAAAAACGCATACGCCCTTTTTGGCCAAGGGCATCATTGTCAACGTTTTGCCGCTTTTCATGTGCTTTAAAGGCGATTCGAATCTACCTCCTGAAATCTGTTTCCTGCAATTCTGCCTTGATTTCAAATCCTCTTCTTTGCCTTCCCTCAATATATTTGTGGACGAGAGTTATCATTTATAACTCTGCAGGTTTGTGAATTGCAGTGCCCTGAAGCTCCATTTCACAAGTCGCTTTCTTGGGAGCTGGCCGCAAAAGCGCAGGATGGCTTCAGGCCCTGTTCTGGTTCCGGGGGGCAGGCTGAGCCTGTGGTTAATTCTTCTTCCTGATGGGAAAATAGAGTGACCTGTGCCTGTCCCAACACCAAGAGCTAGTCTCTCATTGGTTCCCCGTCTTCCCGTTCATCCTCAGGACAAATTGCAACCTGTACGGAACAGGAGGTTAAAGGTGCTGATGCTCCAAGTAGGGAGATTGCTAGTAAAGTGGCTGGAATGGCGAACCCGAGCACAAGGAGATGAGAAATGAGGTGCGTTTTAGAAACCTTTCCCCATCACACGGTGTACCATCTTCTGGGTTTCTCATGCATGTTTTCGATGTAGGAAGATGCCCTTGAACCTGGAGACTTGGGACCCATGCGATGGGTAGCACGCAGTATTACTTTAAAGGGTCTGCGTTTGCTCACCCAACCTCACCAAACCTCTCAGCCCCAAGAGTGTCCACCCTTATGTCTCATCCAGCTGTGGGTCTAGATATGGTCAATCCAGGTTGCATCACAGCCCCTGAACGAATTGTGTAAGAATTTCTCTCTCTTTCCCTGTCTTTGTTTCATGGGTTTTTAAAAGTAATTTATTTTTATAATGGGGTTTAGCTGCTTTTCACGGCTGTGTTTATGCCGCTTTACACCCACTTGACACACTAACAGAGAGATATCAATACATAGGTTTTAAGATTATTACTAGTCAGATATATTCTTGTGCGGTGAATCGGGCGTGTTGAGTCCAGTTCTCTGAGCAAGGAGTAGGTCTTGTCTATTACATATTGGGTTTATGGAACGGTATCTGAGCTAATTTGAAACTCTTGTTTTATGTATCACCCCACCTCACCTTTCCCGTTAAGCAGCCATAGTGTGTTTTCTGCATGTGTGACTCTGTTCTGTTTTGTAATTCAGTTCAAGTGTAACGGTTTTTACATTCCCTCTATAAGTGACACCTTATGAGAAGTGTCCTTTTCTGTGTGACTTATTTCACTTAGAATCGTCTTACCTAAATCCACTCATCATGCTGCTACTAGCCTTATGACATTGATTTCATGGCTGAGTGATATTCCATTGTACATAAGGACCACAACTTTTTGATCCATTTTTCGCTGTCCTGGGATATTTAAGGTGGAATGAAGTGGAGGTCCTTGTCAACAGAGCAGCCCTAAACTTTGGGGTGCTTGTGTCTTGCTGATTTTCAATTTTCCCACTTTATCCCCCCATGCGTGGAAGTGCCCTATGCTCTCTAAGCTGTGTTTTTTAGATGTTTCAGGACACACCGTACACTTCTCCAGAGTGGCTGTTGGCGATTTACATCCCGCCCATCAGTGTAGCAAGGCTCCCATTTCTCCATGGCCTGTCCTGTATTCCTGGTCTTGACACTTTTTTCAGCATGGCCCTTTTGACCGATGGGAAGCGAGACTTCTTTGTAGCGCTGATTTGCCTTTCCAGGTTGCTTGGTTGGCCAAAAAGGGCGTATGCGTTTTTTCCTGAATATATTCAGGAAAAAACGCATACGCCCTTTTTGGCCAAGGGCATCATTGTCAACGTTTTGCCGCTTTTCATGTGCTTTAAAGGCGATTCGAATCTACCTCCTGAAATCTGTTTCCTGCAATTCTGCCTTGATTTCAAATCCTCTTCTTTGCCTTCCCTCAATATATTTGTGGACGAGAGTTATCATTTATAACTCTGCAGGTTTGTGAATTGCAGTGCCCTGAAGCTCCATTTCACAAGTCGCTTTCTTGGGAGCTGGCCGCAAAAGCGCAGGATGGCTTCAGGCCCTGTTCTGGTTCCGGGGGGCAGGCTGAGCCTGTGGTTAATTCTTCTTCCTGATGGGAAAATAGAGTGACCTGTGCCTGTCCCAACACCAAGAGCTAGTCTCTCATTGGTTCCCCGTCTTCCCGTTCATCCTCAGGACAAATTGCAACCTGTACGGAACAGGAGGTTAAAGGTGCTGATGCTCCAAGTAGGGAGATTGCTAGTAAAGTGGCTGGAATGGCGAACCCGAGCACAAGGAGATGAGAAATGAGGTGCGTTTTAGAAACCTTTCCCCATCACACGGTGTACCATCTTCTGGGTTTCTCATGCATGTTTTCGATGTAGGAAGATGCCCTTGAACCTGGAGACTTGGGACCCATGCGATGGGTAGCACGCAGTATTACTTTAAAGGGTCTGCGTTTGCTCACCCAACCTCACCAAACCTCTCAGCCCCAAGAGTGTCCACCCTTATGTCTCATCCAGCTGTGGGTCTAGATATGGTCAATCCAGGTTGCATCACAGCCCCTGAACGAATTGTGTAAGAATTTCTCTCTCTTTCCCTGTCTTTGTTTCATGGGTTTTTAAAAGTAATTTATTTTTATAATGGGGTTTAGCTGCTTTTCACGGCTGTGTTTATGCCGCTTTACACCCACTTGACACACTAACAGAGAGATATCAATACATAGGTTTTAAGATTATTACTAGTCAGATATATTCTTGTGCGGTGAATCGGGCGTGTTGAGTCCAGTTCTCTGAGCAAGGAGTAGGTCTTGTCTATTACATATTGGGTTTATGGAACGGTATCTGAGCTAATTTGAAACTCTTGTTTTATGTATCAGCCCACCTCACCTTTCCCGTTAAGCAGCCATAGTGTGTTTTCTGCATGTGTGACTCTGTTCTGTTTTGTAATTCAGTTCAAGTGTAACGGTTTTTACATTCCCTCTATAAGTGACACCTTATGAGAAGTGTCCTTTTCTGTGTGACTTATTTCACTTAGAATCGTCTTACCTAAATCCACTCATCATGCTGCTACTAGCCTTATGACATTGATTTCATGGCTGAGTGATATTCCATTGTACATAAGGACCACAACTTTTTGATCCATTTTTCGCTGTCCTGGGATATTTAAGGTGGAATGAAGTGGAGGTCCTTGTCAACAGAGCAGCCCTAAACTTTGGGGTGCTTGTGTCTTGCTGATTTTCAATTTTCCCACTTTATCCCCCCATGCGTGGAAGTGCCCTATGCTCTCTAAGCTGTGTTTTTTAGATGTTTCAGGACACACCGTACACTTCTCCAGAGTGGCTGTTGGCGATTTACATCCCGCCCATCAGTGTAGCAAGGCTCCCATTTCTCCATGGCCTGTCCTGCATTCCTGGTTTTGACACTTTTTTCAGCATGGCCCTTTTGACCGATGGGAAGCGAGACTTCTTTGTAGCGCTGATTTGCCTTTCCAGGTTGCTTGGTTGGCCAAAAAGGGCGTATGCGTTTTTTCCTGAATATATTCAGGAAAAAACGCATACGCCCTTTTTGGCCAAGGGCATCATTGTCAACGTTTTGCCGCTTTTCATGTGCTTTAAAGGCGATTCGAATCTACCTCCTGAAATCTGTTTCCTGCAATTCTGCCTTGATTTCAAATCCTCTTCTTTGCCTTCCCTCAATATATTTGTGGACGAGAGTTATCATTTATAACTCTGCAGGTTTGTGAATTGCAGTGCCCTGAAGCTCCATTTCACAAGTCGCTTTCTTGGGAGCTGGCCGCAAAAGCGCAGGATGGCTTCAGGCCCTGTTCTGGTTCCGGGGGGCAGGCTGAGCCTGTGGTTAATTCTTCTTCCTGATGGGAAAATAGAGTGACCTGTGCCTGTCCCAACACCAAGAGCTAGTCTCTCATTGGTTCCCCGTCTTCCCGTTCATCCTCAGGACAAATTGCAACCTGTACGGAACAGGAGGTTAAAGGTGCTGATGCTCCAAGTAGGGAGATTGCTAGTAAAGTGGCTGGAATGGCGAACCCGAGCACAAGGAGATGAGAAATGAGGTGCGTTTTAGAAACCTTTCCCCATCACACGGTGTACCATCTTCTGGGTTTCTCATGCATGTTTTCGATGTAGGAAGATGCCCTTGAACCTGGAGACTTGGGACCCATGCGATGGGTAGCACGCAGTATTACTTTAAAGGGTCTGCGTTTGCTCACCCAACCTCACCAAACCTCTCAGCCCCAAGAGTGTCCACCCTTATGTCTCATCCAGCTGTGGGTCTAGATATGGTCAATCCAGGTTGCATCACAGCCCCTGAACGAATTGTGTAAGAATTTCTCTCTCTTTCCCTGTCTTTGTTTCATGGGTTTTTAAAAGTAATTTATTTTTATAATGGGGTTTAGCTGCTTTTCACGGCTGTGTTTATGCCGCTTTACACCCACTTGACACACTAACAGAGAGATATCAATACATAGGTTTTAAGATTATTACTAGTCAGATATATTCTTGTGCGGTGAATCGGGCGTGTTGAGTCCAGTTCTCTGAGCAAGGAGTAGGTCTTGTCTATTACATATTGGGTTTATGGAACGGTATCTGAGCTAATTTGAAACTCTTGTTTTATGTATCACCCCACCTCACCTTTCCCGTTAAGCAGCCATAGTGTGTTTTCTGCATGTGTGACTCTGTTCTGTTTTGTAATTCAGTTCAAGTGTAACGGTTTTTACATTCCCTCTATAAGTGACACCTTATGAGAAGTGTCCTTTTCTGTGTGACTTATTTCACTTAGAATCGTCTTACCTAAATCCACTCATCATGCTGCTACTAGCCTTATGACATTGATTTCATGGCTGAGTGATATTCCATTGTACATAAGGACCACAACTTTTTGATCCATTTTTCGCTGTCCTGGGATATTTAAGGTGGAATGAAGTGGAGGTCCTTGTCAACAGAGCAGCCCTAAACTTTGGGGTGCTTGTGTCTTGCTGATTTTCAATTTTCCCACTTTATCCCCCCATGCGTGGAAGTGCCCTATGCTCTCTAAGCTGTGTTTTTTAGATGTTTCAGGACACACCGTACACTTCTCCAGAGTGGCTGTTGGCGATTTACATCCCGCCCATCAGTGTAGCAAGGCTCCCATTTCTCCATGGCCTGTCCTGTATTCCTGGTCTTGACACTTTTTTCAGCATGGCCCTTTTGACCGATGGGAAGCGAGACTTCTTTGTAGCGCTGATTTGCCTTTCCAGGTTGCTTGGTTGGCCAAAAAGGGCGTATGCGTTTTTTCCTGAATATATTCAGGAAAAAACGCATACGCCCTTTTTGGCCAAGGGCATCATTGTCAACGTTTTGCCGCTTTTCATGTGCTTTAAAGGCGATTCGAATCTACCTCCTGAAATCTGTTTCCTGCAATTCTGCCTTGATTTCAAATCCTCTTCTTTGCCTTCCCTCAATATATTTGTGGACGAGAGTTATCATTTATAACTCTGCAGGTTTGTGAATTGCAGTGCCCTGAAGCTCCATTTCACAAGTCGCTTTCTTGGGAGCTGGCCGCAAAAGCGCAGGATGGCTTCAGGCCCTGTTCTGGTTCCGGGGGGCAGGCTGAGCCTGTGGTTAATTCTTCTTCCTGATGGGAAAATAGAGTGACCTGTGCCTGTCCCAACACCAAGAGCTAGTCTCTCATTGGTTCCCCGTCTTCCCGTTCATCCTCAGGACAAATTGCAACCTGTACGGAACAGGAGGTTAAAGGTGCTGATGCTCCAAGTAGGGAGATTGCTAGTAAAGTGGCTGGAATGGCGAACCCGAGCACAAGGAGATGAGAAATGAGGTGCGTTTTAGAAACCTTTCCCCATCACACGGTGTACCATCTTCTGGGTTTCTCATGCATGTTTTCGATGTAGGAAGATGCCCTTGAACCTGGAGACTTGGGACCCATGCGATGGGTAGCACGCAGTATTACTTTAAAGGGTCTGCGTTTGCTCACCCAACCTCACCAAACCTCTCAGCCCCAAGAGTGTCCACCCTTATGTCTCATCCAGCTGTGGGTCTAGATATGGTCAATCCAGGTTGCATCACAGCCCCTGAACGAATTGTGTAAGAATTTCTCTCTCTTTCCCTGTCTTTGTTTCATGGGTTTTTAAAAGTAATTTATTTTTATAATGGGGTTTAGCTGCTTTTCACGGCTGTGTTTATGCCGCTTTACACCCACTTGACACACTAACAGAGAGATATCAATACATAGGTTTTAAGATTATTACTAGTCAGATATATTCTTGTGCGGTGAATCGGGCGTGTTGAGTCCAGTTCTCTGAGCAAGGAGTAGGTCTTGTCTATTACATATTGGGTTTATGGAACGGTATCTGAGCTAATTTGAAACTCTTGTTTTATGTATCACCCCACCTCACCTTTCCCGTTAAGCAGCCATAGTGTGTTTTCTGCATGTGTGACTCTGTTCTGTTTTGTAATTCAGTTCAAGTGTAACGGTTTTTACATTCCCTCTATAAGTGACACCTTATGAGAAGTGTCCTTTTCTGTGTGACTTATTTCACTTAGAATCGTCTTACCTAAATCCACTCATCATGCTGCTACTAGCCTTATGACATTGATTTCATGGCTGAGTGATATTCCATTGTACATAAGGACCACAACTTTTTGATCCATTTTTCGCTGTCCTGGGATATTTAAGGTGGAATGAAGTGGAGGTCCTTGTCAACAGAGCAGCCCTAAACTTTGGGGTGCTTGTGTCTTGCTGATTTTCAATTTTCCCACTTTATCCCCCCATGCGTGGAAGTGCCCTATGCTCTCTAAGCTGTGTTTTTTAGATGTTTCAGGACACACCGTACACTTCTCCAGAGTGGCTGTTGGCGATTTACATCCCGCCCATCAGTGTAGCAAGGCTCCCATTTCTCCATGGCCTGTCCTGTATTCCTGGTCTTGACACTTTTTTCAGCATGGCCCTTTTGACCGATGGGAAGCGAGACTTCTTTGTAGCGCTGATTTGCCTTTCCAGGTTGCTTGGTTGGCCAAAAAGGGCGTATGCGTTTTTTCCTGAATATATTCAGGAAAAAACGCATACGCCCTTTTTGGCCAAGGGCATCATTGTCAACGTTTTGCCGCTTTTCATGTGCTTTAAAGGCGATTCGAATCTACCTCCTGAAATCTGTTTCCTGCAATTCTGCCTTGATTTCAAATCCTCTTCTTTGCCTTCCCTCAATATATTTGTGGACGAGAGTTATCATTTATAACTCTGCAGGTTTGTGAATTGCAGTGCCCTGAAGCTCCATTTCACAAGTCGCTTTCTTGGGAGCTGGCCGCAAAAGCGCAGGATGGCTTCAGGCCCTGTTCTGGTTCCGGGGGGCAGGCTGAGCCTGTGGTTAATTCTTCTTCCTGATGGGAAAATAGAGTGACCTGTGCCTGTCCCAACACCAAGAGCTAGTCTCTCATTGGTTCCCCGTCTTCCCGTTCATCCTCAGGACAAATTGCAACCTGTACGGAACAGGAGGTTAAAGGTGCTGATGCTCCAAGTAGGGAGATTGCTAGTAAAGTGGCTGGAATGGCGAACCCGAGCACAAGGAGATGAGAAATGAGGTGCGTTTTAGAAACCTTTCCCCATCACACGGTGTACCATCTTCTGGGTTTCTCATGCATGTTTTCGATGTAGGAAGATGCCCTTGAACCTGGAGACTTGGGACCCATGCGATGGGTAGCACGCAGTATTACTTTAAAGGGTCTGCGTTTGCTCACCCAACCTCACCAAACCTCTCAGCCCCAAGAGTGTCCACCCTTATGTCTCATCCAGCTGTGGGTCTAGATATGGTCAATCCAGGTTGCATCACAGCCCCTGAACGAATTGTGTAAGAATTTCTCTCTCTTTCCCTGTCTTTGTTTCATGGGTTTTTAAAAGTAATTTATTTTTATAATGGGGTTTAGCTGCTTTTCACGGCTGTGTTTATGCCGCTTTACACCCACTTGACACACTAACAGAGAGATATCAATACATAGGTTTTAAGATTATTACTAGTCAGATATATTCTTGTGCGGTGAATCGGGCGTGTTGAGTCCAGTTCTCTGAGCAAGGAGTAGGTCTTGTCTATTACATATTGGGTTTATGGAACGGTATCTGAGCTAATTTGAAACTCTTGTTTTATGTATCACCCCACCTCACCTTTCCCGTTAAGCAGCCATAGTGTGTTTTCTGCATGTGTGACTCTGTTCTGTTTTGTAATTCAGTTCAAGTGTAACGGTTTTTACATTCCCTCTATAAGTGACACCTTATGAGAAGTGTCCTTTTCTGTGTGACTTATTTCACTTAGAATCGTCTTACCTAAATCCACTCATCATGCTGCTACTAGCCTTATGACATTGATTTCATGGCTGAGTGATATTCCATTGTACATAAGGACCACAACTTTTTGATCCATTTTTCGCTGTCCTGGGATATTTAAGGTGGAATGAAGTGGAGGTCCTTGTCAACAGAGCAGCCCTAAACTTTGGGGTGCTTGTGTCTTGCTGATTTTCAATTTTCCCACTTTATCCCCCCATGCGTGGAAGTGCCCTATGCTCTCTAAGCTGTGTTTTTTAGATGTTTCAGGACACACCGTACACTTCTCCAGAGTGGCTGTTGGCGATTTACATCCCGCCCATCAGTGTAGCAAGGCTCCCATTTCTCCATGGCCTGTCCTGTATTCCTGGTCTTGACACTTTTTTCAGCATGGCCCTTTTGACCGATGGGAAGCGAGACTTCTTTGTAGCGCTGATTTGCCTTTCCAGGTTGCTTGGTTGGCCAAAAAGGGCGTATGCGTTTTTTCCTGAATATATTCAGGAAAAAACGCATACGCCCTTTTTGGCCAAGGGCATCATTGTCAACGTTTTGCCGCTTTTCATGTGCTTTAAAGGCGATTCGAATCTACCTCCTGAAATCTGTTTCCTGCAATTCTGCCTTGATTTCAAATCCTCTTCTTTGCCTTCCCTCAATATATTTGTGGACGAGAGTTATCATTTATAACTCTGCAGGTTTGTGAATTGCAGTGCCCTGAAGCTCCATTTCACAAGTCGCTTTCTTGGGAGCTGGCCGCAAAAGCGCAGGATGGCTTCAGGCCCTGTTCTGGTTCCGGGGGGCAGGCTGAGCCTGTGGTTAATTCTTCTTCCTGATGGGAAAATAGAGTGACCTGTGCCTGTCCCAACACCAAGAGCTAGTCTCTCATTGGTTCCCCGTCTTCCCGTTCATCCTCAGGACAAATTGCAACCTGTACGGAACAGGAGGTTAAAGGTGCTGATGCTCCAAGTAGGGAGATTGCTAGTAAAGTGGCTGGAATGGCGAACCCGAGCACAAGGAGATGAGAAATGAGGTGCGTTTTAGAAACCTTTCCCCATCACACGGTGTACCATCTTCTGGGTTTCTCATGCATGTTTTCGATGTAGGAAGATGCCCTTGAACCTGGAGACTTGGGACCCATGCGATGGGTAGCACGCAGTATTACTTTAAAGGGTCTGCGTTTGCTCACCCAACCTCACCAAACCTCTCAGCCCCAAGAGTGTCCACCCTTATGTCTCATCCAGCTGTGGGTCTAGATATGGTCAATCCAGGTTGCATCACAGCCCCTGAACGAATTGTGTAAGAATTTCTCTCTCTTTCCCTGTCTTTGTTTCATGGGTTTTTAAAAGTAATTTATTTTTATAATGGGGTTTAGCTGCTTTTCACGGCTGTGTTTATGCCGCTTTACACCCACTTGACACACTAACAGAGAGATATCAATACATAGGTTTTAAGATTATTACTAGTCAGATATATTCTTGTGCGGTGAATCGGGCGTGTTGAGTCCAGTTCTCTGAGCAAGGAGTAGGTCTTGTCTATTACATATTGGGTTTATGGAACGGTATCTGAGCTAATTTGAAACTCTTGTTTTATGTATCACCCCACCTCACCTTTCCCGTTAAGCAGCCATAGTGTGTTTTCTGCATGTGTGACTCTGTTCTGTTTTGTAATTCAGTTCAAGTGTAACGGTTTTTACATTCCCTCTATAAGTGACACCTTATGAGAAGTGTCCTTTTCTGTGTGACTTATTTCACTTAGAATCGTCTTACCTAAATCCACTCATCATGCTGCTACTAGCCTTATGACATTGATTTCATGGCTGAGTGATATTCCATTGTACATAAGGACCACAACTTTTTGATCCATTTTTCGCTGTCCTGGGATATTTAAGGTGGAATGAAGTGGAGGTCCTTGTCAACAGAGCAGCCCTAAACTTTGGGGTGCTTGTGTCTTGCTGATTTTCAATTTTCCCACTTTATCCCCCCATGCGTGGAAGTGCCCTATGCTCTCTAAGCTGTGTTTTTTAGATGTTTCAGGACACACCGTACACTTCTCCAGAGTGGCTGTTGGCGATTTACATCCCGCCCATCAGTGTAGCAAGGCTCCCATTTCTCCATGGCCTGTCCTGTATTCCTGGTCTTGACACTTTTTTCAGCATGGCCCTTTTGACCGATGGGAAGCGAGACTTCTTTGTAGCGCTGATTTGCCTTTCCAGGTTGCTTGGTTGGCCAAAAAGGGCGTATGCGTTTTTTCCTGAATATATTCAGGAAAAAACGCATACGCCCTTTTTGGCCAAGGGCATCATTGTCAACGTTTTGCCGCTTTTCATGTGCTTTAAAGGCGATTCGAATCTACCTCCTGAAATCTGTTTCCTGCAATTCTGCCTTGATTTCAAATCCTCTTCTTTGCCTTCCCTCAATATATTTGTGGACGAGAGTTATCATTTATAACTCTGCAGGTTTGTGAATTGCAGTGCCCTGAAGCTCCATTTCACAAGTCGCTTTCTTGGGAGCTGGCCGCAAAAGCGCAGGATGGCTTCAGGCCCTGTTCTGGTTCCGGGGGGCAGGCTGAGCCTGTGGTTAATTCTTCTTCCTGATGGGAAAATAGAGTGACCTGTGCCTGTCCCAACACCAAGAGCTAGTCTCTCATTGGTTCCCCGTCTTCCCGTTCATCCTCAGGACAAATTGCAACCTGTACGGAACAGGAGGTTAAAGGTGCTGATGCTCCAAGTAGGGAGATTGCTAGTAAAGTGGCTGGAATGGCGAACCCGAGCACAAGGAGATGAGAAATGAGGTGCGTTTTAGAAACCTTTCCCCATCACACGGTGTACCATCTTCTGGGTTTCTCATGCATGTTTTCGATGTAGGAAGATGCCCTTGAACCTGGAGACTTGGGACCCATGCGATGGGTAGCACGCAGTATTACTTTAAAGGGTCTGCGTTTGCTCACCCAACCTCACCAAACCTCTCAGCCCCAAGAGTGTCCACCCTTATGTCTCATCCAGCTGTGGGTCTAGATATGGTCAATCCAGGTTGCATCACAGCCCCTGAACGAATTGTGTAAGAATTTCTCTCTCTTTCCCTGTCTTTGTTTCATGGGTTTTTAAAAGTAATTTATTTTTATAATGGGGTTTAGCTGCTTTTCACGGCTGTGTTTATGCCGCTTTACACCCACTTGACACACTAACAGAGAGATATCAATACATAGGTTTTAAGATTATTACTAGTCAGATATATTCTTGTGCGGTGAATCGGGCGTGTTGAGTCCAGTTCTCTGAGCAAGGAGTAGGTCTTGTCTATTACATATTGGGTTTATGGAACGGTATCTGAGCTAATTTGAAACTCTTGTTTTATGTATCACCCCACCTCACCTTTCCCGTTAAGCAGCCATAGTGTGTTTTCTGCATGTGTGACTCTGTTCTGTTTTGTAATTCAGTTCAAGTGTAACGGTTTTTACATTCCCTCTATAAGTGACACCTTATGAGAAGTGTCCTTTTCTGTGTGACTTATTTCACTTAGAATCGTCTTACCTAAATCCACTCATCATGCTGCTACTAGCCTTATGACATTGATTTCATGGCTGAGTGATATTCCATTGTACATAAGGACCACAACTTTTTGATCCATTTTTCGCTGTCCTGGGATATTTAAGGTGGAATGAAGTGGAGGTCCTTGTCAACAGAGCAGCCCTAAACTTTGGGGTGCTTGTGTCTTGCTGATTTTCAATTTTCCCACTTTATCCCCCCATGCGTGGAAGTGCCCTATGCTCTCTAAGCTGTGTTTTTTAGATGTTTCAGGACACACCGTACACTTCTCCAGAGTGGCTGTTGGCGATTTACATCCCGCCCATCAGTGTAGCAAGGCTCCCATTTCTCCATGGCCTGTCCTGCATTCCTGGTTTTGACACTTTTTTCAGCATGGCCCTTTTGACCGATGGGAAGCGAGACTTCTTTGTAGCGCTGATTTGCCTTTCCAGGTTGCTTGGTTGGCCAAAAAGGGCGTATGCGTTTTTTCCTGAATATATTCAGGAAAAAACGCATACGCCCTTTTTGGCCAAGGGCATCATTGTCAACGTTTTGCCGCTTTTCATGTGCTTTAAAGGCGATTCGAATCTACCTCCTGAAATCTGTTTCCTGCAATTCTGCCTTGATTTCAAATCCTCTTCTTTGCCTTCCCTCAATATATTTGTGGACGAGAGTTATCATTTATAACTCTGCAGGTTTGTGAATTGCAGTGCCCTGAAGCTCCATTTCACAAGTCGCTTTCTTGGGAGCTGGCCGCAAAAGCGCAGGATGGCTTCAGGCCCTGTTCTGGTTCCGGGGGGCAGGCTGAGCCTGTGGTTAATTCTTCTTCCTGATGGGAAAATAGAGTGACCTGTGCCTGTCCCAACACCAAGAGCTAGTCTCTCATTGGTTCCCCGTCTTCCCGTTCATCCTCAGGACAAATTGCAACCTGTACGGAACAGGAGGTTAAAGGTGCTGATGCTCCAAGTAGGGAGATTGCTAGTAAAGTGGCTGGAATGGCGAACCCGAGCACAAGGAGATGAGAAATGAGGTGCGTTTTAGAAACCTTTCCCCATCACATGGTGTACCATCTTCTGGGTTTCTCATGCATGTTTTCGATGTAGGAAGATGCCCTTGAACCTGGAGACTTGGGACCCATGCGATGGGTAGCACGCAGTATTACTTTAAAGGGTCTGCGTTTGTTCACCCAACCTCACCAAACCTCTCAGCCCCAAGAGTGTCCACCCTTATGTCTCATCCAGCTGTGGGTCTAGATATGGTCAATCCAGGTTGCATCACAGCCCCTGAACGAATTGTGTAAGAATTTCTCTCTCTTTCCCTGTCTTTGTTTCATGGGTTTTTAAAAGTAATTTATTTTTATAATGGGGTTTAGCTGCTTTTCACGGCTGTGTTTATGCCGCTTTACACCCACTTGACACACTAACAGAGAGATATCAATACATAGGTTTTAAGATTATTACTAGTCAGATATATTCTTGTGCGGTGAATCGGGCGTGTTGAGTCCAGTTCTCTGAGCAAGGAGTAGGTCTTGTCTATTACATATTGGGTTTATGGAACGGTATCTGAGCTAATTTGAAACTCTTGTTTTATGTATCACCCCACCTCACCTTTCCCGTTAAGCAGCCATAGTGTGTTTTCTGCATGTGTGACTCTGTTCTGTTTTGTAATTCAGTTCAAGTGTAACGGTTTTTACATTCCCTCTATAAGTGACACCTTATGAGAAGTGTCCTTTTCTGTGTGACTTATTTCACTTAGAATCTTCTTACCTAAATCCACTCATCATGCTGCTACTAGCCTTATGACATTGATTTCATGGCTGAGTGATATTCCATTGTACATAAGGACCACAACTTTTTGATCCATTTTTCGCTTTCCTGGGATATTTAAGGTGGAATGAAGTGGAGGTCCTTGTCAACAGAGCAGCCCTAAACTTTGGGGTGCTTGTGTCTTGCTGATTTTCAATTTTCCCACTTTATCCCCCCATGCGTGGAAGTGCCCTATGCTCTCTAAGCTGTGTTTTTTAGATGTTTCAGGACACACCGTACACTTCTCCAGAGTGGCTGTTGGCGATTTACATCCCGCCCATCAGTGTAGCAAGGCTCCCATTTCTCCATGGCCTGTCCTGCATTCCTGGTTTTGACACTTTTTTCAGCATGGCCCTTTTGACCGATGGGAAGCGAGACTTCTTTGTAGCGCTGATTTGCCTTTCCAGGTTGCTTGGTTGGCCAAAAAGGGCGTATGCGTTTTTTCCTGAATATATTCAGGAAAAAACGCATACGCCCTTTTTGGCCAAGGACATCATTGTCAACGTTTTGCCGCTTTTCATGTGCTTTAAAGGCGATTCGAATCTACCTCCTGAAATCTGTTTCCTGCAATTCTGCCTTGATTTCAAATCCTCTTCTTTGCCTTCCCTCAATATATTTGTGGACGAGAGTTATCATTTATAACTCTGCAGGTTTGTGAATTGCAGTGCCCTGAAGCTCAATTTTACAAGTCGCTTTCTTGGGAGCTGGCCGCAAAAGCGCAGGATGGCTTCAGGCACTGTTCTGGTTCCGGGGGGCAGGCTGAGCCTGTGGTTAATTCTTCTTCCTGATGGGAAAATAGAGTGACCTGTGCCTGTCCCAACACCAAGAGCTGGTCTCTCATTGGTTCCCCGTCTTCCCGTTCATCCTCAGGACAAATTGCAACCTGTACGGAACAGGAGGTTAAAGGTGCTGATGCTCCAAGTAGGGAGATTGCTAGTAAAGTGGCTGGAATGGCGAACCCGAGCACAAGGAGATGAGAAATGAGGTGCGTTTTAGAAACCTTTCCCCATCACACGGTGTACCATCTTCTGGGTTTCTCATGCATGTTTTCGATGTAGGAAGATGCCCTTGAACCTGGAGATTTGGGACCCATGCGATGGGTAGCACGCAGTATTACTTTAAAGGGTCTGCGTTTGTTCACCCAACCTCACCAAACCTCTCAGCCCCAAGAGTGTCCACCCTTATGTCTCATCCAGCTGTGGGTCTAGATATGGTCAATCCAGGTTGCATCACAGCCCCTGAACGAATTGTGTAAGAATTTCTCTCTCTTTCCCTGTCTTTGTTTCATGGGTTTTTAAAAGTAATTTATTTTTATAATGGGGTTTAGCTGCTTTTCACGGCTGTGTTTATGCCGCTTTACACCCACTTGACAGACTAACAGAGAGATATCAATACATAGGTTTTAAGATTATTACTAGTCAGATATATTCTTGTGCGGTGAATCGGGCGTGTTGAGTCCAGTTCTCTGAGCAAGGAGTAGGTCTTGTCTATTACATATTGGGTTTATGGAACGGTATCTGAGCTAATTTGAAACTCTTGTTTTATGTATCACCCCACCTCACCTTTCCCGTTAAGCAGCCATAGTGTGTTTTCTGCATGTGTGACTCTGTTCTGTTTTGTAATTCAGTTCAAGTGTAACGGTTTTTACATTCCCTCTATAAGTGACACCTTATGAGAAGTGTCCTTTTCTGTGTGACTTATTTCACTTAGAATCGTCTTACCTAAATCCACTCATCATGCTGCTACTAGCCTTATGACATTGATTTCATGGCTGAGTGATATTCCATTGTACATAAGGACCACAACTTTTTGATCCATTTTTCGCTGTCCTGGGATATTTAAGGTGGAATGAAGTGGAGGTCCTTGTCAACAGAGCAGCCCTAAACTTTGGGGTGCTTGTGTCTTGCTGATTTTCAATTTTCCCACTTTATCCCCCCATGCGTGGAAGTGCCCTATGCTCTCTAAGCTGTGTTTTTTAGATGTTTCAGGACACACCGTACACTTCTCCAGAGTGGCTGTTGGCGATTTACATCCCGCCCATCAGTGTAGCAAGGCTCCCATTTCTCCATGGCCTGTCCTGCATTTCTGGTTTTGACACTTTTTTCAGCATGGCCCTTTTGACCGATGGGAAGCGAGACTTCTTTGTAGCGCTGATTTGCCTTTCCAGGTTGCTTGGTTGGCCAAAAAGGGCGTATGCGTTTTTTCCTGAATATATTCAGGAAAAAACGCATACGCCCTTTTTGGCCAAGGGCATCATTGTCAACGTTTTGCCGCTTTTCATGTGCTTTAAAGGCGATTCGAATCTACCTCCTGAAATCTGTTTCCTGCAATTCTGCCTTGATTTCAAATCCTCTTCTTTGCCTTCCCTCAATATATTTGTGGACGAGAGTTATCATTTATAACTCTGCAGGTTTGTGAATTGCAGTGCCCTGAAGCTCCATTTCACAAGTCGCTTTCTTGGGAGCTGGCCGCAAAAGCGCAGGATGGCTTCAGGCCCTGTTCTGGTTCCGGGGGGCAGGCTGAGCCTGTGGTTAATTCTTCTTCCTGATGGGAAAATAGAGTGACCTGTGCCTGTCCCAACACCAAGAGCTAGTCTCTCATTGGTTCCCCGTCTTCCCGTTCATCCTCAGGACAAATTGCAACCTGTACGGAACAGGAGGTTAAAGGTGCTGATGCTCCAAGTAGGGAGATTGCTAGTAAAGTGGCTGGAATGGCGAACCCGAGCACAAGGAGATGAGAAATGAGGTGCGTTTTAGAAACCTTTCCCCATCACATGGTGTACCATCTTCTGGGTTTCTCATGCATGTTTTCGATGTAGGAAGATGCCCTTGAACCTGGAGACTTGGGACCCATGCGATGGGTAGCACGCAGTATTACTTTAAAGGGTCTGCGTTTGCTCACCCAACCTCACCAAACCTCTCAGCCCCAAGAGTGTCCACCCTTATGTCTCATCCAGCTGTGGGTCTAGATATGGTCAATCCAGGTTGCATCACAGCCCCTGAACGAATTGTGTAAGAATTTCTCTCTCTTTCCCTGTCTTTGTTTCATGGGTTTTTAAAAGTAATTTATTTTTATAATGGGGTTTAGCTGCTTTTCACGGCTGTGTTTATGCCGCTTTACACCCACTTGACACACTAACAGAGAGATATCAATACATAGGTTTTAAGATTATTACTAGTCAGATATATTCTTGTGCGGTGAATCGGGCGTGTTGAGTCCAGTTCTCTGAGCAAGGAGTAGGTCTTGTCTATTACATATTGGGTTTATGGAACGGTATCTGAGCTAATTTGAAACTCTTGTTTTATGTATCACCCCACCTCACCTTTCCCGTTAAGCAGCCATAGTGTGTTTTCTGCATGTGTGACTCTGTTCTGTTTTGTAATTCAGTTCAAGTGTAACGGTTTTTACATTCCCTCTATAAGTGACACCTTATGAGAAGTGTCCTTTTCTGTGTGACTTATTTCACTTAGAATCGTCTTACCTAAATCCACTCATCATGCTGCTACTAGCCTTATGACATTGATTTCATGGCTGAGTGATATTCCATTGTACATAAGGACCACAACTTTTTGATCCATTTTTCGCTGTCCTGGGATATTTAAGGTGGAATGAAGTGGAGGTCCTTGTCAACAGAGCAGCCCTAAACTTTGGGGTGCTTGTGTCTTGCTGATTTTCAATTTTCCCACTTTATCCCCCCATGCGTGGAAGTGCCCTATGCTCTCTAAGCTGTGTTTTTTAGATGTTTCAGGACACACCGTACACTTCTCCAGAGTGGCTGTTGGCGATTTACATCCCGCCCATCAGTGTAGCAAGGCTCCCATTTCTCCATGGCCTGTCCTGCATTCCTGGTTTTGACACTTTTTTCAGCATGGCCCTTTTGACCGATGGGAAGCGAGACTTCTTTGTAGCGCTGATTTGCCTTTCCAGGTTGCTTGGTTGGCCAAAAAGGGCGTATGCGTTTTTTCCTGAATATATTCAGGAAAAAACGCATACGCCCTTTTTGGCCAAGGGCATCATTGTCAACGTTTTGCCGCTTTTCATGTGCTTTAAAGGCGATTCGAATCTACCTCCTGAAATCTGTTTCCTGCAATTCTGCCTTGATTTCAAATCCTCTTCTTTGCCTTCCCTCAATATATTTGTGGACGAGAGTTATCATTTATAACTCTGCAGGTTTGTGAATTGCAGTGCCCTGAAGCTCCATTTCACAAGTCGCTTTCTTGGGAGCTGGCCGCAAAAGCGCAGGATGGCTTCAGGCCCTGTTCTGGTTCCGGGGGGCAGGCTGAGCCTTTGGTTAATTCTTCTTCCTGATGGGAAAATAGAGTGACCTGTGCCTGTCCCAACACCAAGAGCTAGTCTCTCATTGGTTCCCCGTCTTCCCGTTCATCCTCAGGACAAATTGCAACCTGTACGGAACAGGAGGTTAAAGGTGCTGATGCTCCAAGTAGGGAGATTGCTAGTAAAGTGGCTGGAATGGCGAACCCGAGCACAAGGAGATGAGAAATGAGGTGCGTTTTAGAAACCTTTCCCCATCACACGGTGTACCATCTTCTGGGTTTCTCATGCATGTTTTCGATGTAGGAAGATGCCCTTGAACCTGGAGACTTGGGACCCATGCGATGGGTAGCACGCAGTATTACTTTAAAGGGTCTGCGTTTGCTCACCCAACCTCACCAAACCTCTCAGCCCCAAGAGTGTCCACCCTTATGTCTCATCCAGCTGTGGGTCTAGATATGGTCAATCCAGGTTGCATCACAGCCCCTGAACGAATTGTGTAAGAATTTCTCTCTCTTTCCCTGTCTTTGTTTCATGGGTTTTTAAAAGTAATTTATTTTTATAATGGGGTTTAGCTGCTTTTCACGGCTGTGTTTATGCCGCTTTACACCCACTTGACACACTAACAGAGAGATATCAATACATAGGTTTTAAGATTATTACTAGTCAGATATATTCTTGTGCGGTGAATCGGGCGTGTTGAGTCCAGTTCTCTGAGCAAGGAGTAGGTCTTGTCTATTACATATTGGGTTTATGGAACGGTATCTGAGCTAATTTGAAACTCTTGTTTTATGTATCACCCCACCTCACCTTTCCCGTTAAGCAGCCATAGTGTGTTTTCTGCATGTGTGACTCTGTTCTGTTTTGTAATTCAGTTCAAGTGTAACGGTTTTTACATTCCCTCTATAAGTGACACCTTATGAGAAGTGTCCTTTTCTGTGTGACTTATTTCACTTAGAATCGTCTTACCTAAATCCACTCATCATGCTGCTACTAGCCTTATGACATTGATTTCATGGCTGAGTGATATTCCATTGTACATAAGGACCACAACTTTTTGATCCATTTTTCGCTGTCCTGGGATATTTAAGGTGGAATGAAGTGGAGGTCCTTGTCAACAGAGCAGCCCTAAACTTTGGGGTGCTTGTGTCTTGCTGATTTTCAATTTTCCCACTTTATCCCCCCATGCGTGGAAGTGCCCTATGCTCTCTAAGCTGTGTTTTTTAGATGTTTCAGGACACACCGTACACTTCTCCAGAGTGGCTGTTGGCGATTTACATCCCGCCCATCAGTGTAGCAAGGCTCCCATTTCTCCATGGCCTGTCCTGTATTCCTGGTCTTGACACTTTTTTCAGCATGGCCCTTTTGACCGATGGGAAGCGAGACTTCTTTGTAGCGCTGATTTGCCTTTCCAGGTTGCTTGGTTGGCCAAAAAGGGCGTATGCGTTTTTTCCTGAATATATTCAGGAAAAAACGCATACGCCCTTTTTGGCCAAGGGCATCATTGTCAACGTTTTGCCGCTTTTCATGTGCTTTAAAGGCGATTCGAATCTACCTCCTGAAATCTGTTTCCTGCAATTCTGCCTTGATTTCAAATCCTCTTCTTTGCCTTCCCTCAATATATTTGTGGACGAGAGTTATCATTTATAACTCTGCAGGTTTGTGAATTGCAGTGCCCTGAAGCTCCATTTCACAAGTCGCTTTCTTGGGAGCTGGCCGCAAAAGCGCAGGATGGCTTCAGGCCCTGTTCTGGTTCCGGGGGGCAGGCTGAGCCTGTGGTTAATTCTTCTTCCTGATGGGAAAATAGAGTGACCTGTGCCTGTCCCAACACCAAGAGCTAGTCTCTCATTGGTTCCCCGTCTTCCCGTTCATCCTCAGGACAAATTGCAACCTGTACGGAACAGGAGGTTAAAGGTGCTGATGCTCCAAGTAGGGAGATTGCTAGTAAAGTGGCTGGAATGGCGAACCCGAGCACAAGGAGATGAGAAATGAGGTGCGTTTTAGAAACCTTTCCCCATCACACGGTGTACCATCTTCTGGGTTTCTCATGCATGTTTTCGATGTAGGAAGATGCCCTTGAACCTGGAGACTTGGGACCCATGCGATGGGTAGCACGCAGTATTACTTTAAAGGGTCTGCGTTTGCTCACCCAACCTCACCAAACCTCTCAGCCCCAAGAGTGTCCACCCTTATGTCTCATCCAGCTGTGGGTCTAGATATGGTCAATCCAGGTTGCATCACAGCCCCTGAACGAATTGTGTAAGAATTTCTCTCTCTTTCCCTGTCTTTGTTTCATGGGTTTTTAAAAGTAATTTATTTTTATAATGGGGTTTAGCTGCTTTTCACGGCTGTGTTTATGCCGCTTTACACCCACTTGACACACTAACAGAGAGATATCAATACATAGGTTTTAAGATTATTACTAGTCAGATATATTCTTGTGCGGTGAATCGGGCGTGTTGAGTCCAGTTCTCTGAGCAAGGAGTAGGTCTTGTCTATTACATATTGGGTTTATGGAACGGTATCTGAGCTAATTTGAAACTCTTGTTTTATGTATCACCCCACCTCACCTTTCCCGTTAAGCAGCCATAGTGTGTTTTCTGCATGTGTGACTCTGTTCTGTTTTGTAATTCAGTTCAAGTGTAACGGTTTTTACATTCCCTCTATAAGTGACACCTTATGAGAAGTGTCCTTTTCTGTGTGACTTATTTCACTTAGAATCGTCTTACCTAAATCCACTCATCATGCTGCTACTAGCCTTATGACATTGATTTCATGGCTGAGTGATATTCCATTGTACATAAGGACCACAACTTTTTGATCCATTTTTCGCTGTCCTGGGATATTTAAGGTGGAATGAAGTGGAGGTCCTTGTCAACAGAGCAGCCCTAAACTTTGGGGTGCTTGTGTCTTGCTGATTTTCAATTTTCCCACTTTATCCCCCCATGCGTGGAAGTGCCCTATGCTCTCTAAGCTGTGTTTTTGAGATGTTTCAGGACACACCGTACACTTCTCCAGAGCGGCTGTTGGCGATTTACATCCCGCCCATCAGTGTAGCAAGGCTCCCATTTCTCCATGGCCTGTCCTGCATTCCTGGTTTTGACACTTTTTTCAGCATGGCCCTTTTGACCGATGGGAAGCGAGACTTCTTTGTAGCGCTGATTTGCCTTTCCAGGTTGCTTGGTTGGCCAAAAAGGGCGTATGCGTTTTTTCCTGAATATATTCAGGAAAAAACGCATACGCCCTTTTTGGCCAAGGGCATCATTGTCAACGTTTTGCCGCTTTTCATGTGCTTTAAAGGCGATTCGAATCTACCTCCTGAAATCTGTTTCCTGCAATTCTGCCTTGATTTCAAATCCTCTTCTTTGCCTTCCCTCAATATATTTGTGGACGAGAGTTATCATTTATAACTCTGCAGGTTTGTGAATTGCAGTGCCCTGAAGCTCCATTTCACAAGTCGCTTTCTTGGGAGCTGGCCGCAAAAGCGCAGGATGGCTTCAGGCCCTGTTCTGGTTCCGGGGGGCAGGCTGAGCCTGTGGTTAATTCTTCTTCCTGATGGGAAAATAGAGTGACCTGTGCCTGTCCCAACACCAAGAGCTAGTCTCTCATTGGTTCCCCGTCTTCCCGTTCATCCTCAGGACAAATTGCAACCTGTACGGAACAGGAGGTTAAAGGTGCTGATGCTCCAAGTAGGGAGATTGCTAGTAAAGTGGCTGGAATGGCGAACCCGAGCACAAGGAGATGAGAAATGAGGTGCGTTTTAGAAACCTTTCCCCATCACACGGTGTACCATCTTCTGGGTTTCTCATGCATGTTTTCGATGTAGGAAGATGCCCTTGAACCTGGAGACTTGGGACCCATGCGATGGGTAGCACGCAGTATTACTTTAAAGGGTCTGCGTTTGCTCACCCAACCTCACCAAACCTCTCAGCCCCAAGAGTGTCCACCCTTATGTCTCATCCAGCTGTGGGTCTAGATATGGTCAATCCAGGTTGCATCACAGCCCCTGAACGAATTGTGTAAGAATTTCTCTCTCTTTCCCTGTCTTTGTTTCATGGGTTTTTAAAAGTAATTTATTTTTATAATGGGGTTTAGCTGCTTTTCACGGCTGTGTTTATGCCGCTTTACACCCACTTGACACACTAACAGAGAGATATCAATACATAGGTTTTAAGATTATTACTAGTCAGATATATTCTTGTGCGGTGAATCGGGCGTGTTGAGTCCAGTTCTCTGAGCAAGGAGTAGGTCTTGTCTATTACATATTGGGTTTATGGAACGGTATCTGAGCTAATTTGAAACTCTTGTTTTATGTATCACCCCACCTCACCTTTCCCGTTAAGCAGCCATAGTGTGTTTTCTGCATGTGTGACTCTGTTCTGTTTTGTAATTCAGTTCAAGTGTAACGGTTTTTACATTCCCTCTATAAGTGACACCTTATGAGAAGTGTCCTTTTCTGTGTGACTTATTTCACTTAGAATCGTCTTACCTAAATCCACTCATCATGCTGCTACTAGCCATATGACATTGATTTCATGGCTGAGTGATATTCCATTGTACATAAGGACCACAACTTTTTGATCCATTTTTCGCTGTCCTGGGATATTTAAGGTGGAATGAAGTGGAGGTCCTTGTCAACAGAGCAGCCCTAAACTTTGGGGTGCTTGTGTCTTGCTGATTTTCAATTTTCCCACTTTATCCCCCCATGCGTGGAAGTGCCCTATGCTCTCTAAGCTGTGTTTTTTAGATGTTTCAGGACACACCGTACACTTCTCCAGAGTGGCTGTTGGCGATTTACATCCCGCCCATCAGTGTAGCAAGGCTCCCATTTCTCCATGGCCTGTCCTGTATTCCTGGTCTTGACACTTTTTTCAGCATGGCCCTTTTGACCGATGGGAAGCGAGACTTCTTTGTAGCGCTGATTTGCCTTTCCAGGTTGCTTGGTTGGCCAAAAAGGGCGTATGCGTTTTTTCCTGAATATATTCAGGAAAAAACGCATACGCCCTTTTTGGCCAAGGGCATCATTGTCAACGTTTTGCCGCTTTTCATGTGCTTTAAAGGCGATTCGAATCTACCTCCTGAAATCTGTTTCCTGCAATTCTGCCTTGATTTCAAATCCTCTTCTTTGCCTTCCCTCAATATATTTGTGGACGAGAGTTATCATTTATAACTCTGCAGGTTTGTGAATTGCAGTGCCCTGAAGCTCCATTTCACAAGTCGCTTTCTTGGGAGCTGGCCACAAAAGCGCAGGATGGCTTCAGGCCCTGTTCTGGTTCCGGGGGGCAGGCTGAGCCTGTGGTTAATTCTTCTTCCTGATGGGAAAATAGAGTGACCTGTGCCTGTCCCAACACCAAGAGCTAGTCTCTCATTGGTTCCCCGTCTTCCCGTTCATCCTCAGGACAAATTGCAACCTGTACGGAACAGGAGGTTAAAGGTGCTGATGCTCCAAGTAGGGAGATTGCTAGTAAAGTGGCTGGAATGGCGAACCCGAGCACAAGGAGATGAGAAATGAGGTGCGTTTTAGAAACCTTTCCCCATCACACGGTGTACCATCTTCTGGGTTTCTCATGCATGTTTTCGATGTAGGAAGATGCCCTTGAACCTGGAGACTTGGGACCCATGCGATGGGTAGCACGCAGTATTACTTTAAAGGGTCTGCGTTTGCTCACCCAACCTCACCAAACCTCTCAGCCCCAAGAGTGTCCACCCTTATGTCTCATCCAGCTGTGGGTCTAGATATGGTCAATTCAGGTTGCATCACAGCCCCTGAACGAATTGTGTAAGAATTTCTCTCTCTTTCCCTGTCTTTGTTTCATGGGTTTTTAAAAGTAATTTATTTTTATAATGGGGTTTAGCTGCTTTTCACGGCTGTGTTTATGCCGCTTTACACCCACTTGACACACTAACAGAGAGATATCAATACATAGGTTTTAAGATTATTACTAGTCAGATATATTCTTGTGCGGTGAATCGGGCGTGTTGAGTCCAGTTCTCTGAGCAAGGAGTAGGTCTTGTCTATTACATATTGGGTTTATGGAACGGTATCTGAGCTAATTTGAAACTCTTGTTTTATGTATCACCCCACCTCACCTTTCCCGTTAAGCAGCCATAGTGTGTTTTCTGCATGTGTGACTCTGTTCTGTTTTGTAATTCAGTTCAAGTGTAACGGTTTTTACATTCCCTCTATAAGTGACACCTTATGAGAAGTGTCCTTTTCTGTGTGACTTATTTCACTTAGAATCGTCTTACCTAAATCCACTCATCATGCTGCTACTAGCCTTATGACATTGATTTCATGGCTGAGTGATATTCCATTGTACATAAGGACCACAACTTTTTGATCCATTTTTCGCTGTCCTGGGATATTTAAGGTGGAATGAAGTGGAGGTCCTTGTCAACAGAGCAGCCCTAAACTTTGGGGTGCTTGTGTCTTGCTGATTTTCAATTTTCCCACTTTATCCCCCCATGCGTGGAAGTGCCCTATGCTCTCTAAGCTGTGTTTTTTAGATGTTTCAGGACACACCGTACACTTCTCCAGAGTGGCTGTTGGCGATTTACATCCCGCCCATCAGTGTAGCAAGGCTCCCATTTCTCCATGGCCTGTCCTGTATTCCTGGTCTTGACACTTTTTTCAGCATGGCCCTTTTGACCGATGGGAAGCGAGACTTCTTTGTAGCGCTGATTTGCCTTTCCAGGTTGCTTGGTTGGCCAAAAAGGGCGTATGCGTTTTTTCCTGAATATATTCAGGAAAAAACGCATACGCCCTTTTTGGCCAAGGGCATCATTGTCAACGTTTTGCCGCTTTTCATGTGCTTTAAAGGCGATTCGAATCTACCTCCTGAAATCTGTTTCCTGCAATTCTGCCTTGATTTCAAATCCTCTTCTTTGCCTTCCCTCAATATATTTGTGGACGAGAGTTATCATTTATAACTCTGCAGGTTTGTGAATTGCAGTGCCCTGAAGCTCCATTTTACAAGTCGCTTTCTTGGGAGCTGGCCACAAAAGCGCAGGATGGCTTCAGGCCCTGTTCTGGTTCCGGGGGGCAGGCTGAGCCTGTGGTTAATTCTTCTTCCTGATGGGAAAATAGAGTGACCTGTGCCTGTCCCAACACCAAGAGCTAGTCTCTCATTGGTTCCCCGTCTTCCCGTTCATCCTCAGGACAAATTGCAACCTGTACGGAACAGGAGGTTAAAGGTGCTGATGCTCCAAGTAGGGAGATTGCTAGTAAAGTGGCTGGAATGGCGAACCCGAGCACAAGGAGATGAGAAATGAGGTGCGTTTTAGAAACCTTTCCCCATCACACGGTGTACCATCTTCTGGGTTTCTCATGCATGTTTTCGATGTAGGAAGATGCCCTTGAACCTGGAGATTTGGGACCCATGCGATGGGTAGCACGCAGTATTACTTTAAAGGGTCTGCGTTTGCTCACCCAACCTCACCAAACCTCTCAGCCCCAAGAGTGTCCACCCTTATGTCTCATCCAGCTGTGGGTCTAGATATGGTCAATCCAGGTTGCATCACAGCCCCTGAACGAATTGTGTAAGAATTTCTCTCTCTTTCCCTGTCTTTGTTTCATGGGTTTTTAAAAGTAATTTATTTTTATAATGGGGTTTAGCTGCTTTTCACGGCTGTGTTTATGCCGCTTTACACCCACTTGACACACTAACAGAGAGATATCAATACATAGGTTTTAAGATTATTACTAGTCAGATATATTCTTGTGCGGTGAATCGGGCGTGTTGAGTCCAGTTCTCTGAGCAAGGAGTAGGTCTTGTCTATTACATATTGGGTTTATGGAACGGTATCTGAGCTAATTTGAAGCTCTTGTTTTATGTATCACCCCACCTCACCTTTCCCGTTAAGCAGCCATAGTGTGTTTTCTGCATGTGTGACTCTGTTCTGTTTTGTAATTCAGTTCAAGTGTAACGGTTTTTACATTCCCTCTATAAGTGACACCTTATGAGAAGTGTCCTTTTCTGTGTGACTTATTTCACTTAGAATCGTCTTACCTAAATCCACTCATCATGCTGCTACTAGCCTTATGACATTGATTTCATGGCTGAGTGATATTCCATTGTACATAAGGACCACAACTTTTTGATCCATTTTTCGCTGTCCTGGGATATTTAAGGTGGAATGAAGTGGAGGTCCTTGTCAACAGAGCAGCCCTAAACTTTGGGGTGCTTGTGTCTTGCTGATTTTCAATTTTCCCACTTTATCCCCCCATGCGTGGAAGTGCCCTATGCTCTCTAAGCTGTGTTTTTGAGATGTTTCAGGACACACCGTACACTTCTCCAGAGTGGCTGTTGGCGATTTACATCCCGCCCATCAGTGTAGCAAGGCTCCCATTTCTCCATGGCCTGTCCTGCATTCCTGGTTTTGACACTTTTTTCAGCATGGCCCTTTTGACCGATGGGAAGCGAGACTTCTTTGTAGCGCTGATTTGCCTTTCCAGGTTGCTTGGTTGGCCAAAAAGGGCGTATGCGTTTTTTCCTGAATATATTCAGGAAAAAACGCATACGCCCTTTTTGGCCAAGGACATCATTGTCAACGTTTTGCCGCTTTTCATGTGCTTTAAAGGCGATTCGAATCTACCTCCTGAAATCTGTTTCCTGCAATTCTGCCTTGATTTCAAATCCTCTTCTTTGCCTTCCCTCAATATATTTGTGGACGAGAGTTATCATTTATAACTCTGCAGGTTTGTGAATTGCAGTGCCCTGAAGCTCAATTTTACAAGTCGCTTTCTTGGGAGCTGGCCGCAAAAGCGCAGGATGGCTTCAGGCACTGTTCTGGTTCCGGGGGGCAGGCTGAGCCTGTGGTTAATTCTTCTTCCTGATGGGAAAATAGAGTGACCTGTGCCTGTCCCAACACCAAGAGCTAGTCTCTCATTGGTTCCCCGTCTTCCCGTTCATCCTCAGGACAAATTGCAACCTGTACGGAACAGGAGGTTAAAGGTGCTGATGCTCCAAGTAGGGAGATTGCTAGTAAAGTGGCTGGAATGGCGAACCCGAGCACAAGGAGATGAGAAATGAGGTGCGTTTTAGAAACCTTTCCCCATCACACGGTGTACCATCTTCTGGGTTTCTCATGCATGTTTTCGATGTAGGAAGATGCCCTTGAACCTGGAGATTTGGGACCCATGCGATGGGTAGCACGCAGTATTACTTTAAAGGGTCTGCGTTTGCTCACCCAACCTCACCAAACCTCTCAGCCCCAAGAGTGTCCACCCTTATGTCTCATCCAGCTGTGGGTCTAGATATGGTCAATCCAGGTTGCATCACAGCCCCTGAACGAATTGTGTAAGAATTTCTCTCTCTTTCCCTGTCTTTGTTTCATGGGTTTTTAAAAGTAATTTATTTTTATAATGGGGTTTAGCTGCTTTTCACGGCTGTGTTTATGCCGCTTTACACCCACTTGACACACTAACAGAGAGATATCAATACATAGGTTTTAAGATTATTACTAGTCAGATATATTCTTGTGCGGTGAATCGGGCGTGTTGAGTCCAGTTCTCTGAGCAAGGAGTAGGTCTTGTCTATTACATATTTGGTTTATGGAACGGTATCTGAGCTAATTTGAAGCTCTTGTTTTATGTATCACCCCACCTCACCTTTCCCGTTAAGCAGCCATAGTGTGTTTTCTGCATGTGTGACTCTGTTCTGTTTTGTAATTCAGTTCAAGTGTAACGGTTTTTACATTCCCTCTATAAGTGACACCTTATGAGAAGTGTCCTTTTCTGTGTGACTTATTTCACTTAGAATCGTCTTACCTAAATCCACTCATCATGCTGCTACTAGCCTTATGACATTGATTTCATGGCTGAGTGATATTCCATTGTACATAAGGACCACAACTTTTTGATCCATTTTTCGCTGTCCTGGGATATTTAAGGTGGAATGAAGTGGAGGTCCTTGTCAACAGAGCAGCCCTAAACTTTGGGGTGTTTGTGTCTTGCTGATTTTCAATTTTCCCACTTTATCCCCCCATGCGTGGAAGTGCCCTATGCTCTCTAAGCTGTGTTTTTTAGATGTTTCAGGACACACCGTACACTTCTCCAGAGTGGCTGTTGGCGATTTACATCCCGCCCATCAGTGTAGCAAGGCTCCCATTTCTCCATGGCCTGTCCTGCATTCCTGGTTTTGACACTTTTTTCAGCATGGCCCTTTTGACCGATGGGAAGCGAGACTTCTTTGTAGCGCTGATTTGCCTTTCCAGGTTGCTTGGTTTGCCAAAAAGGGCGTATGCGTTTTTTCCTGAATATATTCAGGAAAAAACGCATACGCCCTTTTTGGCCAAGGGCATCATTGTCAACGTTTTGCCGCTTTTAATGTGCTTTAAAGGCGATTCGAATCTACCTCCTGAAATCTGTTTCCTGCAATTCTGCCTTGATTTCAAATCCTCTTCTTTGCCTTCCCTCAATATATTTGTGGACGAGAGTTATCATTTATAACTCTGCAGGTTTGTGAATTGCAGTGCCCTGAAGCTCCATTTTACAAGTCACTTTCTTGGGAGCTGGCCGCAAAAGCGCAGGATGGCTTCAGGCCCTGTTCTGGTTCCGGGGGGCAGGCTGAGCCTGTGGTTAATTCTTCTTCCTGATGGGAAAATAGAGTGACCTGTGCCTGTCCCAACACCAAGAGCTAGTCTCTCATTGGTTCCCCGTCTTCCCGTTCATCCTCAGGACAAATTGCAACCTGTACGGAACAGGAGGTTAAAGGTGCTGATGCTCCAAGTAGGGAGATTGCTAGTAAAGTGGCTGGAATGGCGAACCCGAGCACAAGGAGATGAGAAATGAGGTGCGTTTTAGAAACCTTTCCCCATCACACGGTGTACCATCTTCTGGGTTTCTCATGCATGTTTTCGATGTAGGAAGATGCCCTTGAACCTGGAGATTTGGGACCCATGCGATGGGTAGCACGCAGTATTACTTTAAAGGGTCTGCGTTTGCTCACCCAACCTCACCAAACCTCTCAGCCCCAAGAGTGTCCACCCTTATGTCTCATCCAGCTGTGGGTCTAGATATGGTCAATCCAGGTTGCATCACAGCCCCTGAACGAATTGTGTAAGAATTTCTCTCTCTTTCCCTGTCTTTGTTTCATGGGTTTTTAAAAGTAATTTATTTTTATAATGGGGTTTAGCTGCTTTTCACGGCTGTGTTTATGCCGCTTTACACCCACTTGACACACTAACAGAGAGATATCAATACATAGGTTTTAAGATTATTACTAGTCAGATATATTCTTGTGCGGTGAATCGGGCGTGTTGAGTCCAGTTCTCTGAGCAAGGAGTAGGTCTTGTCTATTACATATTGGGTTTATGGAACGGTATCTGAGCTAATTTGAAGCTCTTGTTTTATGTATCACCCCACCTCACCTTTCCCGTTAAGCAGCCATAGTGTGTTTTCTGCATGTGTGACTCTGTTCTGTTTTGTAATTCAGTTCAAGTGTAACGGTTTTTACATTCCCTCTATAAGTGACACCTTATGAGAAGTGTCCTTTTCTGTGTGACTTATTTCACTTAGAATCGTCTTACCTAAATCCACTCATCATGCTGCTACTAGCCTTATGACATTGATTTCATGGCTGAGTGATATTCCATTGTACATAAGGACCACAACTTTTTGATCCATTTTTCGCTGTCCTGGGATATTTAAGGTGGAATGAAGTGGAGGTCCTTGTCAACAGAGCAGCCCTAAACTTTGGGGTGTTTGTGTCTTGCTGATTTTCAATTTTCCCACTTTATCCCCCCATGCGTGGAAGTGCCCTATGCTCTCTAAGCTGTGTTTTTTAGATGTTTCAGGACACACCGTACACTTCTCCAGAGTGGCTGTTGGCGATTTACATCCCGCCCATCAGTGTAGCAAGGCTCCCATTTCTCCATGGCCTGTCCTGCATTCCTGGTTTTGACACTTTTTTCAGCATGGCCCTTTTGACCGATGGGAAGCGAGACTTCTTTGTAGCGCTGATTTGCCTTTCCAGGTTGCTTGGTTTGCCAAAAAGGGCGTATGCGTTTTTTCCTGAATATATTCAGGAAAAAACGCATACGCCCTTTTTGGCCAAGGGCATCATTGTCAACGTTTTGCCGCTTTTAATGTGCTTTAAAGGCGATTCGAATCTACCTCCTGAAATCTGTTTCCTGCAATTCTGCCTTGATTTCAAATCCTCTTCTTTGCCTTCCCTCAATATATTTGTGGACGAGAGTTATCATTTATAACTCTGCAGGTTTGTGAATTGCAGTGCCCTGAAGCTCCATTTTACAAGTCACTTTCTTGGGAGCTGGCCGCAAAAGCGCAGGATGGCTTCAGGCCCTGTTCTGGTTCCGGGGGGCAGGCTGAGCCTGTGGTTAATTCTTCTTCCTGATGGGAAAATAGAGTGACCTGTGCCTGTCCCAACACCAAGAGCTAGTCTCTCATTGGTTCCCCGTCTTCCCGTTCATCCTCAGGACAAATTGCAACCTGTACGGAACAGGAGGTTAAAGGTGCTGATGCTCCAAGTAGGGAGATTGCTAGTAAAGTGGCTGGAATGGCGAACCCGAGCACAAGGAGATGAGAAATGAGGTGCGTTTTAGAAACCTTTCCCCATCACACGGTGTACCATCTTCTGGGTTTCTCATGCATGTTTTCGATGTAGGAAGATGCCCTTGAACCTGGAGATTTGGGACCCATGCGATGGGTAGCACGCAGTATTACTTTAAAGGGTCTGCGTTTGCTCACCCAACCTCACCAAACCTCTCAGCCCCAAGAGTGTCCACCCTTATGTCTCATCCAGCTGTGGGTCTAGATATGGTCAATCCAGGTTGCATCACACCCCCTGAACGAATTGTGTAAGAATTTCTCTCTCTTTCCCTGTCTTTGTTTCATGGGTTTTTAAAAGTAATTTATTTTTATAATGGGGTTTAGCTGCTTTTCACGGCTGTGTTTATGCCGCTTTACACCCACTTGACACACTAACAGAGAGATATCAATACATAGGTTTTAAGATTATTACTAGTCAGATATATTCTTGTGCGGTGAATCGGGCGTGTTGAGTCCAGTTCTCTGAGCAAGGAGTAGGTCTTGTCTATTACATATTGGGTTTATGGAACGGTATCTGAGCTAATTTGAAGCTCTTGTTTTATGTATCACCCCACCTCACCTTTCCCGTTAAGCAGCCATAGTGTGTTTTCTGCATGTGTGACTCTGTTCTGTTTTGTAATTCAGTTCAAGTGTAACGGTTTTTACATTCCCTCTATAAGTGACACCTTATGAGAAGTGTCCTTTTCTGTGTGACTTATTTCACTTAGAATCGTCTTACCTAAATCCACTCATCATGCTGCTACTAGCCTTATGACATTGATTTCATGGCTGAGTGATATTCCATTGTACATAAGGACCACAACTTTTTGATCCATTTTTCGCTGTCCTGGGATATTTAAGGTGGAATGAAGTGGAGGTCCTTGTCAACAGAGCAGCCCTAAACTTTGGGGTGCTTGTGTCTTGCTGATTTTCAATTTTCCCACTTTATCCCCCCATGCGTGGAAGTGCCCTATGCTCTCTAAGCTGTGTTTTTGAGATGTTTCAGGACACACCGTACACTTCTCCAGAGTGGCTGTTGGCGATTTACATCCCGCCCATCAGTGTAGCAAGGCTCCCATTTCTCCATGGCCTGTCCTGCATTCCTGGTTTTGACACTTTTTTCAGCATGGCCCTTTTGACCGATGGGAAGCGAGACTTCTTTGTAGCGCTGATTTGCCTTTCCAGGTTGCTTGGTTGGCCAAAAAGGGCGTATGCGTTTTTTCCTGAATATATTCAGGAAAAAACGCATACGCCCTTTTTGGCCAAGGACATCATTGTCAACGTTTTGCCGCTTTTCATGTGCTTTAAAGGTGATTCGAATCTACCTCCTGAAATCTGTTTCCTGCAATTCTGCCTTGATTTCAAATCCTCTTCTTTGCCTTCCCTCAATATATTTGTGGACGAGAGTTATCATTTATAACTCTGCAGGTTTGTGAATTGCAGTGCCCTGAAGCTCAATTTTACAAGTCGCTTTCTTGGGAGCTGGCCGCAAAAGCGCAGGATGGCTTCAGGCACTGTTCTGGTTCCGGGGGGCAGGCTGAGCCTGTGGTTAATTCTTCTTCCTGATGGGAAAATAGAGTGACCTGTGCCTGTCCCAACACCAAGAGCTAGTCTCTCATTGGTTCCCCGTCTTCCCGTTCATCCTCAGGACAAATTGCAACCTGTACGGAACAGGAGGTTAAAGGTGCTGATGCTCCAAGTAGGGAGATTGCTAGTAAAGTGGCTGGAATGGCGAACCCGAGCACAAGGAGATGAGAAATGAGGTGCGTTTTAGAAACCTTTCCCCATCACACGGTGTACCATCTTCTGGGTTTCTCATGCATGTTTTCGATGTAGGAAGATGCCCTTGAACCTGGAGATTTGGGACCCATGCGATGGGTAGCACGCAGTATTACTTTAAAGGGTCTGCGTTTGTTCACCCAACCTCACCAAACCTCTCAGCCCCAAGAGTGTCCACCCTTATGTCTCATCCAGCTGTGGGTCTAGATATGGTCAATCCAGGTTGCATCACAGCCCCTGAACGAATTGTGTAAGAATTTCTCTCTCTTTCCCTGTCTTTGTTTCATGGGTTTTTAAAAGTAATTTATTTTTATAATGGGGTTTAGCTGCTTTTCACGGCTGTGTTTATGCCGCTTTACACCCACTTGACACACTAACAGAGAGATATCAATACATAGGTTTTAAGATTATTACTAGTCAGATATATTCTTGTGCGGTGAATCAGGCGTGTTGAGTCCAGTTCTCTGAGCAAGGAGTAGGTCTTGTCTATTACATATTGGGTTTATGGAACGGTATCTGAGCTAATTTGAAGCTCTTGTTTTATGTATCACCCCACCTCACCTTTCCCGTTAAGCAGCCATAGTGTGTTTTCTGCATGTGTGACTCTGTTCTGTTTTGTAATTCAGTTCAAGTGTAACGGTTTTTACATTCCCTCTATAAGTGACACCTTATGAGAAGTGTCCTTTTCTGTGTGACTTATTTCACTTAGAATCGTCTTACCTAAATCCACTCATCATGCTGCTACTAGCCTTATGACATTGATTTCATGGCTGAGTGATATTCCATTGTACATAAGGACCACAACTTTTTGATCCATTTTTCGCTGTCCTGGGATATTTAAGGTGGAATGAAGTGGAGGTCCTTGTCAACAGAGCAGCCCTAAACTTTGGGGTGCTTGTGTCTTGCTGATTTTCAATTTTCCCACTTTATTCCCCCATGCGTGGAAGTGCCCTATGCTCTCTAAGCTGTGTTTTTTAGATGTTTCAGGACACACCGTACACTTCTCCAGAGTGGCTGTTGGCGATTTACATCCCGCCCATCAGTGTAGCAAGGCTCCCATTTCTCCATGGCCTGTCCTGCATTCCTGGTTTTGACACTTTTTTCAGCATGGCCCTTTTGACCGATGGGAAGCGAGACTTCTTTGTAGCGCTGATTTGCCTTTCCAGGTTGCTTGGTTGGCCAAAAAGGGCGTATGCGTTTTTTCCTGAATATATTCAGGAAAAAACGCATACGCCCTTTTTGGCCAAGGGCATCATTGTCAACGTTTTGCCGCTTTTCATGTGCTTTAAAGGCGATTCGAATCTACCTCCTGAAATCTGTTTCCTGCAATTCTGCCTTGATTTCAAATCCTCTTCTTTGCCTTCCCTCAATATATTTGTGGACGAGAGTTATCATTTATAACTCTGCAGGTTTGTGAATTGCAGTGCCCTGAAGCTCCATTTCACAAGTCGCTTTCTTGGGAGCTGGCCGCAAAAGCGCAGGATGGCTTCAGGCCCTGTTCTGGTTCCGGGGGGCAGGCTGAGCCTGTGGTTAATTCTTCTTCCTGATGGGAAAATAGAGTGACCTGTGCCTGTCCCAACACCAAGAGCTAGTCTCTCATTGGTTCCCCGTCTTCCCGTTCATCCTCAGGACAAATTGCAACCTGTACGGAACAGGAGGTTAAAGGTGCTGATGCTCCAAGTAGGGAGATTGCTAGTAAAGTGGCTGGAATGGCGAACCCGAGCACAAGGAGATGAGAAATGAGGTGCGTTTTAGAAACCTTTCCCCATCACACGGTGTACCATCTTCTGGGTTTCTCATGCATGTTTTCGATGTAGGAAGATGCCCTTGAACCTGGAGACTTGGGACCCATGCGATGGGTAGCACGCAGTATTACTTTAAAGGGTCTGCGTTTGCTCACCCAACCTCACCAAACCTCTCAGCCCCAAGAGTGTCCACCCTTATGTCTCATCCAGCTGTGGGTCTAGATATGGTCAATCCAGGTTGCATCACAGCCCCTGAACGAATTGTGTAAGAATTTCTCTCTCTTTCCCTGTCTTTGTTTCATGGGTTTTTAAAAGTAATTTATTTTTATAATGGGGTTTAGCTGCTTTTCACGGCTGTGTTTATGCCGCTTTACACCCACTTGACACAGTAACAGAGAGATATCAATACATAGGTTTTAAGATTATTACTAGTCAGATATATTCTTGTGCGGTGAATCGGGCGTGTTGAGTCCAGTTCTCTGAGCAAGGAGTAGGTCTTGTCTATTACATATTGGGTTTATGGAACGGTATCTGAGCTAATTTGAAACTCTTGTTTTATGTATCACCCCACCTCACCTTTCCCGTTAAGCAGCCATAGTGTGTTTTCTGCATGTGTGACTCTGTTCTGTTTTGTAATTCAGTTCAAGTGTAACGGTTTTTACATTCCCTCTATAAGTGACACCTTATGAGAAGTGTCCTTTTCTGTGTGACTTATTTCACTTAGAATCGTCTTACCTAAATCCACTCATCATGCTGCTACTAGCCTTATGACATTGATTTCATGGCTGAGTGATATTCCATTGTACATAAGGACCACAACTTTTTGATCCATTTTTCGCTGTCCTGGGATATTTAAGGTGGAATGAAGTGGAGGTCCTTGTCAACAGAGCAGCCCTAAACTTTGGGGTGCTTGTGTCTTGCTGATTTTCAATTTTCCCACTTTATTCCCCCATGCGTGGAAGTGCCCTATGCTCTCTAAGCTGTGTTTTTTAGATGTTTCAGGACACACCGTACACTTCTCCAGAGTGGCTGTTGGCGATTTACATCCCGCCCATCAGTGTAGCAAGGCTCCCATTTCTCCATGGCCTGTCCTGCATTCCTGGTTTTGACACTTTTTTCAGCATGGCCCTTTTGACCGATGGGAAGCGAGACTTCTTTGTAGCGCTGATTTGCCTTTCCAGGTTGCTTGGTTGGCCAAAAAGGGCGTATGCGTTTTTTCCTGAATATATTCAGGAAAAAACGCATACGCCCTTTTTGGCCAAGGGCATCATTGTCAACGTTTTGCCGCTTTTCATGTGCTTTAAAGGCGATTCGAATCTACCTCCTGAAATCTGTTTCCTGCAATTCTGCCTTGATTTCAAATCCTCTTCTTTGCCTTCCCTCAATATATTTGTGGACGAGAGTTATCATTTATAACTCTGCAGGTTTGTGAATTGCAGTGCCCTGAAGCTCCATTTCACAAGTCGCTTTCTTGGGAGCTGGCCGCAAAAGCGCAGGATGGCTTCAGGCCCTGTTCTGGTTCCGGGGGGCAGGCTGAGCCTGTGGTTAATTCTTCTTCGTGATGGGAAAATAGAGTGACCTGTGCCTGTCCCAACACCAAGAGCTAGTCTCTCATTGGTTCCCCGTCTTCCCGTTCATCCTCAGGACAAATTGCAACCTGTACGGAACAGGAGGTTAAAGGTGCTGATGCTCCAAGTAGGGAGATTGCTAGTAAAGTGGATGGAATGGCGAACCCGAGCACAAGGAGATGAGAAATGAGGTGCGTTTTAGAAACCTTTCCCCATCACACGGTGTACCATCTTCTGGGTTTCTCATGCATGTTTTCGATGTAGGAAGATGCCCTTGAACCTGGAGACTTGGGACCCATGCGATGGGTAGCACGCAGTATTACTTTAAAGGGTCTGCGTTTGCTCACCCAACCTCACCAAACCTCTCAGCCCCAAGAGTGTCCACCCTTATGTCTCATCCAGCTGTGGGTCTAGATATGGTCAATCCAGGTTGCATCACAGCCCCTGAACGAATTGTGTAAGAATTTCTCTCTCTTTCCCTGTCTTTGTTTCATGGGTTTTTAAAAGTAATTTATTTTTATAATGGGGTTTAGCTGCTTTTCACGGCTGTGTTTATGCCGCTTTACACCCACTTGACACACTAACAGAGAGATATCAATACATAGGTTTTAAGATTATTACTAGTCAGATATATTCTTGTGCGGTGAATCGGGCGTGTTGAGTCCAGTTCTCTGAGCAAGGAGTAGGTCTTGTCTATTACATATTGGGTTTATGGAACGGTATCTGAGCTAATTTGAAACTCTTGTTTTATGTATCACCCCACCTCACCTTTCCCGTTAAGCAGCCATAGTGTGTTTTCTGCATGTGTGACTCTGTTCTGTTTTGTAATTCAGTTCAAGTGTAACGGTTTTTACATTCCCTCTATAAGTGACACCTTATGAGAAGTGTCCTTTTCTGTGTGACTTATTTCACTTAGAATCGTCTTACCTAAATCCACTCATCATGCTGCTACTAGCCTTATGACATTGATTTCATGGCTGAGTGATATTCCATTGTACATAAGGACCACAACTTTTTGATCCATTTTTCGCTGTCCTGGGATATTTAAGGTGGAATGAAGTGGAGGTCCTTGTCAACAGAGCAGCCCTAAACTTTGGGGTGCTTGTGTCTTGCTGATTTTCAATTTTCCCACTTTATCCCCCCATGCGTGGAAGTGCCCTATGCTCTCTAAGCTGTGTTTTTTAGATGTTTCAGGACACACCGTACACTTCTCCAGAGTGGCTGTTGGCGATTTACATCCCGCCCATCAGTGTAGCAAGGCTCCCATTTCTCCATGGCCTGTCCTGTATTCCTGGTCTTGACACTTTTTTCAGCATGGCCCTTTTGACCGATGGGAAGCGAGACTTCTTTGTAGCGCTGATTTGCCTTTCCAGGTTGCTTGGTTGGCCAAAAAGGGCGTATGCGTTTTTTCCTGAATATATTCAGGAAAAAATGCATACGCCCTTTTTGGCCAAGGGCATCATTGTCAACGTTTTGCCGCTTTTCATGTGCTTTAAAGGCGATTCGAATCTACCTCCTGAAATCTGTTTCCTGCAATTCTGCCTTGATTTCAAATCCTCTTCTTTGCCTTCCCTCAATATATTTGTGGACGAGAGTTATCATTTATAACTCTGCAGGTTTGTGAATTGCAGTGCCCTGAAGCTCCATTTCACAAGTCGCTTTCTTGGGAGCTGGCCGCAAAAGCGCAGGATGGCTTCAGGCCCTGTTCTGGTTCCGGGGGGCAGGCTGAGCCTGTGGTTAATTCTTCTTCCTGATGGGAAAATAGAGTGACCTGTGCCTGTCCCAACACCAAGAGCTAGTCTCTCATTGGTTCCCCGTCTTCCCGTTCATCCTCAGGACAAATTGCAACCTGTACGGAACAGGAGGTTAAAGGTGCTGATGCTCCAAGTAGGGAGATTGCTAGTAAAGTGGCTGGAATGGCGAACCCGAGCACAAGGAGATGAGAAATGAGGTGCGTTTTAGAAACCTTTCCCCATCACACGGTGTACCATCTTCTGGGTTTCTCATGCATGTTTTCGATGTAGGAAGATGCCCTTGAACCTGGAGATTTGGGACCCATGCGATGGGTAGCACGCAGTATTACTTTAAAGGGTCTGCGTTTGCTCACCCAACCTCACCAAACCTCTCAGCCCCAAGAGTGTCCACCCTTATGTCTCATCCAGCTGTGGGTCTAGATATGGTCAATCCAGGTTGCATCACAGCCCCTGAACGAATTGTGTAAGAATTTCTCTCTCTTTCCCTGTCTTTGTTTCATGGGTTTTTAAAAGTAATTTATTTTTATAATGGGGTTTAGCTGCTTTTCACGGCTGTGTTTATGCCGCTTTACACCCACTTGACACACTAACAGAGAGATATCAATACATAGGTTTTAAGATTATTACTAGTCAGATATATTCTTGTGCGGTGAATCGGGCGTGTTGAGTCCAGTTCTCTGAGCAAGGAGTAGGTCTTGTCTATTACATATTGGGTTTATGGAACGGTATCTGAGCTAATTTGAAGCTCTTGTTTTATGTATCACCCCACCTCACCTTTCCCGTTAAGCAGCCATAGTGTGTTTTCTGCATGTGTGACTCTGTTCTGTTTTGTAATTCAGTTCAAGTGTAACGGTTTTTACATTCCCTCTATAAGTGACACCTTATGAGAAGTGTCCTTTTCTGTGTGACTTATTTCACTTAGAATCGTCTTACCTAAATCCACTCATCATGCTGCTACTAGCCTTATGACATTGATTTCATGGCTGAGTGATATTCCATTGTACATAAGGACCACAACTTTTTGATCCATTTTTCGCTGTCCTGGGATATTTAAGGTGGAATGAAGTGGAGGTCCTTGTCAACAGAGCAGCCCTAAACTTTGGGGTGCTTGTGTCTTGCTGATTTTCAATTTTCCCACTTTATCCCCCCATGCGTGGAAGTGCCCTATGCTCTCTAAGCTGTGTTTTTGAGATGTTTCAGGACACACCGTACACTTCTCCAGAGTGGCTGTTGGCGATTTACATCCCGCCCATCAGTGTAGCAAGGCTCCCATTTCTCCATGGCCTGTCCTGCATTCCTGGTTTTGACACTTTTTTCAGCATGGCCCTTTTGACCGATGGGAAGCGAGACTTCTTTGTAGCGCTGATTTGCCTTTCCAGGTTGCTTGGTTGGCCAAAAAGGGCGTATGCGTTTTTTCCTGAATATATTCAGGAAAAAACGCATACGCCCTTTTTGGCCAAGGACATCATTGTCAACGTTTTGCCGCTTTTCATGTGCTTTAAAGGCGATTCGAATCTACCTCCTGAAATCTGTTTCCTGCAATTCTGCCTTGATTTCAAATCCTCTTCTTTGCCTTCCCTCAATATATTTGTGGACGAGAGTTATCATTTATAACTCTGCAGGTTTGTGAATTGCAGTGCCCTGAAGCTCAATTTTACAAGTCGCTTTCTTGGGAGCTGGCCGCAAAAGCGCAGGATGGCTTCAGGCACTGTTCTGGTTCCGGGGGGCAGGCTGAGCCTGTGGTTAATTCTTCTTCCTGATGGGAAAATAGAGTGACCTGTGCCTGTCCCAACACCAAGAGCTAGTCTCTCATTGGTTCCCCGTCTTCCCGTTCATCCTCAGGACAAATTGCAACCTGTACGGAACAGGAGGTTAAAGGTGCTGATGCTCCAAGTAGGGAGATTGCTAGTAAAGTGGCTGGAATGGCGAACCCGAGCACAAGGAGATGAGAAATGAGGTGCGTTTTAGAAACCTTTCCCCATCACACGGTGTACCATCTTCTGGGTTTCTCATGCATGTTTTCGATGTAGGAAGATGCCCTTGAACCTGGAGATTTGGGACCCATGCGATGGGTAGCACGCAGTATTACTTTAAAGGGTCTGCGTTTGTTCACCCAACCTCACCAAACCTCTCAGCCCCAAGAGTGTCCACCCTTATGTCTCATCCAGCTGTGGGTCTAGATATGGTCAATCCAGGTTGCATCACAGCCCCTGAACGAATTGTGTAAGAATTTCTCTCTCTTTCCCTGTCTTTGTTTCATGGGTTTTTAAAAGTAATTTATTTTTATAATGGGGTTTAGCTGCTTTTCACGGCTGTGTTTATGCCGCTTTACACCCACTTGACACACTAACAGAGAGATATCAATACATAGGTTTTAAGATTATTACTAGTCAGATATATTCTTGTGCGGTGAATCAGGCGTGTTGAGTCCAGTTCTCTGAGCAAGGAGTAGGTCTTGTCTATTACATATTGGGTTTATGGAACGGTATCTGAGCTAATTTGAAGCTCTTGTTTTATGTATCACCCCACCTCACCTTTCCCGTTAAGCAGCCATAGTGTGTTTTCTGCATGTGTGACTCTGTTCTGTTTTGTAATTCAGTTCAAGTGTAACGGTTTTTACATTCCCTCTATAAGTGACACCTTATGAGAAGTGTCCTTTTCTGTGTGACTTATTTCACTTAGAATCGTCTTACCTAAATCCACTCATCATGCTGCTACTAGCCTTATGACATTGATTTCATGGCTGAGTGATATTCCATTGTACATAAGGACCACAACTTTTTGATCCATTTTTCGCTGTCCTGGGATATTTAAGGTGGAATGAAGTGGAGGTCCTTGTCAACAGAGCAGCCCTAAACTTTGGGGTGCTTGTGTCTTGCTGATTTTCAATTTTCCCACTTTATTCCCCCATGCGTGGAAGTGCCCTATGCTCTCTAAGCTGTGTTTTTTAGATGTTTCAGGACACACCGTACACTTCTCCAGAGTGGCTGTTGGCGATTTACATCCCGCCCATCAGTGTAGCAAGGCTCCCATTTCTCCATGGCCTGTCCTGCATTCCTGGTTTTGACACTTTTTTCAGCATGGCCCTTTTGACCGATGGGAAGCGAGACTTCTTTGTAGCGCTGATTTGCCTTTCCAGGTTGCTTGGTTGGCCAAAAAGGGCGTATGCGTTTTTTCCTGAATATATTCAGGAAAAAACGCATACGCCCTTTTTGGCCAAGGGCATCATTGTCAACGTTTTGCCGCTTTTCATGTGCTTTAAAGGCGATTCGAATCTACCTCCTGAAATCTGTTTCCTGCAATTCTGCCTTGATTTCAAATCCTCTTCTTTGCCTTCCCTCAATATATTTGTGGACGAGAGTTATCATTTATAACTCTGCAGGTTTGTGAATTGCAGTGCCCTGAAGCTCCATTTCACAAGTCGCTTTCTTGGGAGCTGGCCGCAAAAGCGCAGGATGGCTTCAGGCCCTGTTCTGGTTCCGGGGGGCAGGCTGAGCCTGTGGTTAATTCTTCTTCCTGATGGGAAAATAGAGTGACCTGTGCCTGTCCCAACACCAAGAGCTAGTCTCTCATTGGTTCCCCGTCTTCCCGTTCATCCTCAGGACAAATTGCAACCTGTACGGAACAGGAGGTTAAAGGTGCTGATGCTCCAAGTAGGGAGATTGCTAGTAAAGTGGCTGGAATGGCGAACCCGAGCACAAGGAGATGAGAAATGAGGTGCGTTTTAGAAACCTTTCCCCATCACACGGTGTACCATCTTCTGGGTTTCTCATGCATGTTTTCGATGTAGGAAGATGCCCTTGAACCTGGAGACTTGGGACCCATGCGATGGGTAGCACGCAGTATTACTTTAAAGGGTCTGCGTTTGCTCACCCAACCTCACCAAACCTCTCAGCCCCAAGAGTGTCCACCCTTATGTCTCATCCAGCTGTGGGTCTAGATATGGTCAATCCAGGTTGCATCACAGCCCCTGAACGAATTGTGTAAGAATTTCTCTCTCTTTCCCTGTCTTTGTTTCATGGGTTTTTAAAAGTAATTTATTTTTATAATGGGGTTTAGCTGCTTTTCACGGCTGTGTTTATGCCGCTTTACACCCACTTGACACACTAACAGAGAGATATCAATACATAGGTTTTAAGATTATTACTAGTCAGATATATTCTTGTGCGGTGAATCGGGCGTGTTGAGTCCAGTTCTCTGAGCAAGGAGTAGGTCTTGTCTATTACATATTGGGTTTATGGAACGGTATCTGAGCTAATTTGAAACTCTTGTTTTATGTATCACCCCACCTCACCTTTCCCGTTAAGCAGCCATAGTGTGTTTTCTGCATGTGTGACTCTGTTCTGTTTTGTAATTCAGTTCAAGTGTAACGGTTTTTACATTCCCTCTATAAGTGACACCTTATGAGAAGTGTCCTTTTCTGTGTGACTTATTTCACTTAGAATCGTCTTACCTAAATCCACTCATCATGCTGCTACTAGCCTTATGACATTGATTTCATGGCTGAGTGATATTCCATTGTACATAAGGACCACAACTTTTTGATCCATTTTTCGCTGTCCTGGGATATTTAAGGTGGAATGAAGTGGAGGTCCTTGTCAACAGAGCAGCCCTAAACTTTGGGGTGCTTGTGTCTTGCTGATTTTCAATTTTCCCACTTTATCCCCCCATGCGTGGAAGTGCCCTATGCTCTCTAAGCTGTGTTTTTTAGATGTTTCAGGACACACCGTACACTTCTCCAGAGTGGCTGTTGGCGATTTACATCCCGCCCATCAGTGTAGCAAGGCTCCCATTTCTCCATGGCCTGTCCTGTATTCCTGGTCTTGACACTTTTTTCAGCATGGCCCTTTTGACCGATGGGAAGCGAGACTTCTTTGTAGCGCTGATTTGCCTTTCCAGGTTGCTTGGTTGGCCAAAAAGGGCGTATGCGTTTTTTCCTGAATATATTCAGGAAAAAACGCATACGCCCTTTTTGGCCAAGGGCATCATTGTCAACGTTTTGCCGCTTTTCATGTGCTTTAAAGGCGATTCGAATCTACCTCCTGAAATCTGTTTCCTGCAATTCTGCCTTGATTTCAAATCCTCTTCTTTGCCTTCCCTCAATATATTTGTGGACGAGAGTTATCATTTATAACTCTGCAGGTTTGTGAATTGCAGTGCCCTGAAGCTCCATTTCACAAGTCGCTTTCTTGGGAGCTGGCCGCAAAAGCGCAGGATGGCTTCAGGCCCTGTTCTGGTTCCGGGGGGCAGGCTGAGCCTGTGGTTAATTCTTCTTCCTGATGGGAAAATAGAGTGACCTGTGCCTGTCCCAACACCAAGAGCTAGTCTCTCATTGGTTCCCCGTCTTCCCGTTCATCCTCAGGACAAATTGCAACCTGTACGGAACAGGAGGTTAAAGGTGCTGATGCTCCAAGTAGGGAGATTGCTAGTAAAGTGGCTGGAATGGCGAACCCGAGCACAAGGAGATGAGAAATGAGGTGCGTTTTAGAAACCTTTCCCCATCACACGGTGTACCATCTTCTGGGTTTCTCATGCATGTTTTCGATGTAGGAAGATGCCCTTGAACCTGGAGACTTGGGACCCATGCGATGGGTAGCACGCAGTATTACTTTAAAGGGTCTGCGTTTGCTCACCCAACCTCACCAAACCTCTCAGCCCCAAGAGTGTCCACCCTTATGTCTCATCCAGCTGTGGGTCTAGATATGGTCAATCCAGGTTGCATCACAGCCCCTGAACGAATTGTGTAAGAATTTCTCTCTCTTTCCCTGTCTTTGTTTCATGGGTTTTTAAAAGTAATTTATTTTTATAATGGGGTTTAGCTGCTTTTCACGGCTGTGTTTATGCCGCTTTACACCCACTTGACACACTAACAGAGAGATATCAATACATAGGTTTTAAGATTATTACTAGTCAGATATATTCTTGTGCGGTGAATCGGGCGTGTTGAGTCCAGTTCTCTGAGCAAGGAGTAGGTCTTGTCTATTACATATTGGGTTTATGGAACGGTATCTGAGCTAATTTGAAACTCTTGTTTTATGTATCAGCCCACCTCACCTTTCCCGTTAAGCAGCCATAGTGTGTTTTCTGCATGTGTGACTCTGTTCTGTTTTGTAATTCAGTTCAAGTGTAACGGTTTTTACATTCCCTCTATAAGTGACACCTTATGAGAAGTGTCCTTTTCTGTGTGACTTATTTCACTTAGAATCGTCTTACCTAAATCCACTCATCATGCTGCTACTAGCCTTATGACATTGATTTCATGGCTGAGTGATATTCCATTGTACATAAGGACCACAACTTTTTGATCCATTTTTCGCTGTCCTGGGATATTTAAGGTGGAATGAAGTGGAGGTCCTTGTCAACAGAGCAGCCCTAAACTTTGGGGTGCTTGTGTCTTGCTGATTTTCAATTTTCCCACTTTATCCCCCCATGCGTGGAAGTGCCCTATGCTCTCTAAGCTGTGTTTTTTAGATGTTTCAGGACACACCGTACACTTCTCCAGAGTGGCTGTTGGCGATTTACATCCCGCCCATCAGTGTAGCAAGGCTCCCATTTCTCCATGGCCTGTCCTGCATTCCTGGTTTTGACACTTTTTTCAGCATGGCCCTTTTGACCGATGGGAAGCGAGACTTCTTTGTAGCGCTGATTTGCCTTTCCAGGTTGCTTGGTTGGCCAAAAAGGGCGTATGCGTTTTTTCCTGAATATATTCAGGAAAAAACGCATACGCCCTTTTTGGCCAAGGGCATCATTGTCAACGTTTTGCCGCTTTTCATGTGCTTTAAAGGCGATTCGAATCTACCTCCTGAAATCTGTTTCCTGCAATTCTGCCTTGATTTCAAATCCTCTTCTTTGCCTTCCCTCAATATATTTGTGGACGAGAGTTATCATTTATAACTCTGCAGGTTTGTGAATTGCAGTGCCCTGAAGCTCCATTTCACAAGTCGCTTTCTTGGGAGCTGGCCGCAAAAGCGCAGGATGGCTTCAGGCCCTGTTCTGGTTCCGGGGGGCAGGCTGAGCCTGTGGTTAATTCTTCTTCCTGATGGGAAAATAGAGTGACCTGTGCCTGTCCCAACACCAAGAGCTAGTCTCTCATTGGTTCCCCGTCTTCCCGTTCATCCTCAGGACAAATTGCAACCTGTACGGAACAGGAGGTTAAAGGTGCTGATGCTCCAAGTAGGGAGATTGCTAGTAAAGTGGCTGGAATGGCGAACCCGAGCACAAGGAGATGAGAAATGAGGTGCGTTTTAGAAACCTTTCCCCATCACACGGTGTACCATCTTCTGGGTTTCTCATGCATGTTTTCGATGTAGGAAGATGCCCTTGAACCTGGAGACTTGGGACCCATGCGATGGGTAGCACGCAGTATTACTTTAAAGGGTCTGCGTTTGCTCACCCAACCTCACCAAACCTCTCAGCCCCAAGAGTGTCCACCCTTATGTCTCATCCAGCTGTGGGTCTAGATATGGTCAATCCAGGTTGCATCACAGCCCCTGAACGAATTGTGTAAGAATTTCTCTCTCTTTCCCTGTCTTTGTTTCATGGGTTTTTAAAAGTAATTTATTTTTATAATGGGGTTTAGCTGCTTTTCACGGCTGTGTTTATGCCGCTTTACACCCACTTGACACACTAACAGAGAGATATCAATACATAGGTTTTAAGATTATTACTAGTCAGATATATTCTTGTGCGGTGAATCGGGCGTGTTGAGTCCAGTTCTCTGAGCAAGGAGTAGGTCTTGTCTATTACATATTGGGTTTATGGAACGGTATCTGAGCTAATTTGAAACTCTTGTTTTATGTATCACCCCACCTCACCTTTCCCGTTAAGCAGCCATAGTGTGTTTTCTGCATGTGTGACTCTGTTCTGTTTTGTAATTCAGTTCAAGTGTAACGGTTTTTACATTCCCTCTATAAGTGACACCTTATGAGAAGTGTCCTTTTCTGTGTGACTTATTTCACTTAGAATCGTCTTACCTAAATCCACTCATCATGCTGCTACTAGCCTTATGACATTGATTTCATGGCTGAGTGATATTCCATTGTACATAAGGACCACAACTTTTTGATCCATTTTTCGCTGTCCTGGGATATTTAAGGTGGAATGAAGTGGAGGTCCTTGTCAACAGAGCAGCCCTAAACTTTGGGGTGCTTGTGTCTTGCTGATTTTCAATTTTCCCACTTTATCCCCCCATGCGTGGAAGTGCCCTATGCTCTCTAAGCTGTGTTTTTTAGATGTTTCAGGACACACCGTACACTTCTCCAGAGTGGCTGTTGGCGATTTACATCCCGCCCATCAGTGTAGCAAGGCTCCCATTTCTCCATGGCCTGTCCTGTATTCCTGGTCTTGACACTTTTTTCAGCATGGCCCTTTTGACCGATGGGAAGCGAGACTTCTTTGTAGCGCTGATTTGCCTTTCCAGGTTGCTTGGTTGGCCAAAAAGGGCGTATGCGTTTTTTCCTGAATATATTCAGGAAAAAACGCATACGCCCTTTTTGGCCAAGGGCATCATTGTCAACGTTTTGCCGCTTTTCATGTGCTTTAAAGGCGATTCGAATCTACCTCCTGAAATCTGTTTCCTGCAATTCTGCCTTGATTTCAAATCCTCTTCTTTGCCTTCCCTCAATATATTTGTGGACGAGAGTTATCATTTATAACTCTGCAGGTTTGTGAATTGCAGTGCCCTGAAGCTCCATTTCACAAGTCGCTTTCTTGGGAGCTGGCCGCAAAAGCGCAGGATGGCTTCAGGCCCTGTTCTGGTTCCGGGGGGCAGGCTGAGCCTGTGGTTAATTCTTCTTCCTGATGGGAAAATAGAGTGACCTGTGCCTGTCCCAACACCAAGAGCTAGTCTCTCATTGGTTCCCCGTCTTCCCGTTCATCCTCAGGACAAATTGCAACCTGTACGGAACAGGAGGTTAAAGGTGCTGATGCTCCAAGTAGGGAGATTGCTAGTAAAGTGGCTGGAATGGCGAACCCGAGCACAAGGAGATGAGAAATGAGGTGCGTTTTAGAAACCTTTCCCCATCACACGGTGTACCATCTTCTGGGTTTCTCATGCATGTTTTCGATGTAGGAAGATGCCCTTGAACCTGGAGACTTGGGACCCATGCGATGGGTAGCACGCAGTATTACTTTAAAGGGTCTGCGTTTGCTCACCCAACCTCACCAAACCTCTCAGCCCCAAGAGTGTCCACCCTTATGTCTCATCCAGCTGTGGGTCTAGATATGGTCAATCCAGGTTGCATCACAGCCCCTGAACGAATTGTGTAAGAATTTCTCTCTCTTTCCCTGTCTTTGTTTCATGGGTTTTTAAAAGTAATTTATTTTTATAATGGGGTTTAGCTGCTTTTCACGGCTGTGTTTATGCCGCTTTACACCCACTTGACACACTAACAGAGAGATATCAATACATAGGTTTTAAGATTATTACTAGTCAGATATATTCTTGTGCGGTGAATCGGGCGTGTTGAGTCCAGTTCTCTGAGCAAGGAGTAGGTCTTGTCTATTACATATTGGGTTTATGGAACGGTATCTGAGCTAATTTGAAACTCTTGTTTTATGTATCACCCCACCTCACCTTTCCCGTTAAGCAGCCATAGTGTGTTTTCTGCATGTGTGACTCTGTTCTGTTTTGTAATTCAGTTCAAGTGTAACGGTTTTTACATTCCCTCTATAAGTGACACCTTATGAGAAGTGTCCTTTTCTGTGTGACTTATTTCACTTAGAATCGTCTTACCTAAATCCACTCATCATGCTGCTACTAGCCTTATGACATTGATTTCATGGCTGAGTGATATTCCATTGTACATAAGGACCACAACTTTTTGATCCATTTTTCGCTGTCCTGGGATATTTAAGGTGGAATGAAGTGGAGGTCCTTGTCAACAGAGCAGCCCTAAACTTTGGGGTGCTTGTGTCTTGCTGATTTTCAATTTTCCCACTTTATCCCCCCATGCGTGGAAGTGCCCTATGCTCTCTAAGCTGTGTTTTTTAGATGTTTCAGGACACACCGTACACTTCTCCAGAGTGGCTGTTGGCGATTTACATCCCGCCCATCAGTGTAGCAAGGCTCCCATTTCTCCATGGCCTGTCCTGTATTCCTGGTCTTGACACTTTTTTCAGCATGGCCCTTTTGACCGATGGGAAGCGAGACTTCTTTGTAGCGCTGATTTGCCTTTCCAGGTTGCTTGGTTGGCCAAAAAGGGCGTATGCGTTTTTTCCTGAATATATTCAGGAAAAAACGCATACGCCCTTTTTGGCCAAGGGCATCATTGTCAACGTTTTGCCGCTTTTCATGTGCTTTAAAGGCGATTCGAATCTACCTCCTGAAATCTGTTTCCTGCAATTCTGCCTTGATTTCAAATCCTCTTCTTTGCCTTCCCTCAATATATTTGTGGACGAGAGTTATCATTTATAACTCTGCAGGTTTGTGAATTGCAGTGCCCTGAAGCTCCATTTCACAAGTCGCTTTCTTGGGAGCTGGCCGCAAAAGCGCAGGATGGCTTCAGGCCCTGTTCTGGTTCCGGGGGGCAGGCTGAGCCTGTGGTTAATTCTTCTTCCTGATGGGAAAATAGAGTGACCTGTGCCTGTCCCAACACCAAGAGCTAGTCTCTCATTGGTTCCCCGTCTTCCCGTTCATCCTCAGGACAAATTGCAACCTGTACGGAACAGGAGGTTAAAGGTGCTGATGCTCCAAGTAGGGAGATTGCTAGTAAAGTGGCTGGAATGGCGAACCCGAGCACAAGGAGATGAGAAATGAGGTGCGTTTTAGAAACCTTTCCCCATCACACGGTGTACCATCTTCTGGGTTTCTCATGCATGTTTTCGATGTAGGAAGATGCCCTTGAACCTGGAGACTTGGGACCCATGCGATGGGTAGCACGCAGTATTACTTTAAAGGGTCTGCGTTTGCTCACCCAACCTCACCAAACCTCTCAGCCCCAAGAGTGTCCACCCTTATGTCTCATCCAGCTGTGGGTCTAGATATGGTCAATCCAGGTTGCATCACAGCCCCTGAACGAATTGTGTAAGAATTTCTCTCTCTTTCCCTGTCTTTGTTTCATGGGTTTTTAAAAGTAATTTATTTTTATAATGGGGTTTAGCTGCTTTTCACGGCTGTGTTTATGCCGCTTTACACCCACTTGACACACTAACAGAGAGATATCAATACATAGGTTTTAAGATTATTACTAGTCAGATATATTCTTGTGCGGTGAATCGGGCGTGTTGAGTCCAGTTCTCTGAGCAAGGAGTAGGTCTTGTCTATTACATATTGGGTTTATGGAACGGTATCTGAGCTAATTTGAAACTCTTGTTTTATGTATCACCCCACCTCACCTTTCCCGTTAAGCAGCCATAGTGTGTTTTCTGCATGTGTGACTCTGTTCTGTTTTGTAATTCAGTTCAAGTGTAACGGTTTTTACATTCCCTCTATAAGTGACACCTTATGAGAAGTGTCCTTTTCTGTGTGACTTATTTCACTTAGAATCGTCTTACCTAAATCCACTCATCATGCTGCTACTAGCCTTATGACATTGATTTCATGGCTGAGTGATATTCCATTGTACATAAGGACCACAACTTTTTGATCCATTTTTCGCTGTCCTGGGATATTTAAGGTGGAATGAAGTGGAGGTCCTTGTCAACAGAGCAGCCCTAAACTTTGGGGTGCTTGTGTCTTGCTGATTTTCAATTTTCCCACTTTATCCCCCCATGCGTGGAAGTGCCCTATGCTCTCTAAGCTGTGTTTTTTAGATGTTTCAGGACACACCGTACACTTCTCCAGAGTGGCTGTTGGCGATTTACATCCCGCCCATCAGTGTAGCAAGGCTCCCATTTCTCCATGGCCTGTCCTGTATTCCTGGTCTTGACACTTTTTTCAGCATGGCCCTTTTGACCGATGGGAAGCGAGACTTCTTTGTAGCGCTGATTTGCCTTTCCAGGTTGCTTGGTTGGCCAAAAAGGGCGTATGCGTTTTTTCCTGAATATATTCAGGAAAAAACGCATACGCCCTTTTTGGCCAAGGGCATCATTGTCAACGTTTTGCCGCTTTTCATGTGCTTTAAAGGCGATTCGAATCTACCTCCTGAAATCTGTTTCCTGCAATTCTGCCTTGATTTCAAATCCTCTTCTTTGCCTTCCCTCAATATATTTGTGGACGAGAGTTATCATTTATAACTCTGCAGGTTTGTGAATTGCAGTGCCCTGAAGCTCCATTTCACAAGTCGCTTTCTTGGGAGCTGGCCGCAAAAGCGCAGGATGGCTTCAGGCCCTGTTCTGGTTCCGGGGGGCAGGCTGAGCCTGTGGTTAATTCTTCTTCCTGATGGGAAAATAGAGTGACCTGTGCCTGTCCCAACACCAAGAGCTAGTCTCTCATTGGTTCCCCGTCTTCCCGTTCATCCTCAGGACAAATTGCAACCTGTACGGAACAGGAGGTTAAAGGTGCTGATGCTCCAAGTAGGGAGATTGCTAGTAAAGTGGCTGGAATGGCGAACCCGAGCACAAGGAGATGAGAAATGAGGTGCGTTTTAGAAACCTTTCCCCATCACACGGTGTACCATCTTCTGGGTTTCTCATGCATGTTTTCGATGTAGGAAGATGCCCTTGAACCTGGAGACTTGGGACCCATGCGATGGGTAGCACGCAGTATTACTTTAAAGGGTCTGCGTTTGCTCACCCAACCTCACCAAACCTCTCAGCCCCAAGAGTGTCCACCCTTATGTCTCATCCAGCTGTGGGTCTAGATATGGTCAATCCAGGTTGCATCACAGCCCCTGAACGAATTGTGTAAGAATTTCTCTCTCTTTCCCTGTCTTTGTTTCATGGGTTTTTAAAAGTAATTTATTTTTATAATGGGGTTTAGCTGCTTTTCACGGCTGTGTTTATGCCGCTTTACACCCACTTGACACACTAACAGAGAGATATCAATACATAGGTTTTAAGATTATTACTAGTCAGATATATTCTTGTGCGGTGAATCGGGCGTGTTGAGTCCAGTTCTCTGAGCAAGGAGTAGGTCTTGTCTATTACATATTGGGTTTATGGAACGGTATCTGAGCTAATTTGAAACTCTTGTTTTATGTATCACCCCACCTCACCTTTCCCGTTAAGCAGCCATAGTGTGTTTTCTGCATGTGTGACTCTGTTCTGTTTTGTAATTCAGTTCAAGTGTAACGGTTTTTACATTCCCTCTATAAGTGACACCTTATGAGAAGTGTCCTTTTCTGTGTGACTTATTTCACTTAGAATCGTCTTACCTAAATCCACTCATCATGCTGCTACTAGCCTTATGACATTGATTTCATGGCTGAGTGATATTCCATTGTACATAAGGACCACAACTTTTTGATCCATTTTTCGCTGTCCTGGGATATTTAAGGTGGAATGAAGTGGAGGTCCTTGTCAACAGAGCAGCCCTAAACTTTGGGGTGCTTGTGTCTTGCTGATTTTCAATTTTCCCACTTTATCCCCCCATGCGTGGAAGTGCCCTATGCTCTCTAAGCTGTGTTTTTTAGATGTTTCAGGACACACCGTACACTTCTCCAGAGTGGCTGTTGGCGATTTACATCCCGCCCATCAGTGTAGCAAGGCTCCCATTTCTCCATGGCCTGTCCTGTATTCCTGGTCTTGACACTTTTTTCAGCATGGCCCTTTTGACCGATGGGAAGCGAGACTTCTTTGTAGCGCTGATTTGCCTTTCCAGGTTGCTTGGTTGGCCAAAAAGGGCGTATGCGTTTTTTCCTGAATATATTCAGGAAAAAACGCATACGCCCTTTTTGGCCAAGGGCATCATTGTCAACGTTTTGCCGCTTTTCATGTGCTTTAAAGGCGATTCGAATCTACCTCCTGAAATCTGTTTCCTGCAATTCTGCCTTGATTTCAAATCCTCTTCTTTGCCTTCCCTCAATATATTTGTGGACGAGAGTTATCATTTATAACTCTGCAGGTTTGTGAATTGCAGTGCCCTGAAGCTCCATTTCACAAGTCGCTTTCTTGGGAGCTGGCCGCAAAAGCGCAGGATGGCTTCAGGCCCTGTTCTGGTTCCGGGGGGCAGGCTGAGCCTGTGGTTAATTCTTCTTCCTGATGGGAAAATAGAGTGACCTGTGCCTGTCCCAACACCAAGAGCTAGTCTCTCATTGGTTCCCCGTCTTCCCGTTCATCCTCAGGACAAATTGCAACCTGTACGGAACAGGAGGTTAAAGGTGCTGATGCTCCAAGTAGGGAGATTGCTAGTAAAGTGGCTGGAATGGCGAACCCGAGCACAAGGAGATGAGAAATGAGGTGCGTTTTAGAAACCTTTCCCCATCACACGGTGTACCATCTTCTGGGTTTCTCATGCATGTTTTCGATGTAGGAAGATGCCCTTGAACCTGGAGACTTGGGACCCATGCGATGGGTAGCACGCAGTATTACTTTAAAGGGTCTGCGTTTGCTCACCCAACCTCACCAAACCTCTCAGCCCCAAGAGTGTCCACCCTTATGTCTCATCCAGCTGTGGGTCTAGATATGGTCAATCCAGGTTGCATCACAGCCCCTGAACGAATTGTGTAAGAATTTCTCTCTCTTTCCCTGTCTTTGTTTCATGGGTTTTTAAAAGTAATTTATTTTTATAATGGGGTTTAGCTGCTTTTCACGGCTGTGTTTATGCCGCTTTACACCCACTTGACACACTAACAGAGAGATATCAATACATAGGTTTTAAGATTATTACTAGTCAGATATATTCTTGTGCGGTGAATCGGGCGTGTTGAGTCCAGTTCTCTGAGCAAGGAGTAGGTCTTGTCTATTACATATTGGGTTTATGGAACGGTATCTGAGCTAATTTGAAACTCTTGTTTTATGTATCACCCCACCTCACCTTTCCCGTTAAGCAGCCATAGTGTGTTTTCTGCATGTGTGACTCTGTTCTGTTTTGTAATTCAGTTCAAGTGTAACGGTTTTTACATTCCCTCTATAAGTGACACCTTATGAGAAGTGTCCTTTTCTGTGTGACTTATTTCACTTAGAATCGTCTTACCTAAATCCACTCATCATGCTGCTACTAGCCTTATGACATTGATTTCATGGCTGAGTGATATTCCATTGTACATAAGGACCACAACTTTTTGATCCATTTTTCGCTGTCCTGGGATATTTAAGGTGGAATGAAGTGGAGGTCCTTGTCAACAGAGCAGCCCTAAACTTTGGGGTGCTTGTGTCTTGCTGATTTTCAATTTTCCCACTTTATCCCCCCATGCGTGGAAGTGCCCTATGCTCTCTAAGCTGTGTTTTTTAGATGTTTCAGGACACACCGTACACTTCTCCAGAGTGGCTGTTGGCGATTTACATCCCGCCCATCAGTGTAGCAAGGCTCCCATTTCTCCATGGCCTGTCCTGTATTCCTGGTCTTGACACTTTTTTCAGCATGGCCCTTTTGACCGATGGGAAGCGAGACTTCTTTGTAGCGCTGATTTGCCTTTCCAGGTTGCTTGGTTGGCCAAAAAGGGCGTATGCGTTTTTTCCTGAATATATTCAGGAAAAAACGCATACGCCCTTTTTGGCCAAGGGCATCATTGTCAACGTTTTGCCGCTTTTCATGTGCTTTAAAGGCGATTCGAATCTACCTCCTGAAATCTGTTTCCTGCAATTCTGCCTTGATTTCAAATCCTCTTCTTTGCCTTCCCTCAATATATTTGTGGACGAGAGTTATCATTTATAACTCTGCAGGTTTGTGAATTGCAGTGCCCTGAAGCTCCATTTCACAAGTCGCTTTCTTGGGAGCTGGCCGCAAAAGCGCAGGATGGCTTCAGGCCCTGTTCTGGTTCCGGGGGGCAGGCTGAGCCTGTGGTTAATTCTTCTTCCTGATGGGAAAATAGAGTGACCTGTGCCTGTCCCAACACCAAGAGCTAGTCTCTCATTGGTTCCCCGTCTTCCCGTTCATCCTCAGGACAAATTGCAACCTGTACGGAACAGGAGGTTAAAGGTGCTGATGCTCCAAGTAGGGAGATTGCTAGTAAAGTGGCTGGAATGGCGAACCCGAGCACAAGGAGATGAGAAATGAGGTGCGTTTTAGAAACCTTTCCCCATCACACGGTGTACCATCTTCTGGGTTTCTCATGCATGTTTTCGATGTAGGAAGATGCCCTTGAACCTGGAGACTTGGGACCCATGCGATGGGTAGCACGCAGTATTACTTTAAAGGGTCTGCGTTTGCTCACCCAACCTCACCAAACCTCTCAGCCCCAAGAGTGTCCACCCTTATGTCTCATCCAGCTGTGGGTCTAGATATGGTCAATCCAGGTTGCATCACAGCCCCTGAACGAATTGTGTAAGAATTTCTCTCTCTTTCCCTGTCTTTGTTTCATGGGTTTTTAAAAGTAATTTATTTTTATAATGGGGTTTAGCTGCTTTTCACGGCTGTGTTTATGCCGCTTTACACCCACTTGACACACTAACAGAGAGATATCAATACATAGGTTTTAAGATTATTACTAGTCAGATATATTCTTGTGCGGTGAATCGGGCGTGTTGAGTCCAGTTCTCTGAGCAAGGAGTAGGTCTTGTCTATTACATATTGGGTTTATGGAACGGTATCTGAGCTAATTTGAAACTCTTGTTTTATGTATCACCCCACCTCACCTTTCCCGTTAAGCAGCCATAGTGTGTTTTCTGCATGTGTGACTCTGTTCTGTTTTGTAATTCAGTTCAAGTGTAACGGTTTTTACATTCCCTCTATAAGTGACACCTTATGAGAAGTGTCCTTTTCTGTGTGACTTATTTCACTTAGAATCGTCTTACCTAAATCCACTCATCATGCTGCTACTAGCCTTATGACATTGATTTCATGGCTGAGTGATATTCCATTGTACATAAGGACCACAACTTTTTGATCCATTTTTCGCTGTCCTGGGATATTTAAGGTGGAATGAAGTGGAGGTCCTTGTCAACAGAGCAGCCCTAAACTTTGGGGTGCTTGTGTCTTGCTGATTTTCAATTTTCCCACTTTATCCCCCCATGCGTGGAAGTGCCCTATGCTCTCTAAGCTGTGTTTTTTAGATGTTTCAGGACACACCGTACACTTCTCCAGAGTGGCTGTTGGCGATTTACATCCCGCCCATCAGTGTAGCAAGGCTCCCATTTCTCCATGGCCTGTCCTGTATTCCTGGTCTTGACACTTTTTTCAGCATGGCCCTTTTGACCGATGGGAAGCGAGACTTCTTTGTAGCGCTGATTTGCCTTTCCAGGTTGCTTGGTTGGCCAAAAAGGGCGTATGCGTTTTTTCCTGAATATATTCAGGAAAAAACGCATACGCCCTTTTTGGCCAAGGGCATCATTGTCAACGTTTTGCCGCTTTTCATGTGCTTTAAAGGCGATTCGAATCTACCTCCTGAAATCTGTTTCCTGCAATTCTGCCTTGATTTCAAATCCTCTTCTTTGCCTTCCCTCAATATATTTGTGGACGAGAGTTATCATTTATAACTCTGCAGGTTTGTGAATTGCAGTGCCCTGAAGCTCCATTTCACAAGTCGCTTTCTTGGGAGCTGGCCGCAAAAGCGCAGGATGGCTTCAGGCCCTGTTCTGGTTCCGGGGGGCAGGCTGAGCCTGTGGTTAATTCTTCTTCCTGATGGGAAAATAGAGTGACCTGTGCCTGTCCCAACACCAAGAGCTAGTCTCTCATTGGTTCCCCGTCTTCCCGTTCATCCTCAGGACAAATTGCAACCTGTACGGAACAGGAGGTTAAAGGTGCTGATGCTCCAAGTAGGGAGATTGCTAGTAAAGTGGCTGGAATGGCGAACCCGAGCACAAGGAGATGAGAAATGAGGTGCGTTTTAGAAACCTTTCCCCATCACACGGTGTACCATCTTCTGGGTTTCTCATGCATGTTTTCGATGTAGGAAGATGCCCTTGAACCTGGAGACTTGGGACCCATGCGATGGGTAGCACGCAGTATTACTTTAAAGGGTCTGCGTTTGCTCACCCAACCTCACCAAACCTCTCAGCCCCAAGAGTGTCCACCCTTATGTCTCATCCAGCTGTGGGTCTAGATATGGTCAATCCAGGTTGCATCACAGCCCCTGAACGAATTGTGTAAGAATTTCTCTCTCTTTCCCTGTCTTTGTTTCATGGGTTTTTAAAAGTAATTTATTTTTATAATGGGGTTTAGCTGCTTTTCACGGCTGTGTTTATGCCGCTTTACACCCACTTGACACACTAACAGAGAGATATCAATACATAGGTTTTAAGATTATTACTAGTCAGATATATTCTTGTGCGGTGAATCGGGCGTGTTGAGTCCAGTTCTCTGAGCAAGGAGTAGGTCTTGTCTATTACATATTGGGTTTATGGAACGGTATCTGAGCTAATTTGAAACTCTTGTTTTATGTATCACCCCACCTCACCTTTCCCGTTAAGCAGCCATAGTGTGTTTTCTGCATGTGTGACTCTGTTCTGTTTTGTAATTCAGTTCAAGTGTAACGGTTTTTACATTCCCTCTATAAGTGACACCTTATGAGAAGTGTCCTTTTCTGTGTGACTTATTTCACTTAGAATCGTCTTACCTAAATCCACTCATCATGCTGCTACTAGCCTTATGACATTGATTTCATGGCTGAGTGATATTCCATTGTACATAAGGACCACAACTTTTTGATCCATTTTTCGCTGTCCTGGGATATTTAAGGTGGAATGAAGTGGAGGTCCTTGTCAACAGAGCAGCCCTAAACTTTGGGGTGCTTGTGTCTTGCTGATTTTCAATTTTCCCACTTTATCCCCCCATGCGTGGAAGTGCCCTATGCTCTCTAAGCTGTGTTTTTTAGATGTTTCAGGACACACCGTACACTTCTCCAGAGTGGCTGTTGGCGATTTACATCCCGCCCATCAGTGTAGCAAGGCTCCCATTTCTCCATGGCCTGTCCTGCATTCCTGGTTTTGACACTTTTTTCAGCATGGCCCTTTTGACCGATGGGAAGCGAGACTTCTTTGTAGCGCTGATTTGCCTTTCCAGGTTGCTTGGTTGGCCAAAAAGGGCGTATGCGTTTTTTCCTGAATATATTCAGGAAAAAACGCATACGCCCTTTTTGGCCAAGGGCATCATTGTCAACGTTTTGCCGCTTTTCATGTGCTTTAAAGGCGATTCGAATCTACCTCCTGAAATCTGTTTCCTGCAATTCTGCCTTGATTTCAAATCCTCTTCTTTGCCTTCCCTCAATATATTTGTGGACGAGAGTTATCATTTATAACTCTGCAGGTTTGTGAATTGCAGTGCCCTGAAGCTCCATTTCACAAGTCGCTTTCTTGGGAGCTGGCCGCAAAAGCGCAGGATGGCTTCAGGCCCTGTTCTGGTTCCGGGGGGCAGGCTGAGCCTGTGGTTAATTCTTCTTCCTGATGGGAAAATAGAGTGACCTGTGCCTGTCCCAACACCAAGAGCTAGTCTCTCATTGGTTCCCCGTCTTCCCGTTCATCCTCAGGACAAATTGCAACCTGTACGGAACAGGAGGTTAAAGGTGCTGATGCTCCAAGTAGGGAGATTGCTAGTAAAGTGGCTGGAATGGCGAACCCGAGCACAAGGAGATGAGAAATGAGGTGCGTTTTAGAAACCTTTCCCCATCACATGGTGTACCATCTTCTGGGTTTCTCATGCATGTTTTCGATGTAGGAAGATGCCCTTGAACCTGGAGACTTGGGACCCATGCGATGGGTAGCACGCAGTATTACTTTAAAGGGTCTGCGTTTGTTCACCCAACCTCACCAAACCTCTCAGCCCCAAGAGTGTCCACCCTTATGTCTCATCCAGCTGTGGGTCTAGATATGGTCAATCCAGGTTGCATCACAGCCCCTGAACGAATTGTGTAAGAATTTCTCTCTCTTTCCCTGTCTTTGTTTCATGGGTTTTTAAAAGTAATTTATTTTTATAATGGGGTTTAGCTGCTTTTCACGGCTGTGTTTATGCCGCTTTACACCCACTTGACACACTAACAGAGAGATATCAATACATAGGTTTTAAGATTATTACTAGTCAGATATATTCTTGTGCGGTGAATCGGGCGTGTTGAGTCCAGTTCTCTGAGCAAGGAGTAGGTCTTGTCTATTACATATTGGGTTTATGGAACGGTATCTGAGCTAATTTGAAACTCTTGTTTTATGTATCACCCCACCTCACCTTTCCCGTTAAGCAGCCATAGTGTGTTTTCTGCATGTGTGACTCTGTTCTGTTTTGTAATTCAGTTCAAGTGTAACGGTTTTTACATTCCCTCTATAAGTGACACCTTATGAGAAGTGTCCTTTTCTGTGTGACTTATTTCACTTAGAATCGTCTTACCTAAATCCACTCATCATGCTGCTACTAGCCTTATGACATTGATTTCATGGCTGAGTGATATTCCATTGTACATAAGGACCACAACTTTTTGATCCATTTTTCGCTGTCCTGGGATATTTAAGGTGGAATGAAGTGGAGGTCCTTGTCAACAGAGCAGCCCTAAACTTTGGGGTGCTTGTGTCTTGCTGATTTTCAATTTTCCCACTTTATCCCCCCATGCGTGGAAGTGCCCTATGCTCTCTAAGCTGTGTTTTTTAGATGTTTCAGGACACACCGTACACTTCTCCAGAGTGGCTGTTGGCGATTTACATCCCGCCCATCAGTGTAGCAAGGCTCCCATTTCTCCATGGCCTGTCCTGTATTCCTGGTCTTGACACTTTTTTCAGCATGGCCCTTTTGACCGATGGGAAGCGAGACTTCTTTGTAGCGCTGATTTGCCTTTCCAGGTTGCTTGGTTGGCCAAAAAGGGCGTATGCGTTTTTTCCTGAATATATTCAGGAAAAAACGCATACGCCCTTTTTGGCCAAGGGCATCATTGTCAACGTTTTGCCGCTTTTCATGTGCTTTAAAGGCGATTCGAATCTACCTCCTGAAATCTGTTTCCTGCAATTCTGCCTTGATTTCAAATCCTCTTCTTTGCCTTCCCTCAATATATTTGTGGACGAGAGTTATCATTTATAACTCTGCAGGTTTGTGAATTGCAGTGCCCTGAAGCTCCATTTTACAAGTCGCTTTCTTGGGAGCTGGCCACAAAAGCGCAGGATGGCTTCAGGCCCTGTTCTGGTTCCGGGGGGCAGGCTGAGCCTGTGGTTAATTCTTCTTCCTGATGGGAAAATAGAATGACCTGTGCCTGTCCCAACACCAAGAGCTAGTCTCTCATTGGTTCCCCGTCTTCCCGTTCATCCTCAGGACAAATTGCAACCTGTACGGAACAGGAGGTTAAAGGTGCTGATGCTCCAAGTAGGGAGATTGCTAGTAAAGTGGCTGGAATGGCGAACCCGAGCACAAGGAGATGAGAAATGAGGTGCGTTTTAGAAACCTTTCCCCATCACACGGTGTACCATCTTCTGGGTTTCTCATGCATGTTTTCGATGTAGGAAGATGCCCTTGAACCTGGAGATTTGGGACCCATGCGATGGGTAGCACGCAGTATTACTTTAAAGGGTCTGCGTTTGCTCACCCAACCTCACCAAACCTCTCAGCCCCAAGAGTGTCCACCCTTATGTCTCATCCAGCTGTGGGTCTAGATATGGTCAATCCAGGTTGCATCACAGCCCCTGAACGAATTGTGTAAGAATTTCTCTCTCTTTCCCTGTCTTTGTTTCATGGGTTTTTAAAAGTAATTTATTTTTATAATGGGGTTTAGCTGCTTTTCACGGCTGTGTTTATGCCGCTTTACACCCACTTGACACACTAACAGAGAGATATCAATACATAGGTTTTAAGATTATTACTAGTCAGATATATTCTTGTGCGGTGAATCGGGCGTGTTGAGTCCAGTTCTCTGAGCAAGGAGTAGGTCTTGTCTATTACATATTGGGTTTATGGAACGGTATCTGAGCTAATTTGAAGCTCTTGTTTTATGTATCACCCCACCTCACCTTTCCCGTTAAGCAGCCATAGTGTGTTTTCTGCATGTGTGACTCTGTTCTGTTTTGTAATTCAGTTCAAGTGTAACGGTTTTTACATTCCCTCTATAAGTGACACCTTATGAGAAGTGTCCTTTTCTGTGTGACTTATTTCACTTAGAATCTTCTTACCTAAATCCACTCATCATGCTGCTACTAGCCTTATGACATTGATTTCATGGCTGAGTGATATTCCATTGTACATAAGGACCACAACTTTTTGATCCATTTTTCGCTTTCCTGGGATATTTAAGGTGGAATGAAGTGGAGGTCCTTGTCAACAGAGCAGCCCTAAACTTTGGGGTGCTTGTGTCTTGCTGATTTTCAATTTTCCCACTTTATCCCCCCATGCGTGGAAGTGCCCTATGCTCTCTAAGCTGTGTTTTTTAGATGTTTCAGGACACACCGTACACTTCTCCAGAGTGGCTGTTGGCGATTTACATCCCGCCCATCAGTGTAGCAAGGCTCCCATTTCTCCATGGCCTGTCCTGCATTTCTGGTTTTGACACTTTTTTCAGCATGGCCCTTTTGACCGATGGGAAGCGAGACTTCTTTGTAGCGCTGATTTGCCTTTCCAGGTTGCTTGGTTGGCCAAAAAGGGCGTATGCGTTTTTTCCTGAATATATTCAGGAAAAAACGCATACGCCCTTTTTGGCCAAGGGCATCATTGTCAACGTTTTGCCGCTTTTCATGTGCTTTAAAGGCGATTCGAATCTACCTCCTGAAATCTGTTTCCTGCAATTCTGCCTTGATTTCAAATCCTCTTCTTTGCCTTCCCTCAATATATTTGTGGACGAGAGTTATCATTTATAACTCTGCAGGTTTGTGAATTGCAGTGCCCTGAAGCTCCATTTCACAAGTCGCTTTCTAGGGAGCTGGCCGCAAAAGCGCAGGATGGCTTCAGGCCCTGTTCTGGTTCCGGGGGGCAGGCTGAGCCTGTGGTTAATTCTTCTTCCTGATGGGAAAATAGAGTGACCTGTGCCTGTCCCAACACCAAGAGCTAGTCTCTCATTGGTTCCCCGTCTTCCCGTTCATCCTCAGGACAAATTGCAACCTGTACGGAACAGGAGGTTAAAGGTGCTGATGCTCCAAGTAGGGAGATTGCTAGTAAAGTGGCTGGAATGGCGAACCCGAGCACAAGGAGATGAGAAATGAGGTGCGTTTTAGAAACCTTTCCCCATCACATGGTGTACCATCTTCTGGGTTTCTCATGCATGTTTTCGATGTAGGAAGATGCCCTTGAACCTGGAGACTTGGGACCCATGCGATGGGTAGCACGCAGTATTACTTTAAAGGGTCTGCGTTTGCTCACCCAACCTCACCAAACCTCTCAGCCCCAAGAGTGTCCACCCTTATGTCTCATCCAGCTGTGGGTCTAGATATGGTCAATCCAGGTTGCATCACAGCCCCTGAACGAATTGTGTAAGAATTTCTCTCTCTTTCCCTGTCTTTGTTTCATGGGTTTTTAAAAGTAATTTATTTTTATAATGGGGTTTAGCTGCTTTTCACGGCTGTGTTTATGCCGCTTTACACCCACTTGACACACTAACAGAGAGATATCAATACATAGGTTTTAAGATTATTACTAGTCAGATATATTCTTGTGCGGTGAATCGGGCGTGTTGAGTCCAGTTCTCTGAGCAAGGAGTAGGTCTTGTCTATTACATATTGGGTTTATGGAACGGTATCTGAGCTAATTTGAAACTCTTGTTTTATGTATCACCCCACCTCACCTTTCCCGTTAAGCAGCCATAGTGTGTTTTCTGCATGTGTGACTCTGTTCTGTTTTGTAATTCAGTTCAAGTGTAACGGTTTTTACATTCCCTCTATAAGTGACACCTTATGAGAAGTGTCCTTTTCTGTGTGACTTATTTCACTTAGAATCGTCTTACCTAAATCCACTCATCATGCTGCTACTAGCCTTATGACATTGATTTCATGGCTGAGTGATATTCCATTGTACATAAGGACCACAACTTTTTGATCCATTTTTCGCTGTCCTGGGATATTTAAGGTGGAATGAAGTGGAGGTCCTTGTCAACAGAGCAGCCCTAAACTTTGGGGTGCTTGTGTCTTGCTGATTTTCAATTTTCCCACTTTATCCCCCCATGCGTGGAAGTGCCCTATGCTCTCTAAGCTGTGTTTTTTAGATGTTTCAGGACACACCGTACACTTCTCCAGAGTGGCTGTTGGTGATTTACATCCCGCCCATCAGTGTAGCAAGGCTCCCATTTCTCCATGGCCTGTCCTGCATTCCTGGTTTTGACACTTTTTTCAGCATGGCCCTTTTGACCGATGGGAAGCGAGACTTCTTTGTAGCGCTGATTTGCCTTTCCAGGTTGCTTGGTTGGCCAAAAAGGGCGTATGCGTTTTTTCCTGAATATATTCAGGAAAAAACGCATACGCCCTTTTTGGCCAAGGGCATCATTGTCAACGTTTTGCCGCTTTTCATGTGCTTTAAAGGCGATTCGAATCTACCTCCTGAAATCTGTTTCCTGCAATTCTGCCTTGATTTCAAATCCTCTTCTTTGCCTTCCCTCAATATATTTGTGGACGAGAGTTATCATTTATAACTCTGCAGGTTTGTGAATTGCAGTGCCCTGAAGCTCCATTTCACAAGTCGCTTTCTTGGGAGCTGGCCGCAAAAGCGCAGGATGGCTTCAGGCCCTGTTCTGGTTCCGGGGGGCAGGCTGAGCCTTTGGTTAATTCTTCTTCCTGATGGGAAAATAGAGTGACCTGTGCCTGTCCCAACACCAAGAGCTAGTCTCTCATTGGTTCCCCGTCTTCCCGTTCATCCTCAGGACAAATTGCAACCTGTACGGAACAGGAGGTTAAAGGTGCTGATGCTCCAAGTAGGGAGATTGCTAGTAAAGTGGCTGGAATGGCGAACCCGAGCACAAGGAGATGAGAAATGAGGTGCGTTTTAGAAACCTTTCCCCATCACACGGTGTACCATCTTCTGGGTTTCTCATGCATGTTTTCGATGTAGGAAGATGCCCTTGAACCTGGAGACTTGGGACCCATGCGATGGGTAGCACGCAGTATTACTTTAAAGGGTCTGCGTTTGCTCACCCAACCTCACCAAACCTCTCAGCCCCAAGAGTGTCCACCCTTATGTCTCATCCAGCTGTGGGTCTAGATATGGTCAATCCAGGTTGCATCACAGCCCCTGAACGAATTGTGTAAGAATTTCTCTCTCTTTCCCTGTCTTTGTTTCATGGGTTTTTAAAAGTAATTTATTTTTATAATGGGGTTTAGCTGCTTTTCACGGCTGTGTTTATGCCGCTTTACACCCACTTGACACACTAACAGAGAGATATCAATACATAGGTTTTAAGATTATTACTAGTCAGATATATTCTTGTGCGGTGAATCGGGCGTGTTGAGTCCAGTTCTCTGAGCAAGGAGTAGGTCTTGTCTATTACATATTGGGTTTATGGAACGGTATCTGAGCTAATTTGAAACTCTTGTTTTATGTATCACCCCACCTCACCTTTCCCGTTAAGCAGCCATAGTGTGTTTTCTGCATGTGTGACTCTGTTCTGTTTTGTAATTCAGTTCAAGTGTAACGGTTTTTACATTCCCTCTATAAGTGACACCTTATGAGAAGTGTCCTTTTCTGTGTGACTTATTTCACTTAGAATCGTCTTACCTAAATCCACTCATCATGCTGCTACTAGCCTTATGACATTGATTTCATGGCTGAGTGATATTCCATTGTACATAAGGACCACAACTTTTTGATCCATTTTTCGCTGTCCTGGGATATTTAAGGTGGAATGAAGTGGAGGTCCTTGTCAACAGAGCAGCCCTAAACTTTGGGGTGCTTGTGTCTTGCTGATTTTCAATTTTCCCACTTTATCCCCCCATGCGTGGAAGTGCCCTATGCTCTCTAAGCTGTGTTTTTTAGATGTTTCAGGACACACCGTACACTTCTCCAGAGTGGCTGTTGGCGATTTACATCCCGCCCATCAGTGTAGCAAGGCTCCCATTTCTCCATGGCCTGTCCTGTATTCCTGGTCTTGACACTTTTTTCAGCATGGCCCTTTTGACCGATGGGAAGCGAGACTTCTTTGTAGCGCTGATTTGCCTTTCCAGGTTGCTTGGTTGGCCAAAAAGGGCGTATGCGTTTTTTCCTGAATATATTCAGGAAAAAACGCATACGCCCTTTTTGGCCAAGGGCATCATTGTCAACGTTTTGCCGCTTTTCATGTGCTTTAAAGGCGATTCGAATCTACCTCCTGAAATCTGTTTCCTGCAATTCTGCCTTGATTTCAAATCCTCTTCTTTGCCTTCCCTCAATATATTTGTGGACGAGAGTTATCATTTATAACTCTGCAGGTTTGTGAATTGCAGTGCCCTGAAGCTCCATTTCACAAGTCGCTTTCTTGGGAGCTGGCCGCAAAAGCGCAGGATGGCTTCAGGCCCTGTTCTGGTTCCGGGGGGCAGGCTGAGCCTGTGGTTAATTCTTCTTCCTGATGGGAAAATAGAGTGACCTGTGCCTGTCCCAACACCAAGAGCTAGTCTCTCATTGGTTCCCCGTCTTCCCGTTCATCCTCAGGACAAATTGCAACCTGTACGGAACAGGAGGTTAAAGGTGCTGATGCTCCAAGTAGGGAGATTGCTAGTAAAGTGGCTGGAATGGCGAACCCGAGCACAAGGAGATGAGAAATGAGGTGCGTTTTAGAAACCTTTCCCCATCACACGGTGTACCATCTTCTGGGTTTCTCATGCATGTTTTCGATGTAGGAAGATGCCCTTGAACCTGGAGACTTGGGACCCATGCGATGGGTAGCACGCAGTATTACTTTAAAGGGTCTGCGTTTGCTCACCCAACCTCACCAAACCTCTCAGCCCCAAGAGTGTCCACCCTTATGTCTCATCCAGCTGTGGGTCTAGATATGGTCAATCCAGGTTGCATCACAGCCCCTGAACGAATTGTGTAAGAATTTCTCTCTCTTTCCCTGTCTTTGTTTCATGGGTTTTTAAAAGTAATTTATTTTTATAATGGGGTTTAGCTGCTTTTCACGGCTGTGTTTATGCCGCTTTACACCCACTTGACACACTAACAGAGAGATATCAATACATAGGTTTTAAGATTATTACTAGTCAGATATATTCTTGTGCGGTGAATCGGGCGTGTTGAGTCCAGTTCTCTGAGCAAGGAGTAGGTCTTGTCTATTACATATTGGGTTTATGGAACGGTATCTGAGCTAATTTGAAACTCTTGTTTTATGTATCACCCCACCTCACCTTTCCCGTTAAGCAGCCATAGTGTGTTTTCTGCATGTGTGACTCTGTTCTGTTTTGTAATTCAGTTCAAGTGTAACGGTTTTTACATTCCCTCTATAAGTGACACCTTATGAGAAGTGTCCTTTTCTGTGTGACTTATTTCACTTAGAATCGTCTTACCTAAATCCACTCATCATGCTGCTACTAGCCTTATGACATTGATTTCATGGCTGAGTGATATTCCATTGTACATAAGGACCACAACTTTTTGATCCATTTTTCGCTGTCCTGGGATATTTAAGGTGGAATGAAGTGGAGGTCCTTGTCAACAGAGCAGCCCTAAACTTTGGGGTGCTTGTGTCTTGCTGATTTTCAATTTTCCCACTTTATCCCCCCATGCGTGGAAGTGCCCTATGCTCTCTAAGCTGTGTTTTTGAGATGTTTCAGGACACACCGTACACTTCTCCAGAGCGGCTGTTGGCGATTTACATCCCGCCCATCAGTGTAGCAAGGCTCCCATTTCTCCATGGCCTGTCCTGCATTCCTGGTTTTGACACTTTTTTCAGCATGGCCCTTTTGACCGATGGGAAGCGAGACTTCTTTGTAGCGCTGATTTGCCTTTCCAGGTTGCTTGGTTGGCCAAAAAGGGCGTATGCGTTTTTTCCTGAATATATTCAGGAAAAAACGCATACGCCCTTTTTGGCCAAGGGCATCATTGTCAACGTTTTGCCGCTTTTCATGTGCTTTAAAGGCGATTCGAATCTACCTCCTGAAATCTGTTTCCTGCAATTCTGCCTTGATTTCAAATCCTCTTCTTTGCCTTCCCTCAATATATTTGTGGACGAGAGTTATCATTTATAACTCTGCAGGTTTGTGAATTGCAGTGCCCTGAAGCTCCATTTCACAAGTCGCTTTCTTGGGAGCTGGCCGCAAAAGCGCAGGATGGCTTCAGGCCCTGTTCTGGTTCCGGGGGGCAGGCTGAGCCTGTGGTTAATTCTTCTTCCTGATGGGAAAATAGAGTGACCTGTGCCTGTCCCAACACCAAGAGCTAGTCTCTCATTGGTTCCCCGTCTTCCCGTTCATCCTCAGGACAAATTGCAACCTGTACGGAACAGGAGGTTAAAGGTGCTGATGCTCCAAGTAGGGAGATTGCTAGTAAAGTGGCTGGAATGGCGAACCCGAGCACAAGGAGATGAGAAATGAGGTGCGTTTTAGAAACCTTTCCCCATCACACGGTGTACCATCTTCTGGGTTTCTCATGCATGTTTTCGATGTAGGAAGATGCCCTTGAACCTGGAGACTTGGGACCCATGCGATGGGTAGCACGCAGTATTACTTTAAAGGGTCTGCGTTTGCTCACCCAACCTCACCAAACCTCTCAGCCCCAAGAGTGTCCACCCTTATGTCTCATCCAGCTGTGGGTCTAGATATGGTCAATCCAGGTTGCATCACAGCCCCTGAACGAATTGTGTAAGAATTTCTCTCTCTTTCCCTGTCTTTGTTTCATGGGTTTTTAAAAGTAATTTATTTTTATAATGGGGTTTAGCTGCTTTTCACGGCTGTGTTTATGCCGCTTTACACCCACTTGACACACTAACAGAGAGATATCAATACATAGGTTTTAAGATTATTACTAGTCAGATATATTCTTGTGCGGTGAATCGGGCGTGTTGAGTCCAGTTCTCTGAGCAAGGAGTAGGTCTTGTCTATTACATATTGGGTTTATGGAACGGTATCTGAGCTAATTTGAAACTCTTGTTTTATGTATCACCCCACCTCACCTTTCCCGTTAAGCAGCCATAGTGTGTTTTCTGCATGTGTGACTCTGTTCTGTTTTGTAATTCAGTTCAAGTGTAACGGTTTTTACATTCCCTCTATAAGTGACACCTTATGAGAAGTGTCCTTTTCTGTGTGACTTATTTCACTTAGAATCGTCTTACCTAAATCCACTCATCATGCTGCTACTAGCCTTATGACATTGATTTCATGGCTGAGTGATATTCCATTGTACATAAGGACCACAACTTTTTGATCCATTTTTCGCTGTCCTGGGATATTTAAGGTGGAATGAAGTGGAGGTCCTTGTCAACAGAGCAGCCCTAAACTTTGGGGTGCTTGTGTCTTGCTGATTTTCAATTTTCCCACTTTATCCCCCCATGCGTGGAAGTGCCCTATGCTCTCTAAGCTGTGTTTTTTAGATGTTTCAGGACACACCGTACACTTCTCCAGAGTGGCTGTTGGCGATTTACATCCCGCCCATCAGTGTAGCAAGGCTCCCATTTCTCCATGGCCTGTCCTGTATTCCTGGTCTTGACACTTTTTTCAGCATGGCCCTTTTGACCGATGGGAAGCGAGACTTCTTTGTAGCGCTGATTTGCCTTTCCAGGTTGCTTGGTTGGCCAAAAAGGGCGTATGCGTTTTTTCCTGAATATATTCAGGAAAAAACGCATACGCCCTTTTTGGCCAAGGGCATCATTGTCAACGTTTTGCCGCTTTTCATGTGCTTTAAAGGCGATTCGAATCTACCTCCTGAAATCTGTTTCCTGCAATTCTGCCTTGATTTCAAATCCTCTTCTTTGCCTTCCCTCAATATATTTGTGGACGAGAGTTATCATTTATAACTCTGCAGGTTTGTGAATTGCAGTGCCCTGAAGCTCCATTTCACAAGTCGCTTTCTTGGGAGCTGGCCACAAAAGCGCAGGATGGCTTCAGGCCCTGTTCTGGTTCCGGGGGGCAGGCTGAGCCTGTGGTTAATTCTTCTTCCTGATGGGAAAATAGAGTGACCTGTGCCTGTCCCAACACCAAGAGCTAGTCTCTCATTGGTTCCCCGTCTTCCCGTTCATCCTCAGGACAAATTGCAACCTGTACGGAACAGGAGGTTAAAGGTGCTGATGCTCCAAGTAGGGAGATTGCTAGTAAAGTGGCTGGAATGGCGAACCCGAGCACAAGGAGATGAGAAATGAGGTGCGTTTTAGAAACCTTTCCCCATCACACGGTGTACCATCTTCTGGGTTTCTCATGCATGTTTTCGATGTAGGAAGATGCCCTTGAACCTGGAGACTTGGGACCCATGCGATGGGTAGCACGCAGTATTACTTTAAAGGGTCTGCGTTTGCTCACCCAACCTCACCAAACCTCTCAGCCCCAAGAGTGTCCACCCTTATGTCTCATCCAGCTGTGGGTCTAGATATGGTCAATTCAGGTTGCATCACAGCCCCTGAACGAATTGTGTAAGAATTTCTCTCTCTTTCCCTGTCTTTGTTTCATGGGTTTTTAAAAGTAATTTATTTTTATAATGGGGTTTAGCTGCTTTTCACGGCTGTGTTTATGCCGCTTTACACCCACTTGACACACTAACAGAGAGATATCAATACATAGGTTTTAAGATTATTACTAGTCAGATATATTCTTGTGCGGTGAATCGGGCGTGTTGAGTCCAGTTCTCTGAGCAAGGAGTAGGTCTTGTCTATTACATATTGGGTTTATGGAACGGTATCTGAGCTAATTTGAAACTCTTGTTTTATGTATCACCCCACCTCACCTTTCCCGTTAAGCAGCCATAGTGTGTTTTCTGCATGTGTGACTCTGTTCTGTTTTGTAATTCAGTTCAAGTGTAACGGTTTTTACATTCCCTCTATAAGTGACACCTTATGAGAAGTGTCCTTTTCTGTGTGACTTATTTCACTTAGAATCGTCTTACCTAAATCCACTCATCATGCTGCTACTAGCCTTATGACATTGATTTCATGGCTGAGTGATATTCCATTGTACATAAGGACCACAACTTTTTGATCCATTTTTCGCTGTCCTGGGATATTTAAGGTGGAATGAAGTGGAGGTCCTTGTCAACAGAGCAGCCCTAAACTTTGGGGTGCTTGTGTCTTGCTGATTTTCAATTTTCCCACTTTATCCCCCCATGCGTGGAAGTGCCCTATGCTCTCTAAGCTGTGTTTTTTAGATGTTTCAGGACACACCGTACACTTCTCCAGAGTGGCTGTTGGCGATTTACATCCCGCCCATCAGTGTAGCAAGGCTCCCATTTCTCCATGGCCTGTCCTGTATTCCTGGTCTTGACACTTTTTTCAGCATGGCCCTTTTGACCGATGGGAAGCGAGACTTCTTTGTAGCGCTGATTTGCCTTTCCAGGTTGCTTGGTTGGCCAAAAAGGGCGTATGCGTTTTTTCCTGAATATATTCAGGAAAAAACGCATACGCCCTTTTTGGCCAAGGGCATCATTGTCAACGTTTTGCCGCTTTTCATGTGCTTTAAAGGCGATTCGAATCTACCTCCTGAAATCTGTTTCCTGCAATTCTGCCTTGATTTCAAATCCTCTTCTTTGCCTTCCCTCAATATATTTGTGGACGAGAGTTATCATTTATAACTCTGCAGGTTTGTGAATTGCAGTGCCCTGAAGCTCCATTTTACAAGTCGCTTTCTTGGGAGCTGGCCACAAAAGCGCAGGATGGCTTCAGGCCCTGTTCTGGTTCCGGGGGGCAGGCTGAGCCTGTGGTTAATTCTTCTTCCTGATGGGAAAATAGAGTGACCTGTGCCTGTCCCAACACCAAGAGCTAGTCTCTCATTGGTTCCCCGTCTTCCCGTTCATCCTCAGGACAAATTGCAACCTGTACGGAACAGGAGGTTAAAGGTGCTGATGCTCCAAGTAGGGAGATTGCTAGTAAAGTGGCTGGAATGGCGAACCCGAGCACAAGGAGATGAGAAATGAGGTGCGTTTTAGAAACCTTTCCCCATCACACGGTGTACCATCTTCTGGGTTTCTCATGCATGTTTTCGATGTAGGAAGATGCCCTTGAACCTGGAGATTTGGGACCCATGCGATGGGTAGCACGCAGTATTACTTTAAAGGGTCTGCGTTTGCTCACCCAACCTCACCAAACCTCTCAGCCCCAAGAGTGTCCACCCTTATGTCTCATCCAGCTGTGGGTCTAGATATGGTCAATCCAGGTTGCATCACAGCCCCTGAACGAATTGTGTAAGAATTTCTCTCTCTTTCCCTGTCTTTGTTTCATGGGTTTTTAAAAGTAATTTATTTTTATAATGGGGTTTAGCTGCTTTTCACGGCTGTGTTTATGCCGCTTTACACCCACTTGACACACTAACAGAGAGATATCAATACATAGGTTTTAAGATTATTACTAGTCAGATATATTCTTGTGCGGTGAATCGGGCGTGTTGAGTCCAGTTCTCTGAGCAAGGAGTAGGTCTTGTCTATTACATATTGGGTTTATGGAACGGTATCTGAGCTAATTTGAAGCTCTTGTTTTATGTATCACCCCACCTCACCTTTCCCGTTAAGCAGCCATAGTGTGTTTTCTGCATGTGTGACTCTGTTCTGTTTTGTAATTCAGTTCAAGTGTAACGGTTTTTACATTCCCTCTATAAGTGACACCTTATGAGAAGTGTCCTTTTCTGTGTGACTTATTTCACTTAGAATCGTCTTACCTAAATCCACTCATCATGCTGCTACTAGCCTTATGACATTGATTTCATGGCTGAGTGATATTCCATTGTACATAAGGACCACAACTTTTTGATCCATTTTTCGCTGTCCTGGGATATTTAAGGTGGAATGAAGTGGAGGTCCTTGTCAACAGAGCAGCCCTAAACTTTGGGGTGCTTGTGTCTTGCTGATTTTCAATTTTCCCACTTTATCCCCCCATGCGTGGAAGTGCCCTATGCTCTCTAAGCTGTGTTTTTGAGATGTTTCAGGACACACCGTACACTTCTCCAGAGTGGCTGTTGGCGATTTACATCCCGCCCATCAGTGTAGCAAGGCTCCCATTTCTCCATGGCCTGTCCTGCATTCCTGGTTTTGACACTTTTTTCAGCATGGCCCTTTTGACCGATGGGAAGCGAGACTTCTTTGTAGCGCTGATTTGCCTTTCCAGGTTGCTTGGTTGGCCAAAAAGGGCGTATGCGTTTTTTCCTGAATATATTCAGGAAAAAACGCATACGCCCTTTTTGGCCAAGGACATCATTGTCAACGTTTTGCCGCTTTTCATGTGCTTTAAAGGCGATTCGAATCTACCTCCTGAAATCTGTTTCCTGCAATTCTGCCTTGATTTCAAATCCTCTTCTTTGCCTTCCCTCAATATATTTGTGGACGAGAGTTATCATTTATAACTCTGCAGGTTTGTGAATTGCAGTGCCCTGAAGCTCAATTTTACAAGTCGCTTTCTTGGGAGCTGGCCGCAAAAGCGCAGGATGGCTTCAGGCACTGTTCTGGTTCCGGGGGGCAGGCTGAGCCTGTGGTTAATTCTTCTTCCTGATGGGAAAATAGAGTGACCTGTGCCTGTCCCAACACCAAGAGCTAGTCTCTCATTGGTTCCCCGTCTTCCCGTTCATCCTCAGGACAAATTGCAACCTGTACGGAACAGGAGGTTAAAGGTGCTGATGCTCCAAGTAGGGAGATTGCTAGTAAAGTGGCTGGAATGGCGAACCCGAGCACAAGGAGATGAGAAATGAGGTGCGTTTTAGAAACCTTTCCCCATCACACGGTGTACCATCTTCTGGGTTTCTCATGCATGTTTTCGATGTAGGAAGATGCCCTTGAACCTGGAGATTTGGGACCCATGCGATGGGTAGCACGCAGTATTACTTTAAAGGGTCTGCGTTTGCTCACCCAACCTCACCAAACCTCTCAGCCCCAAGAGTGTCCACCCTTATGTCTCATCCAGCTGTGGGTCTAGATATGGTCAATCCAGGTTGCATCACAGCCCCTGAACGAATTGTGTAAGAATTTCTCTCTCTTTCCCTGTCTTTGTTTCATGGGTTTTTAAAAGTAATTTATTTTTATAATGGGGTTTAGCTGCTTTTCACGGCTGTGTTTATGCCGCTTTACACCCACTTGACACACTAACAGAGAGGTATCAATACATAGGTTTTAAGATTATTACTAGTCAGATATATTCTTGTGCGGTGAATCGGGCGTGTTGAGTCCAGTTCTCTGAGCAAGGAGTAGGTCTTGTCTATTACATATTTGGTTTATGGAACGGTATCTGAGCTAATTTGAAGCTCTTGTTTTATGTATCACCCCACCTCACCTTTCCCGTTAAGCAGCCATAGTGTGTTTTCTGCATGTGTGACTCTGTTCTGTTTTGTAATTCAGTTCAAGTGTAACGGTTTTTACATTCCCTCTATAAGTGACACCTTATGAGAAGTGTCCTTTTCTGTGTGACTTATTTCACTTAGAATCGTCTTACCTAAATCCACTCATCATGCTGCTACTAGCCTTATGACATTGATTTCATGGCTGAGTGATATTCCATTGTACATAAGGACCACAACTTTTTGATCCATTTTTCGCTGTCCTGGGATATTTAAGGTGGAATGAAGTGGAGGTCCTTGTCAACAGAGCAGCCCTAAACTTTGGGGTGCTTGTGTCTTGCTGATTTTCAATTTTCCCACTTTATCCCCCCATGCGTGGAAGTGCCCTATGCTCTCTAAGCTGTGTTTTTTAGATGTTTCAGGACACACCGTACACTTCTCCAGAGTGGCTGTTGGCGATTTACATCCCGCCCATCAGTGTAGCAAGGCTCCCATTTCTCCATGGCCTGTCCTGTATTCCTGGTCTTGACACTTTTTTCAGCATGGCCCTTTTGACCGATGGGAAGCGAGACTTCTTTGTAGCGCTGATTTGCCTTTCCAGGTTGCTTGGTTGGCCAAAAAGGGCGTATGCGTTTTTTCCTGAATATATTCAGGAAAAAACGCATACGCCCTTTTTGGCCAAGGGCATCATTGTCAACGTTTTGCCGCTTTTCATGTGCTTTAAAGGCGATTCGAATCTACCTCCTGAAATCTGTTTCCTGCAATTCTGCCTTGATTTCAAATCCTCTTCTTTGCCTTCCCTCAATATATTTGTGGACGAGAGTTATCATTTATAACTCTGCAGGTTTGTGAATTGCAGTGCCCTGAAGCTCCATTTCACAAGTCGCTTTCTTGGGAGCTGGCCACAAAAGCGCAGGATGGCTTCAGGCCCTGTTCTGGTTCCGGGGGGCAGGCTGAGCCTGTGGTTAATTCTTCTTCCTGATGGGAAAATAGAGTGACCTGTGCCTGTCCCAACACCAAGAGCTAGTCTCTCATTGGTTCCCCGTCTTCCCGTTCATCCTCAGGACAAATTGCAACCTGTACGGAACAGGAGGTTAAAGGTGCTGATGCTCCAAGTAGGGAGATTGCTAGTAAAGTGGCTGGAATGGCGAACCCGAGCACAAGGAGATGAGAAATGAGGTGCGTTTTAGAAACCTTTCCCCATCACACGGTGTACCATCTTCTGGGTTTCTCATGCATGTTTTCGATGTAGGAAGATGCCCTTGAACCTGGAGACTTGGGACCCATGCGATGGGTAGCACGCAGTATTACTTTAAAGGGTCTGCGTTTGCTCACCCAACCTCACCAAACCTCTCAGCCCCAAGAGTGTCCACCCTTATGTCTCATCCAGCTGTGGGTCTAGATATGGTCAATTCAGGTTGCATCACAGCCCCTGAACGAATTGTGTAAGAATTTCTCTCTCTTTCCCTGTCTTTGTTTCATGGGTTTTTAAAAGTAATTTATTTTTATAATGGGGTTTAGCTGCTTTTCACGGCTGTGTTTATGCCGCTTTACACCCACTTGACACACTAACAGAGAGATATCAATACATAGGTTTTAAGATTATTACTAGTCAGATATATTCTTGTGCGGTGAATCGGGCGTGTTGAGTCCAGTTCTCTGAGCAAGGAGTAGGTCTTGTCTATTACATATTGGGTTTATGGAACGGTATCTGAGCTAATTTGAAACTCTTGTTTTATGTATCACCCCACCTCACCTTTCCCGTTAAGCAGCCATAGTGTGTTTTCTGCATGTGTGACTCTGTTCTGTTTTGTAATTCAGTTCAAGTGTAACGGTTTTTACATTCCCTCTATAAGTGACACCTTATGAGAAGTGTCCTTTTCTGTGTGACTTATTTCACTTAGAATCGTCTTACCTAAATCCACTCATCATGCTGCTACTAGCCTTATGACATTGATTTCATGGCTGAGTGATATTCCATTGTACATAAGGACCACAACTTTTTGATCCATTTTTCGCTGTCCTGGGATATTTAAGGTGGAATGAAGTGGAGGTCCTTGTCAACAGAGCAGCCCTAAACTTTGGGGTGCTTGTGTCTTGCTGATTTTCAATTTTCCCACTTTATCCCCCCATGCGTGGAAGTGCCCTATGCTCTCTAAGCTGTGTTTTTTAGATGTTTCAGGACACACCGTACACTTCTCCAGAGTGGCTGTTGGCGATTTACATCCCGCCCATCAGTGTAGCAAGGCTCCCATTTCTCCATGGCCTGTCCTGTATTCCTGGTCTTGACACTTTTTTCAGCATGGCCCTTTTGACCGATGGGAAGCGAGACTTCTTTGTAGCGCTGATTTGCCTTTCCAGGTTGCTTGGTTGGCCAAAAAGGGCGTATGCGTTTTTTCCTGAATATATTCAGGAAAAAACGCATACGCCCTTTTTGGCCAAGGGCATCATTGTCAACGTTTTGCCGCTTTTCATGTGCTTTAAAGGCGATTCGAATCTACCTCCTGAAATCTGTTTCCTGCAATTCTGCCTTGATTTCAAATCCTCTTCTTTGCCTTCCCTCAATATATTTGTGGACGAGAGTTATCATTTATAACTCTGCAGGTTTGTGAATTGCAGTGCCCTGAAGCTCCATTTTACAAGTCGCTTTCTTGGGAGCTGGCCACAAAAGCGCAGGATGGCTTCAGGCCCTGTTCTGGTTCCGGGGGGCAGGCTGAGCCTGTGGTTAATTCTTCTTCCTGATGGGAAAATAGAGTGACCTGTGCCTGTCCCAACACCAAGAGCTAGTCTCTCATTGGTTCCCCGTCTTCCCGTTCATCCTCAGGACAAATTGCAACCTGTACGGAACAGGAGGTTAAAGGTGCTGATGCTCCAAGTAGGGAGATTGCTAGTAAAGTGGCTGGAATGGCGAACCCGAGCACAAGGAGATGAGAAATGAGGTGCGTTTTAGAAACCTTTCCCCATCACACGGTGTACCATCTTCTGGGTTTCTCATGCATGTTTTCGATGTAGGAAGATGCCCTTGAACCTGGAGATTTGGGACCCATGCGATGGGTAGCACGCAGTATTACTTTAAAGGGTCTGCGTTTGCTCACCCAACCTCACCAAACCTCTCAGCCCCAAGAGTGTCCACCCTTATGTCTCATCCAGCTGTGGGTCTAGATATGGTCAATCCAGGTTGCATCACAGCCCCTGAACGAATTGTGTAAGAATTTCTCTCTCTTTCCCTGTCTTTGTTTCATGGGTTTTTAAAAGTAATTTATTTTTATAATGGGGTTTAGCTGCTTTTCACGGCTGTGTTTATGCCGCTTTACACCCACTTGACACACTAACAGAGAGATATCAATACATAGGTTTTAAGATTATTACTAGTCAGATATATTCTTGTGCGGTGAATCGGGCGTGTTGAGTCCAGTTCTCTGAGCAAGGAGTAGGTCTTGTCTATTACATATTGGGTTTATGGAACGGTATCTGAGCTAATTTGAAGCTCTTGTTTTATGTATCACCCCACCTCACCTTTCCCGTTAAGCAGCCATAGTGTGTTTTCTGCATGTGTGACTCTGTTCTGTTTTGTAATTCAGTTCAAGTGTAACGGTTTTTACATTCCCTCTATAAGTGACACCTTATGAGAAGTGTCCTTTTCTGTGTGACTTATTTCACTTAGAATCGTCTTACCTAAATCCACTCATCATGCTGCTACTAGCCTTATGACATTGATTTCATGGCTGAGTGATATTCCATTGTACATAAGGACCACAACTTTTTGATCCATTTTTCGCTGTCCTGGGATATTTAAGGTGGAATGAAGTGGAGGTCCTTGTCAACAGAGCAGCCCTAAACTTTGGGGTGCTTGTGTCTTGCTGATTTTCAATTTTCCCACTTTATCCCCCCATGCGTGGAAGTGCCCTATGCTCTCTAAGCTGTGTTTTTGAGATGTTTCAGGACACACCGTACACTTCTCCAGAGTGGCTGTTGGCGATTTACATCCCGCCCATCAGTGTAGCAAGGCTCCCATTTCTCCATGGCCTGTCCTGCATTCCTGGTTTTGACACTTTTTTCAGCATGGCCCTTTTGACCGATGGGAAGCGAGACTTCTTTGTAGCGCTGATTTGCCTTTCCAGGTTGCTTGGTTGGCCAAAAAGGGCGTATGCGTTTTTTCCTGAATATATTCAGGAAAAAACGCATACGCCCTTTTTGGCCAAGGACATCATTGTCAACGTTTTGCCGCTTTTCATGTGCTTTAAAGGCGATTCGAATCTACCTCCTGAAATCTGTTTCCTGCAATTCTGCCTTGATTTCAAATCCTCTTCTTTGCCTTCCCTCAATATATTTGTGGACGAGAGTTATCATTTATAACTCTGCAGGTTTGTGAATTGCAGTGCCCTGAAGCTCAATTTTACAAGTCGCTTTCTTGGGAGCTGGCCGCAAAAGCGCAGGATGGCTTCAGGCACTGTTCTGGTTCCGGGGGGCAGGCTGAGCCTGTGGTTAATTCTTCTTCCTGATGGGAAAATAGAGTGACCTGTGCCTGTCCCAACACCAAGAGCTAGTCTCTCATTGGTTCCCCGTCTTCCCGTTCATCCTCAGGACAAATTGCAACCTGTACGGAACAGGAGGTTAAAGGTGCTGATGCTCCAAGTAGGGAGATTGCTAGTAAAGTGGCTGGAATGGCGAACCCGAGCACAAGGAGATGAGAAATGAGGTGCGTTTTAGAAACCTTTCCCCATCACACGGTGTACCATCTTCTGGGTTTCTCATGCATGTTTTCGATGTAGGAAGATGCCCTTGAACCTGGAGATTTGGGACCCATGCGATGGGTAGCACGCAGTATTACTTTAAAGGGTCTGCGTTTGCTCACCCAACCTCACCAAACCTCTCAGCCCCAAGAGTGTCCACCCTTATGTCTCATCCAGCTGTGGGTCTAGATATGGTCAATCCAGGTTGCATCACAGCCCCTGAACGAATTGTGTAAGAATTTCTCTCTCTTTCCCTGTCTTTGTTTCATGGGTTTTTAAAAGTAATTTATTTTTATAATGGGGTTTAGCTGCTTTTCACGGCTGTGTTTATGCCGCTTTACACCCACTTGACACACTAACAGAGAGATATCAATACATAGGTTTTAAGATTATTACTAGTCAGATATATTCTTGTGCGGTGAATCGGGCGTGTTGAGTCCAGTTCTCTGAGCAAGGAGTAGGTCTTGTCTATTACATATTTGGTTTATGGAACGGTATCTGAGCTAATTTGAAGCTCTTGTTTTATGTATCACCCCACCTCACCTTTCCCGTTAAGCAGCCATAGTGTGTTTTCTGCATGTGTGACTCTGTTCTGTTTTGTAATTCAGTTCAAGTGTAACGGTTTTTACATTCCCTCTATAAGTGACACCTTATGAGAAGTGTCCTTTTCTGTGTGACTTATTTCACTTAGAATCGTCTTACCTAAATCCACTCATCATGCTGCTACTAGCCTTATGACATTGATTTCATGGCTGAGTGATATTCCATTGTACATAAGGACCACAACTTTTTGATCCATTTTTCGCTGTCCTGGGATATTTAAGGTGGAATGAAGTGGAGGTCCTTGTCAACAGAGCAGCCCTAAACTTTGGGGTGTTTGTGTCTTGCTGATTTTCAATTTTCCCACTTTATCCCCCCATGCGTGGAAGTGCCCTATGCTCTCTAAGCTGTGTTTTTTAGATGTTTCAGGACACACCGTACACTTCTCCAGAGTGGCTGTTGGCGATTTACATCCCGCCCATCAGTGTAGCAAGGCTCCCATTTCTCCATGGCCTGTCCTGCATTCCTGGTTTTGACACTTTTTTCAGCATGGCCCTTTTGACCGATGGGAAGCGAGACTTCTTTGTAGCGCTGATTTGCCTTTCCAGGTTGCTTGGTTTGCCAAAAAGGGCGTATGCGTTTTTTCCTGAATATATTCAGGAAAAAACGCATACGCCCTTTTTGGCCAAGGGCATCATTGTCAACGTTTTGCCGCTTTTAATGTGCTTTAAAGGCGATTCGAATCTACCTCCTGAAATCTGTTTCCTGCAATTCTGCCTTGATTTCAAATCCTCTTCTTTGCCTTCCCTCAATATATTTGTGGACGAGAGTTATCATTTATAACTCTGCAGGTTTGTGAATTGCAGTGCCCTGAAGCTCCATTTTACAAGTCACTTTCTTGGGAGCTGGCCGCAAAAGCGCAGGATGGCTTCAGGCCCTGTTCTGGTTCCGGGGGGCAGGCTGAGCCTGTGGTTAATTCTTCTTCCTGATGGGAAAATAGAGTGACCTGTGCCTGTCCCAACACCAAGAGCTAGTCTCTCATTGGTTCCCCGTCTTCCCGTTCATCCTCAGGACAAATTGCAACCTGTACGGAACAGGAGGTTAAAGGTGCTGATGCTCCAAGTAGGGAGATTGCTAGTAAAGTGGCTGGAATGGCGAACCCGAGCACAAGGAGATGAGAAATGAGGTGCGTTTTAGAAACCTTTCCCCATCACACGGTGTACCATCTTCTGGGTTTCTCATGCATGTTTTCGATGTAGGAAGATGCCCTTGAACCTGGAGATTAGGGACCCATGCGATGGGTAGCACGCAGTATTACTTTAAAGGGTCTGCGTTTGCTCACCCAACCTCACCAAACCTCTCAGCCCCAAGAGTGTCCACCCTTATGTCTCATCCAGCTGTGGGTCTAGATATGGTCAATCCAGGTTGCATCACAGCCCCTGAACGAATTGTGTAAGAATTTCTCTCTCTTTCCCTGTCTTTGTTTCATGGGTTTTTAAAAGTAATTTATTTTTATAATGGGGTTTAGCTGCTTTTCACGGCTGTGTTTATGCCGCTTTACACCCACTTGACACACTAACAGAGAGATATCAATACATAGGTTTTAAGATTATTACTAGTCAGATATATTCTTGTGCGGTGAATCGGGCGTGTTGAGTCCAGTTCTCTGAGCAAGGAGTAGGTCTTGTCTATTACATATTGGGTTTATGGAACGGTATCTGAGCTAATTTGAAGCTCTTGTTTTATGTATCACCCCACCTCACCTTTCCCGTTAAGCAGCCATAGTGTGTTTTCTGCATGTGTGACTCTGTTCTGTTTTGTAATTCAGTTCAAGTGTAACGGTTTTTACATTCCCTCTATAAGTGACACCTTATGAGAAGTGTCCTTTTCTGTGTGACTTATTTCACTTAGAATCGTCTTACCTAAATCCACTCATCATGCTGCTACTAGCCTTATGACATTGATTTCATGGCTGAGTGATATTCCATTGTACATAAGGACCACAACTTTTTGATCCATTTTTCGCTGTCCTGGGATATTTAAGGTGGAATGAAGTGGAGGTCCTTGTCAACAGAGCAGCCCTAAACTTTGGGGTGTTTGTGTCTTGCTGATTTTCAATTTTCCCACTTTATCCCCCCATGCGTGGAAGTGCCCTATGCTCTCTAAGCTGTGTTTTTTAGATGTTTCAGGACACACCGTACACTTCTCCAGAGTGGCTGTTGGCGATTTACATCCCGCCCATCAGTGTAGCAAGGCTCCCATTTCTCCATGGCCTGTCCTGCATTCCTGGTTTTGACACTTTTTTCAGCATGGCCCTTTTGACCGATGGGAAGCGAGACTTCTTTGTAGCGCTGATTTGCCTTTCCAGGTTGCTTGGTTTGCCAAAAAGGGCGTATGCGTTTTTTCCTGAATATATTCAGGAAAAAACGCATACGCCCTTTTTGGCCAAGGGCATCATTGTCAACGTTTTGCCGCTTTTAATGTGCTTTAAAGGCGATTCGAATCTACCTCCTGAAATCTGTTTCCTGCAATTCTGCCTTGATTTCAAATCCTCTTCTTTGCCTTCCCTCAATATATTTGTGGACGAGAGTTATCATTTATAACTCTGCAGGTTTGTGAATTGCAGTGCCCTGAAGCTCCATTTTACAAGTCACTTTCTTGGGAGCTGGCCGCAAAAGCGCAGGATGGCTTCAGGCCCTGTTCTGGTTCCGGGGGGCAGGCTGAGCCTGTGGTTAATTCTTCTTCCTGATGGGAAAATAGAGTGACCTGTGCCTGTCCCAACACCAAGAGCTAGTCTCTCATTGGTTCCCCGTCTTCCCGTTCATCCTCAGGACAAATTGCAACCTGTACGGAACAGGAGGTTAAAGGTGCTGATGCTCCAAGTAGGGAGATTGCTAGTAAAGTGGCTGGAATGGCGAACCCGAGCACAAGGAGATGAGAAATGAGGTGCGTTTTAGAAACCTTTCCCCATCACACGGTGTACCATCTTCTGGGTTTCTCATGCATGTTTTCGATGTAGGAAGATGCCCTTGAACCTGGAGATTTGGGACCCATGCGATGGGTAGCACGCAGTATTACTTTAAAGGGTCTGCGTTTGCTCACCCAACCTCACCAAACCTCTCAGCCCCAAGAGTGTCCACCCTTATGTCTCATCCAGCTGTGGGTCTAGATATGGTCAATCCAGGTTGCATCACAGCCCCTGAACGAATTGTGTAAGAATTTCTCTCTCTTTCCCTGTCTTTGTTTCATGGGTTTTTAAAAGTAATTTATTTTTATAATGGGGTTTAGCTGCTTTTCACGGCTGTGTTTATGCCGCTTTACACCCACTTGACACACTAACAGAGAGATATCAATACATAGGTTTTAAGATTATTACTAGTCAGATATATTCTTGTGCGGTGAATCGGGCGTGTTGAGTCCAGTTCTCTGAGCAAGGAGTAGGTCTTGTCTATTACATATTGGGTTTATGGAACGGTATCTGAGCTAATTTGAAGCTCTTGTTTTATGTATCACCCCACCTCACCTTTCCCGTTAAGCAGCCATAGTGTGTTTTCTGCATGTGTGACTCTGTTCTGTTTTGTAATTCAGTTCAAGTGTAACGGTTTTTACATTCCCTCTATAAGTGACACCTTATGAGAAGTGTCCTTTTCTGTGTGACTTATTTCACTTAGAATCGTCTTACCTAAATCCACTCATCATGCTGCTACTAGCCTTATGACATTGATTTCATGGCTGAGTGATATTCCATTGTACATAAGGACCACAACTTTTTGATCCATTTTTCGCTGTCCTGGGATATTTAAGGTGGAATGAAGTGGAGGTCCTTGTCAACAGAGCAGCCCTAAACTTTGGGGTGCTTGTGTCTTGCTGATTTTCAATTTTCCCACTTTATCCCCCCATGCGTGGAAGTGCCCTATGCTCTCTAAGCTGTGTTTTTGAGATGTTTCAGGACACACCGTACACTTCTCCAGAGTGGCTGTTGGCGATTTACATCCCGCCCATCAGTGTAGCAAGGCTCCCATTTCTCCATGGCCTGTCCTGCATTCCTGGTTTTGACACTTTTTTCAGCATGGCCCTTTTGACCGATGGGAAGCGAGACTTCTTTGTAGCGCTGATTTGCCTTTCCAGGTTGCTTGGTTGGCCAAAAAGGGCGTATGCGTTTTTTCCTGAATATATTCAGGAAAAAACGCATACGCCCTTTTTGGCCAAGGACATCATTGTCAACGTTTTGCCGCTTTTCATGTGCTTTAAAGGTGATTCGAATCTACCTCCTGAAATCTGTTTCCTGCAATTCTGCCTTGATTTCAAATCCTCTTCTTTGCCTTCCCTCAATATATTTGTGGACGAGAGTTATCATTTATAACTCTGCAGGTTTGTGAATTGCAGTGCCCTGAAGCTCAATTTTACAAGTCGCTTTCTTGGGAGCTGGCCGCAAAAGCGCAGGATGGCTTCAGGCACTGTTCTGGTTCCGGGGGGCAGGCTGAGCCTGTGGTTAATTCTTCTTCCTGATGGGAAAATAGAGTGACCTGTGCCTGTCCCAACACCAAGAGCTAGTCTCTCATTGGTTCCCCGTCTTCCCGTTCATCCTCAGGACAAATTGCAACCTGTACGGAACAGGAGGTTAAAGGTGCTGATGCTCCAAGTAGGGAGATTGCTAGTAAAGTGGCTGGAATGGCGAACCCGAGCACAAGGAGATGAGAAATGAGGTGCGTTTTAGAAACCTTTCCCCATCACACGGTGTACCATCTTCTGGGTTTCTCATGCATGTTTTCGATGTAGGAAGATGCCCTTGAACCTGGAGATTTGGGACCCATGCGATGGGTAGCACGCAGTATTACTTTAAAGGGTCTGCGTTTGTTCACCCAACCTCACCAAACCTCTCAGCCCCAAGAGTGTCCACCCTTATGTCTCATCCAGCTGTGGGTCTAGATATGGTCAATCCAGGTTGCATCACAGCCCCTGAACGAATTGTGTAAGAATTTCTCTCTCTTTCCCTGTCTTTGTTTCATGGGTTTTTAAAAGTAATTTATTTTTATAATGGGGTTTAGCTGCTTTTCACGGCTGTGTTTATGCCGCTTTACACCCACTTGACACACTAACAGAGAGATATCAATACATAGGTTTTAAGATTATTACTAGTCAGATATATTCTTGTGCGGTGAATCAGGCGTGTTGAGTCCAGTTCTCTGAGCAAGGAGTAGGTCTTGTCTATTACATATTGGGTTTATGGAACGGTATCTGAGCTAATTTGAAGCTCTTGTTTTATGTATCACCCCACCTCACCTTTCCCGTTAAGCAGCCATAGTGTGTTTTCTGCATGTGTGACTCTGTTCTGTTTTGTAATTCAGTTCAAGTGTAACGGTTTTTACATTCCCTCTATAAGTGACACCTTATGAGAAGTGTCCTTTTCTGTGTGACTTATTTCACTTAGAATCGTCTTACCTAAATCCACTCATCATGCTGCTACTAGCCTTATGACATTGATTTCATGGCTGAGTGATATTCCATTGTACATAAGGACCACAACTTTTTGATCCATTTTTCGCTGTCCTGGGATATTTAAGGTGGAATGAAGTGGAGGTCCTTGTCAACAGAGCAGCCCTAAACTTTGGGGTGCTTGTGTCTTGCTGATTTTCAATTTTCCCACTTTATTCCCCCATGCGTGGAAGTGCCCTATGCTCTCTAAGCTGTGTTTTTTAGATGTTTCAGGACACACCGTACACTTCTCCAGAGTGGCTGTTGGCGATTTACATCCCGCCCATCAGTGTAGCAAGGCTCCCATTTCTCCATGGCCTGTCCTGCATTCCTGGTTTTGACACTTTTTTCAGCATGGCCCTTTTGACCGATGGGAAGCGAGACTTCTTTGTAGCGCTGATTTGCCTTTCCAGGTTGCTTGGTTGGCCAAAAAGGGCGTATGCGTTTTTTCCTGAATATATTCAGGAAAAAACGCATACGCCCTTTTTGGCCAAGGGCATCATTGTCAACGTTTTGCCGCTTTTCATGTGCTTTAAAGGCGATTCGAATCTACCTCCTGAAATCTGTTTCCTGCAATTCTGCCTTGATTTCAAATCCTCTTCTTTGCCTTCCCTCAATATATTTGTGGACGAGAGTTATCATTTATAACTCTGCAGGTTTGTGAATTGCAGTGCCCTGAAGCTCCATTTCACAAGTCGCTTTCTTGGGAGCTGGCCGCAAAAGCGCAGGATGGCTTCAGGCCCTGTTCTGGTTCCGGGGGGCAGGCTGAGCCTGTGGTTAATTCTTCTTCCTGATGGGAAAATAGAGTGACCTGTGCCTGTCCCAACACCAAGAGCTAGTCTCTCATTGGTTCCCCGTCTTCCCGTTCATCCTCAGGACAAATTGCAACCTGTACGGAACAGGAGGTTAAAGGTGCTGATGCTCCAAGTAGGGAGATTGCTAGTAAAGTGGCTGGAATGGCGAACCCGAGCACAAGGAGATGAGAAATGAGGTGCGTTTTAGAAACCTTTCCCCATCACACGGTGTACCATCTTCTGGGTTTCTCATGCATGTTTTCGATGTAGGAAGATGCCCTTGAACCTGGAGACTTGGGACCCATGCGATGGGTAGCACGCAGTATTACTTTAAAGGGTCTGCGTTTGCTCACCCAACCTCACCAAACCTCTCAGCCCCAAGAGTGTCCACCCTTATGTCTCATCCAGCTGTGGGTCTAGATATGGTCAATCCAGGTTGCATCACAGCCCCTGAACGAATTGTGTAAGAATTTCTCTCTCTTTCCCTGTCTTTGTTTCATGGGTTTTTAAAAGTAATTTATTTTTATAATGGGGTTTAGCTGCTTTTCACGGCTGTGTTTATGCCGCTTTACACCCACTTGACACAGTAACAGAGAGATATCAATACATAGGTTTTAAGATTATTACTAGTCAGATATATTCTTGTGCGGTGAATCGGGCGTGTTGAGTCCAGTTCTCTGAGCAAGGAGTAGGTCTTGTCTATTACATATTGGGTTTATGGAACGGTATCTGAGCTAATTTGAAACTCTTGTTTTATGTATCACCCCACCTCACCTTTCCCGTTAAGCAGCCATAGTGTGTTTTCTGCATGTGTGACTCTGTTCTGTTTTGTAATTCAGTTCAAGTGTAACGGTTTTTACATTCCCTCTATAAGTGACACCTTATGAGAAGTGTCCTTTTCTGTGTGACTTATTTCACTTAGAATCGTCTTACCTAAATCCACTCATCATGCTGCTACTAGCCTTATGACATTGATTTCATGGCTGAGTGATATTCCATTGTACATAAGGACCACAACTTTTTGATCCATTTTTCGCTGTCCTGGGATATTTAAGGTGGAATGAAGTGGAGGTCCTTGTCAACAGAGCAGCCCTAAACTTTGGGGTGCTTGTGTCTTGCTGATTTTCAATTTTCCCACTTTATTCCCCCATGCGTGGAAGTGCCCTATGCTCTCTAAGCTGTGTTTTTTAGATGTTTCAGGACACACCGTACACTTCTCCAGAGTGGCTGTTGGCGATTTACATCCCGCCCATCAGTGTAGCAAGGCTCCCATTTCTCCATGGCCTGTCCTGCATTCCTGGTTTTGACACTTTTTTCAGCATGGCCCTTTTGACCGATGGGAAGCGAGACTTCTTTGTAGCGCTGATTTGCCTTTCCAGGTTGCTTGGTTGGCCAAAAAGGGCGTATGCGTTTTTTCCTGAATATATTCAGGAAAAAACGCATACGCCCTTTTTGGCCAAGGGCATCATTGTCAACGTTTTGCCGCTTTTCATGTGCTTTAAAGGCGATTCGAATCTACCTCCTGAAATCTGTTTCCTGCAATTCTGCCTTGATTTCAAATCCTCTTCTTTGCCTTCCCTCAATATATTTGTGGACGAGAGTTATCATTTATAACTCTGCAGGTTTGTGAATTGCAGTGCCCTGAAGCTCCATTTCACAAGTCGCTTTCTTGGGAGCTGGCCGCAAAAGCGCAGGATGGCTTCAGGCCCTGTTCTGGTTCCGGGGGGCAGGCTGAGCCTGTGGTTAATTCTTCTTCGTGATGGGAAAATAGAGTGACCTGTGCCTGTCCCAACACCAAGAGCTAGTCTCTCATTGGTTCCCCGTCTTCCCGTTCATCCTCAGGACAAATTGCAACCTGTACGGAACAGGAGGTTAAAGGTGCTGATGCTCCAAGTAGGGAGATTGCTAGTAAAGTGGATGGAATGGCGAACCCGAGCACAAGGAGATGAGAAATGAGGTGCGTTTTAGAAACCTTTCCCCATCACACGGTGTACCATCTTCTGGGTTTCTCATGCATGTTTTCGATGTAGGAAGATGCCCTTGAACCTGGAGACTTGGGACCCATGCGATGGGTAGCACGCAGTATTACTTTAAAGGGTCTGCGTTTGCTCACCCAACCTCACCAAACCTCTCAGCCCCAAGAGTGTCCACCCTTATGTCTCATCCAGCTGTGGGTCTAGATATGGTCAATCCAGGTTGCATCACAGCCCCTGAACGAATTGTGTAAGAATTTCTCTCTCTTTCCCTGTCTTTGTTTCATGGGTTTTTAAAAGTAATTTATTTTTATAATGGGGTTTAGCTGCTTTTCACGGCTGTGTTTATGCCGCTTTACACCCACTTGACACACTAACAGAGAGATATCAATACATAGGTTTTAAGATTATTACTAGTCAGATATATTCTTGTGCGGTGAATCGGGCGTGTTGAGTCCAGTTCTCTGAGCAAGGAGTAGGTCTTGTCTATTACATATTGGGTTTATGGAACGGTATCTGAGCTAATTTGAAACTCTTGTTTTATGTATCACCCCACCTCACCTTTCCCGTTAAGCAGCCATAGTGTGTTTTCTGCATGTGTGACTCTGTTCTGTTTTGTAATTCAGTTCAAGTGTAACGGTTTTTACATTCCCTCTATAAGTGACACCTTATGAGAAGTGTCCTTTTCTGTGTGACTTATTTCACTTAGAATCGTCTTACCTAAATCCACTCATCATGCTGCTACTAGCCTTATGACATTGATTTCATGGCTGAGTGATATTCCATTGTACATAAGGACCACAACTTTTTGATCCATTTTTCGCTGTCCTGGGATATTTAAGGTGGAATGAAGTGGAGGTCCTTGTCAACAGAGCAGCCCTAAACTTTGGGGTGCTTGTGTCTTGCTGATTTTCAATTTTCCCACTTTATCCCCCCATGCGTGGAAGTGCCCTATGCTCTCTAAGCTGTGTTTTTTAGATGTTTCAGGACACACCGTACACTTCTCCAGAGTGGCTGTTGGCGATTTACATCCCGCCCATCAGTGTAGCAAGGCTCCCATTTCTCCATGGCCTGTCCTGTATTCCTGGTCTTGACACTTTTTTCAGCATGGCCCTTTTGACCGATGGGAAGCGAGACTTCTTTGTAGCGCTGATTTGCCTTTCCAGGTTGCTTGGTTGGCCAAAAAGGGCGTATGCGTTTTTTCCTGAATATATTCAGGAAAAAATGCATACGCCCTTTTTGGCCAAGGGCATCATTGTCAACGTTTTGCCGCTTTTCATGTGCTTTAAAGGCGATTCGAATCTACCTCCTGAAATCTGTTTCCTGCAATTCTGCCTTGATTTCAAATCCTCTTCTTTGCCTTCCCTCAATATATTTGTGGACGAGAGTTATCATTTATAACTCTGCAGGTTTGTGAATTGCAGTGCCCTGAAGCTCCATTTCACAAGTCGCTTTCTTGGGAGCTGGCCGCAAAAGCGCAGGATGGCTTCAGGCCCTGTTCTGGTTCCGGGGGGCAGGCTGAGCCTGTGGTTAATTCTTCTTCCTGATGGGAAAATAGAGTGACCTGTGCCTGTCCCAACACCAAGAGCTAGTCTCTCATTGGTTCCCCGTCTTCCCGTTCATCCTCAGGACAAATTGCAACCTGTACGGAACAGGAGGTTAAAGGTGCTGATGCTCCAAGTAGGGAGATTGCTAGTAAAGTGGCTGGAATGGCGAACCCGAGCACAAGGAGATGAGAAATGAGGTGCGTTTTAGAAACCTTTCCCCATCACACGGTGTACCATCTTCTGGGTTTCTCATGCATGTTTTCGATGTAGGAAGATGCCCTTGAACCTGGAGATTTGGGACCCATGCGATGGGTAGCACGCAGTATTACTTTAAAGGGTCTGCGTTTGCTCACCCAACCTCACCAAACCTCTCAGCCCCAAGAGTGTCCACCCTTATGTCTCATCCAGCTGTGGGTCTAGATATGGTCAATCCAGGTTGCATCACAGCCCCTGAACGAATTGTGTAAGAATTTCTCTCTCTTTCCCTGTCTTTGTTTCATGGGTTTTTAAAAGTAATTTATTTTTATAATGGGGTTTAGCTGCTTTTCACGGCTGTGTTTATGCCGCTTTACACCCACTTGACACACTAACAGAGAGATATCAATACATAGGTTTTAAGATTATTACTAGTCAGATATATTCTTGTGCGGTGAATCGGGCGTGTTGAGTCCAGTTCTCTGAGCAAGGAGTAGGTCTTGTCTATTACATATTGGGTTTATGGAACGGTATCTGAGCTAATTTGAAGCTCTTGTTTTATGTATCACCCCACCTCACCTTTCCCGTTAAGCAGCCATAGTGTGTTTTCTGCATGTGTGACTCTGTTCTGTTTTGTAATTCAGTTCAAGTGTAACGGTTTTTACATTCCCTCTATAAGTGACACCTTATGAGAAGTGTCCTTTTCTGTGTGACTTATTTCACTTAGAATCGTCTTACCTAAATCCACTCATCATGCTGCTACTAGCCTTATGACATTGATTTCATGGCTGAGTGATATTCCATTGTACATAAGGACCACAACTTTTTGATCCATTTTTCGCTGTCCTGGGATATTTAAGGTGGAATGAAGTGGAGGTCCTTGTCAACAGAGCAGCCCTAAACTTTGGGGTGCTTGTGTCTTGCTGATTTTCAATTTTCCCACTTTATCCCCCCATGCGTGGAAGTGCCCTATGCTCTCTAAGCTGTGTTTTTGAGATGTTTCAGGACACACCGTACACTTCTCCAGAGTGGCTGTTGGCGATTTACATCCCGCCCATCAGTGTAGCAAGGCTCCCATTTCTCCATGGCCTGTCCTGCATTCCTGGTTTTGACACTTTTTTCAGCATGGCCCTTTTGACCGATGGGAAGCGAGACTTCTTTGTAGCGCTGATTTGCCTTTCCAGGTTGCTTGGTTGGCCAAAAAGGGCGTATGCGTTTTTTCCTGAATATATTCAGGAAAAAACGCATACGCCCTTTTTGGCCAAGGACATCATTGTCAACGTTTTGCCGCTTTTCATGTGCTTTAAAGGCGATTCGAATCTACCTCCTGAAATCTGTTTCCTGCAATTCTGCCTTGATTTCAAATCCTCTTCTTTGCCTTCCCTCAATATATTTGTGGACGAGAGTTATCATTTATAACTCTGCAGGTTTGTGAATTGCAGTGCCCTGAAGCTCAATTTTACAAGTCGCTTTCTTGGGAGCTGGCCGCAAAAGCGCAGGATGGCTTCAGGCACTGTTCTGGTTCCGGGGGGCAGGCTGAGCCTGTGGTTAATTCTTCTTCCTGATGGGAAAATAGAGTGACCTGTGCCTGTCCCAACACCAAGAGCTAGTCTCTCATTGGTTCCCCGTCTTCCCGTTCATCCTCAGGACAAATTGCAACCTGTACGGAACAGGAGGTTAAAGGTGCTGATGCTCCAAGTAGGGAGATTGCTAGTAAAGTGGCTGGAATGGCGAACCCGAGCACAAGGAGATGAGAAATGAGGTGCGTTTTAGAAACCTTTCCCCATCACACGGTGTACCATCTTCTGGGTTTCTCATGCATGTTTTCGATGTAGGAAGATGCCCTTGAACCTGGAGATTTGGGACCCATGCGATGGGTAGCACGCAGTATTACTTTAAAGGGTCTGCGTTTGTTCACCCAACCTCACCAAACCTCTCAGCCCCAAGAGTGTCCACCCTTATGTCTCATCCAGCTGTGGGTCTAGATATGGTCAATCCAGGTTGCATCACAGCCCCTGAACGAATTGTGTAAGAATTTCTCTCTCTTTCCCTGTCTTTGTTTCATGGGTTTTTAAAAGTAATTTATTTTTATAATGGGGTTTAGCTGCTTTTCACGGCTGTGTTTATGCCGCTTTACACCCACTTGACACACTAACAGAGAGATATCAATACATAGGTTTTAAGATTATTACTAGTCAGATATATTCTTGTGCGGTGAATCAGGCGTGTTGAGTCCAGTTCTCTGAGCAAGGAGTAGGTCTTGTCTATTACATATTGGGTTTATGGAACGGTATCTGAGCTAATTTGAAGCTCTTGTTTTATGTATCACCCCACCTCACCTTTCCCGTTAAGCAGCCATAGTGTGTTTTCTGCATGTGTGACTCTGTTCTGTTTTGTAATTCAGTTCAAGTGTAACGGTTTTTACATTCCCTCTATAAGTGACACCTTATGAGAAGTGTCCTTTTCTGTGTGACTTATTTCACTTAGAATCGTCTTACCTAAATCCACTCATCATGCTGCTACTAGCCTTATGACATTGATTTCATGGCTGAGTGATATTCCATTGTACATAAGGACCACAACTTTTTGATCCATTTTTCGCTGTCCTGGGATATTTAAGGTGGAATGAAGTGGAGGTCCTTGTCAACAGAGCAGCCCTAAACTTTGGGGTGCTTGTGTCTTGCTGATTTTCAATTTTCCCACTTTATTCCCCCATGCGTGGAAGTGCCCTATGCTCTCTAAGCTGTGTTTTTTAGATGTTTCAGGACACACCGTACACTTCTCCAGAGTGGCTGTTGGCGATTTACATCCCGCCCATCAGTGTAGCAAGGCTCCCATTTCTCCATGGCCTGTCCTGCATTCCTGGTTTTGACACTTTTTTCAGCATGGCCCTTTTGACCGATGGGAAGCGAGACTTCTTTGTAGCGCTGATTTGCCTTTCCAGGTTGCTTGGTTGGCCAAAAAGGGCGTATGCGTTTTTTCCTGAATATATTCAGGAAAAAACGCATACGCCCTTTTTGGCCAAGGGCATCATTGTCAACGTTTTGCCGCTTTTCATGTGCTTTAAAGGCGATTCGAATCTACCTCCTGAAATCTGTTTCCTGCAATTCTGCCTTGATTTCAAATCCTCTTCTTTGCCTTCCCTCAATATATTTGTGGACGAGAGTTATCATTTATAACTCTGCAGGTTTGTGAATTGCAGTGCCCTGAAGCTCCATTTCACAAGTCGCTTTCTTGGGAGCTGGCCGCAAAAGCGCAGGATGGCTTCAGGCCCTGTTCTGGTTCCGGGGGGCAGGCTGAGCCTGTGGTTAATTCTTCTTCCTGATGGGAAAATAGAGTGACCTGTGCCTGTCCCAACACCAAGAGCTAGTCTCTCATTGGTTCCCCGTCTTCCCGTTCATCCTCAGGACAAATTGCAACCTGTACGGAACAGGAGGTTAAAGGTGCTGATGCTCCAAGTAGGGAGATTGCTAGTAAAGTGGCTGGAATGGCGAACCCGAGCACAAGGAGATGAGAAATGAGGTGCGTTTTAGAAACCTTTCCCCATCACACGGTGTACCATCTTCTGGGTTTCTCATGCATGTTTTCGATGTAGGAAGATGCCCTTGAACCTGGAGACTTGGGACCCATGCGATGGGTAGCACGCAGTATTACTTTAAAGGGTCTGCGTTTGCTCACCCAACCTCACCAAACCTCTCAGCCCCAAGAGTGTCCACCCTTATGTCTCATCCAGCTGTGGGTCTAGATATGGTCAATCCAGGTTGCATCACAGCCCCTGAACGAATTGTGTAAGAATTTCTCTCTCTTTCCCTGTCTTTGTTTCATGGGTTTTTAAAAGTAATTTATTTTTATAATGGGGTTTAGCTGCTTTTCACGGCTGTGTTTATGCCGCTTTACACCCACTTGACACACTAACAGAGAGATATCAATACATAGGTTTTAAGATTATTACTAGTCAGATATATTCTTGTGCGGTGAATCGGGCGTGTTGAGTCCAGTTCTCTGAGCAAGGAGTAGGTCTTGTCTATTACATATTGGGTTTATGGAACGGTATCTGAGCTAATTTGAAACTCTTGTTTTATGTATCACCCCACCTCACCTTTCCCGTTAAGCAGCCATAGTGTGTTTTCTGCATGTGTGACTCTGTTCTGTTTTGTAATTCAGTTCAAGTGTAACGGTTTTTACATTCCCTCTATAAGTGACACCTTATGAGAAGTGTCCTTTTCTGTGTGACTTATTTCACTTAGAATCGTCTTACCTAAATCCACTCATCATGCTGCTACTAGCCTTATGACATTGATTTCATGGCTGAGTGATATTCCATTGTACATAAGGACCACAACTTTTTGATCCATTTTTCGCTGTCCTGGGATATTTAAGGTGGAATGAAGTGGAGGTCCTTGTCAACAGAGCAGCCCTAAACTTTGGGGTGCTTGTGTCTTGCTGATTTTCAATTTTCCCACTTTATCCCCCCATGCGTGGAAGTGCCCTATGCTCTCTAAGCTGTGTTTTTTAGATGTTTCAGGACACACCGTACACTTCTCCAGAGTGGCTGTTGGCGATTTACATCCCGCCCATCAGTGTAGCAAGGCTCCCATTTCTCCATGGCCTGTCCTGTATTCCTGGTCTTGACACTTTTTTCAGCATGGCCCTTTTGACCGATGGGAAGCGAGACTTCTTTGTAGCGCTGATTTGCCTTTCCAGGTTGCTTGGTTGGCCAAAAAGGGCGTATGCGTTTTTTCCTGAATATATTCAGGAAAAAATGCATACGCCCTTTTTGGCCAAGGGCATCATTGTCAACGTTTTGCCGCTTTTCATGTGCTTTAAAGGCGATTCGAATCTACCTCCTGAAATCTGTTTCCTGCAATTCTGCCTTGATTTCAAATCCTCTTCTTTGCCTTCCCTCAATATATTTGTGGACGAGAGTTATCATTTATAACTCTGCAGGTTTGTGAATTGCAGTGCCCTGAAGCTCCATTTCACAAGTCGCTTTCTTGGGAGCTGGCCGCAAAAGCGCAGGATGGCTTCAGGCCCTGTTCTGGTTCCGGGGGGCAGGCTGAGCCTGTGGTTAATTCTTCTTCCTGATGGGAAAATAGAGTGACCTGTGCCTGTCCCAACACCAAGAGCTAGTCTCTCATTGGTTCCCCGTCTTCCCGTTCATCCTCAGGACAAATTGCAACCTGTACGGAACAGGAGGTTAAAGGTGCTGATGCTCCAAGTAGGGAGATTGCTAGTAAAGTGGCTGGAATGGCGAACCCGAGCACAAGGAGATGAGAAATGAGGTGCGTTTTAGAAACCTTTCCCCATCACACGGTGTACCATCTTCTGGGTTTCTCATGCATGTTTTCGATGTAGGAAGATGCCCTTGAACCTGGAGATTTGGGACCCATGCGATGGGTAGCACGCAGTATTACTTTAAAGGGTCTGCGTTTGCTCACCCAACCTCACCAAACCTCTCAGCCCCAAGAGTGTCCACCCTTATGTCTCATCCAGCTGTGGGTCTAGATATGGTCAATCCAGGTTGCATCACAGCCCCTGAACGAATTGTGTAAGAATTTCTCTCTCTTTCCCTGTCTTTGTTTCATGGGTTTTTAAAAGTAATTTATTTTTATAATGGGGTTTAGCTGCTTTTCACGGCTGTGTTTATGCCGCTTTACACCCACTTGACACACTAACAGAGAGATATCAATACATAGGTTTTAAGATTATTACTAGTCAGATATATTCTTGTGCGGTGAATCGGGCGTGTTGAGTCCAGTTCTCTGAGCAAGGAGTAGGTCTTGTCTATTACATATTGGGTTTATGGAACGGTATCTGAGCTAATTTGAAGCTCTTGTTTTATGTATCACCCCACCTCACCTTTCCCGTTAAGCAGCCATAGTGTGTTTTCTGCATGTGTGACTCTGTTCTGTTTTGTAATTCAGTTCAAGTGTAACGGTTTTTACATTCCCTCTATAAGTGACACCTTATGAGAAGTGTCCTTTTCTGTGTGACTTATTTCACTTAGAATCGTCTTACCTAAATCCACTCATCATGCTGCTACTAGCCTTATGACATTGATTTCATGGCTGAGTGATATTCCATTGTACATAAGGACCACAACTTTTTGATCCATTTTTCGCTGTCCTGGGATATTTAAGGTGGAATGAAGTGGAGGTCCTTGTCAACAGAGCAGCCCTAAACTTTGGGGTGTTTGTGTCTTGCTGATTTTCAATTTTCCCACTTTATCCCCCCATGCGTGGAAGTGCCCTATGCTCTCTAAGCTGTGTTTTTTAGATGTTTCAGGACACACCGTACACTTCTCCAGAGTGGCTGTTGGCGATTTACATCCCGCCCATCAGTGTAGCAAGGCTCCCATTTCTCCATGGCCTGTCCTGCATTCCTGGTTTTGACACTTTTTTCAGCATGGCCCTTTTGACCGATGGGAAGCGAGACTTCTTTGTAGCGCTGATTTGCCTTTCCAGGTTGCTTGGTTTGCCAAAAAGGGCGTATGCGTTTTTTCCTGAATATATTCAGGAAAAAACGCATACGCCCTTTTTGGCCAAGGGCATCATTGTCAACGTTTTGCCGCTTTTAATGTGCTTTAAAGGCGATTCGAATCTACCTCCTGAAATCTGTTTCCTGCAATTCTGCCTTGATTTCAAATCCTCTTCTTTGCCTTCCCTCAATATATTTGTGGACGAGAGTTATCATTTATAACTCTGCAGGTTTGTGAATTGCAGTGCCCTGAAGCTCCATTTTACAAGTCACTTTCTTGGGAGCTGGCCGCAAAAGCGCAGGATGGCTTCAGGCCCTGTTCTGGTTCCGGGGGGCAGGCTGAGCCTGTGGTTAATTCTTCTTCCTGATGGGAAAATAGAGTGACCTGTGCCTGTCCCAACACCAAGAGCTAGTCTCTCATTGGTTCCCCGTCTTCCCGTTCATCCTCAGGACAAATTGCAACCTGTACGGAACAGGAGGTTAAAGGTGCTGATGCTCCAAGTAGGGAGATTGCTAGTAAAGTGGCTGGAATGGCGAACCCGAGCACAAGGAGATGAGAAATGAGGTGCGTTTTAGAAACCTTTCCCCATCACACGGTGTACCATCTTCTGGGTTTCTCATGCATGTTTTCGATGTAGGAAGATGCCCTTGAACCTGGAGATTTGGGACCCATGCGATGGGTAGCACGCAGTATTACTTTAAAGGGTCTGTGTTTGCTCACCCAACCTCACCAAACCTCTCAGCCCCAAGAGTGTCCACCCTTATGTCTCATCCAGCTGTGGGTCTAGATATGGTCAATCCAGGTTGCATCACAGCCCCTGAACGAATTGTGTAAGAATTTCTCTCTCTTTCCCTGTCTTTGTTTCATGGGTTTTTAAAAGTAATTTATTTTTATAATGGGGTTTAGCTGCTTTTCACGGCTGTGTTTATGCCGCTTTACACCCACTTGACACACTAACAGAGAGATATCAATACATAGGTTTTAAGATTATTACTAGTCAGATATATTCTTGTGCGGTGAATCGGGCGTGTTGAGTCCAGTTCTCTGAGCAAGGAGTAGGTCTTGTCTATTACATATTGGGTTTATGGAACGGTATCTGAGCTAATTTGAAGCTCTTGTTTTATGTATCACCCCACCTCACCTTTCCCGTTAAGCAGCCATAGTGTGTTTTCTGCATGTGTGACTCTGTTCTGTTTTGTAATTCAGTTCAAGTGTAACGGTTTTTACATTCCCTCTATAAGTGACACCTTATGAGAAGTGTCCTTTTCTGTGTGACTTATTTCACTTAGAATCTTCTTACCTAAATCCACTCATCATGCTGCTACTAGCCTTATGACATTGATTTCATGGCTGAGTGATATTCCATTGTACATAAGGACCACAACTTTTTGATCCATTTTTCGCTTTCCTGGGATATTTAAGGTGGAATGAAGTGGAGGTCCTTGTCAACAGAGCAGCCCTAAACTTTGGGGTGCTTGTGTCTTGCTGATTTTCAATTTTCCCACTTTATCCCCCCATGCGTGGAAGTGCCCTATGCTCTCTAAGCTGTGTTTTTGAGATGTTTCAGGACACACCGTACACTTCTCCAGAGTGGCTGTTGGCGATTTACATCCCGCCCATCAGTGTAGCAAGGCTCCCATTTCTCCATGGCCTGTCCTGCATTCCTGGTTTTGACACTTTTTTCAGCATGGCCCTTTTGACCGATGGGAAGCGAGACTTCTTTGTAGCGCTGATTTGCCTTTCCATGTTGCTTGGTTGGCCAAAAAGGGCGTATGCGTTTTTTCCTGAATATATTCAGGAAAAAACGCATACGCCCTTTTTGGCCAAGGACATCATTGTCAACGTTTTGCCGCTTTTCATGTGCTTTAAAGGCGATTCGAATCTACCTCCTGAAATCTGTTTCCTGCAATTCTGCCTTGATTTCAAATCCTCTTCTTTGCCTTCCCTCAATATATTTGTGGACGAGAGTTATCATTTATAACTCTGCAGGTTTGTGAATTGCAGTGCCCTGAAGCTCAATTTTACAAGTCGCTTTCTTGGGAGCTGGCCGCAAAAGCGCAGGATGGCTTCAGGCACTGTTCTGGTTCCGGGGGGCAGGCTGAGCCTGTGGTTAATTCTTCTTCCTGATGGGAAAATAGAGTGACCTGTGCCTGTCCCAACACCAAGAGCTAGTCTCTCATTGGTTCCCCGTCTTCCCGTTCATCCTCAGGACAAATTGCAACCTGTACGGAACAGGAGGTTAAAGGTGCTGATGCTCCAAGTAGGGAGATTGCTAGTAAAGTGGCTGGAATGGCGAACCCGAACACAAGGAGATGAGAAATGAGGTGCGTTTTAGAAACCTTTCCCCATCACACGGTGTACCATCTTCTGGGTTTCTCATGCATGTTTTCGATGTAGGAAGATGCCCTTGAACCTGGAGATTTGGGACCCATGCGATGGGTAGCACGCAGTATTACTTTAAAGGGTCTGCGTTTGTTCACCCAACCTCACCAAACCTCTCAGCCCCAAGAGTGTCCACCCTTATGTCTCATCCAGCTGTGGGTCTAGATATGGTCAATCCAGGTTGCATCACAGCCCCTGAACGAATTGTGTAAGAATTTCTCTCTCTTTCCCTGTCTTTGTTTCATGGGTTTTTAAAAGTAATTTATTTTTATAATGGGGTTTAGCTGCTTTTCACGGCTGTGTTTATGCCGCTTTACACCCACTTGACACACTAACAGAGAGATATCAATACATAGGTTTTAAGATTATTACTAGTCAGATATATTCTTGTGCGGTGAATCGGGCGTGTTGAGTCCAGTTCTCTGAGCAAGGAGTAGGTCTTGTCTATTACATATTGGGTTTATGGAACGGTATCTGAGCTAATTTGAAGCTCTTGTTTTATGTATCACCCCACCTCACCTTTCCCGTTAAGCAGCCATAGTGTGTTTTCTGCATGTGTGACTCTGTTCTGTTTTGTAATTCAGTTCAAGTGTAACGGTTTTTACATTCCCTCTATAAGTGACACCTTATGAGAAGTGTCCTTTTCTGTGTGACTTATTTCACTTAGAATCGTCTTACCTAAATCCACTCATCATGCTGCTACTAGCCTTATGACATTGATTTCATGGCTGAGTGATATTCCATTGTACATAAGGACCACAACTTTTTGATCCATTTTTCGCTGTCCTGGGATATTTAAGGTGGAATGAAGTGGAGGTCCTTGTCAACAGAGCAGCCCTAAACTTTGGGGTGCTTGTGTCTTGCTGATTTTCAATTTTCCCACTTTATCCCCCCATGCGTGGAAGTGCCCTATGCTCTCTAAGCTGTGTTTTTTAGATGTTTCAGGACACACCGTACACTTCTCCAGAGTGGCTGTTGGCGATTTACATCCCGCCCATCAGTGTAGCAAGGCTCCCATTTCTCCATGGCCTGTCCTGCATTTCTGGTTTTGACACTTTTTTCAGCATGGCCCTTTTGACCGATGGGAAGCGAGACTTCTTTGTAGCGCTGATTTGCCTTTCCAGGTTGCTTGGTTGGCCAAAAAGGGCGTATGCGTTTTTTCCTGAATATATTCAGGAAAAAACGCATACGCCCTTTTTGGCCAAGGGCATCATTGTCAACGTTTTGCCGCTTTTCATGTGCTTTAAAGGCGATTCGAATCTACCTCCTGAAATCTGTTTCCTGCAATTCTGCCTTGATTTCAAATCCTCTTCTTTGCCTTCCCTCAATATATTTGTGGACGAGAGTTATCATTTATAACTCTGCAGGTTTGTGAATTGCAGTGCCCTGAAGCTCCGTTTCACAAGTCGCTTTCTTGGGAGCTGGCCGCAAAAGCGCAGGATGGCTTCAGGCCCTGTTCTGGTTCCGGGGGGCAGGCTGAGCCTGTGGTTAATTCTTCTTCCTGATGGGAAAATAGAGTGACCTGTGCCTGTCCCAACACCAAGAGCTAGTCTCTCATTGGTTCCCCGTCTTCCCGTTCATCCTCAGGACAAATTGCAACCTGTACGGAACAGGAGGTTAAAGGTGCTGATGCTCCAAGTAGGGAGATTGCTAGTAAAGTGGCTGGAATGGCGAACCCGAGCACAAGGAGATGAGAAATGAGGTGCGTTTTAGAAACCTTTCCCCATCACATGGTGTACCATCTTCTGGGTTTCTCATGCATGTTTTCGATGTAGGAAGATGCCCTTGAACCTGGAGACTTGGGACCCATGCGATGGGTAGCACGCAGTATTACTTTAAAGGGTCTGCGTTTGCTCACCCAACCTCACCAAACCTCTCAGCCCCAAGAGTGTCCACCCTTATGTCTCATCCAGCTGTGGGTCTAGATATGGTCAATCCAGGTTGCATCACAGCCCCTGAACGAATTGTGTAAGAATTTCTCTCTCTTTCCCTGTCTTTGTTTCATGGGTTTTTAAAAGTAATTTATTTTTATAATGGGGTTTAGCTGCTTTTCACAGCTGTGTTTATGCCGCTTTACACCCACTTGACACACTAACAGAGAGATATCAATACATAGGTTTTAAGATTATTACTAGTCAGATATATTCTTGTGCGGTGAATCGGGCGTGTTGAGTCCAGTTCTCTGAGCAAGGAGTAGGTCTTGTCTATTACATATTGGGTTTATGGAACGGTATCTGAGCTAATTTGAAACTCTTGTTTTATGTATCAGCCCACCTCACCTTTCCCGTTAAGCAGCCATAGTGTGTTTTCTGCATGTGTGACTCTGTTCTGTTTTGTAATTCAGTTCAAGTGTAACGGTTTTTACATTCCCTCTATAAGTGACACCTTATGAGAAGTGTCCTTTTCTGTGTGACTTATTTCACTTAGAATCGTCTTACCTAAATCCACTCATCATGCTGCTACTAGCCTTATGACATTGATTTCATGGCTGAGTGATATTCCATTGTACATAAGGACCACAACTTTTTGATCCATTTTTCGCTGTCCTGGGATATTTAAGGTGGAATGAAGTGGAAGTCCTTGTCAACAGAGCAGCCCTAAACTTTGGGGTGCTTGTGTCTTGCTGATTTTCAATTTTCCCACTTTATCCCCCCATGCGTGGAAGTGCCCTATGCTCTCTAAGCTGTGTTTTTTAGATGTTTCAGGACACACCGTACACTTCTCCAGAGTGGCTGTTGGCGATTTACATCCCGCCCATCAGTGTAGCAAGGCTCCCATTTCTCCATGGCCTGTCCTGCATTCCTGGTTTTGACACTTTTTTCAGCATGGCCCTTTTGACCGATGGGAAGCGAGACTTCTTTGTAGCGCTGATTTGCCTTTCCAGGTTGCTTGGTTGGCCAAAAAGGGCGTATGCGTTTTTTCCTGAATATATTCAGGAAAAAACGCATACGCCCTTTTTGGCCAAGGGCATCATTGTCAACGTTTTGCCGCTTTTCATGTGCTTTAAAGGCGATTCGAATCTACCTCCTGAAATCTGTTTCCTGCAATTCTGCCTTGATTTCAAATCCTCTTCTTTGCCTTCCCTCAATATATTTGTGGACGAGAGTTATCATTTATAACTCTGCAGGTTGTGAATTGCAGTGCCCTGAAGCTCCGTTTTACAAGTCACTTTCTTGGGAGCTGGCCGCAAAAGCGCAGGATGGCTTCAGGCCCTGTTCTGGTTCCGGGGGGCAGGCTGAGCCTGTGGTTAATTCTTCTTCCTGATGGGAAAATAGAGTGACCTGTGCCTGTCCCAACACCAAGAGCTAGTCTCTCATTGGTTCCCCGTCTTCCCGTTCATCCTCAGGACAAATTGCAACCTGTACGGAACAGGAGGTTAAAGGTGCTGATGCTCCAAGTAGGGAGATTGCTAGTAAAGTGGCTGGAATGGCGAACCCGAGCACAAGGAGATGAGAAATGAGGTGCGTTTTAGAAACCTTTCCCCATCACACGGTGTACCATCTTCTGGGTTTCTCATGCATGTTTTCGATGTAGGAAGATGCCCTTGAACCTGGAGATTTGGGACCCATGCGATGGGTAGCACGCAGTATTACTTTAAAGGGTCTGCGTTTGCTCACCCAACCTCACCAAACCTCTCAGCCCCAAGAGTGTCCACCCTTATGTCTCATCCAGCTGTGGGTCTAGATATGGTCAATCCAGGTTGCATCACAGCCCCTGAACGAATTGTGTAAGAATTTCTCTCTCTTTCCCTGTCTTTGTTTCATGGGTTTTTAAAAGTAATTTATTTTTATAATGGGGTTTAGCTGCTTTTCACGGCTGTGTTTATGCCGCTTTACACCCACTTGACACACTAACAGAGAGATATCAATACATAGGTTTTAAGATTATTACTAGTCAGATATATTCTTGTGCGGTGAATCGGGCGTGTTGAGTCCAGTTCTCTGAGCAAGGAGTAGGTCTTGTCTATTACATATTGGGTTTATGGAACGGTATCTGAGCTAATTTGAAGCTCTTGTTTTATGTATCACCCCACCTCACCTTTCCCGTTAAGCAGCCATAGTGTGTTTGCTGCATGTGTGACTCTGTTCTGTTTTGTAATTCAGTTCAAGTGTAACGGTTTTTACATTCCCTCTATAAGTGACACCTTATGAGAAGTGTCCTTTTCTGTGTGACTTATTTCACTTAGAATCTTCTTACCTAAATCCACTCATCATGCTGCTACTAGCCTTATGACATTGATTTCATGGCTGAGTGATATTCCATTGTACATAAGGACCACAACTTTTTGATCCATTTTTCGCTTTCCTGGGATATTTAAGGTGGAATGAAGTGGAGGTCCTTGTCAACAGAGCAGCCCTAAACTTTGGGGTGCTTGTGTCTTGCTGATTTTCAATTTTCCCACTTTATCCCCCCATGCGTGGAAGTGCCCTATGCTCTCTAAGCTGTGTTTTTGAGATGTTTCAGGACACACCGTACACTTCTCCAGAGTGGCTGTTGGCGATTTACATCCCGCCCATCAGTGTAGCAAGGCTCCCATTTCTCCATGGCCTGTCCTGCATTCCTGGTTTTGACACTTTTTTCAGCATGGCCCTTTTGACCGATGGGAAGCGAGACTTCTTTGTAGCGCTGATTTGCCTTTCCAGGTTGCTTGGTTGGCCAAAAAGGGCGTATGCGTTTTTTCCTGAATATATTCAGGAAAAAACGCATACGCCCTTTTTGGCCAAGGACATCATTGTCAACGTTTTGCCGCTTTTCATGTGCTTTAAAGGCGATTCGAATCTACCTCCTGAAATCTTTTTCCTGCAATTCTGCCTTGATTTCAAATCCTCTTCTTTGCCTTCCCTCAATATATTTGTGGACGAGAGTTATCATTTATAACTCTGCAGGTTTGTGAATTGCAGTGCCCTGAAGCTCCATTTTACAAGTCGCTTTCTTGGGAGCTGGCCGCAAAAGCGCAGGATGGCTTCAGGCCCTGTTCTGGTTCCGGGGGGCAGGCTGAGCCTGTGGTTAATTCTTCTTCCTGATGGGAAAATAGAGTGACCTGTGCCTGTCCCAACACCAAGAGCTAGTCTCTCATTGGTTCCCCGTCTTCCCGTTCATCCTCAGGACAAATTGCAACCTGTACGGAACAGGAGGTTAAAGGTGCTGATGCTCCAAGTAGGGAGATTGCTAGTAAAGTGGCTGGAATGGCGAACCCGAGCACAAGGAGATGAGAAATGAGGTGCGTTTTAGAAACCTTTCCCCATCACACGGTGTACCATCTTCTGGGTTTCTCATGCATGTTTTCGATGTAGGAAGATGCCCTTGAACCTGGAGATTTGGGACCCATGCGATGGGTAGCACGCAGTATTACTTTAAAGGGTCTGCGTTTGTTCACCCAACCTCACCAAACCTCTCAGCCCCAAGAGTGTCCACCCTTATGTCTCATCCAGCTGTGGGTCTAGATATGGTCAATCCAGGTTGCATCACAGCCCCTGAACGAATTGTGTAAGAATTTCTCTCTCTTTCCCTGTCTTTGTTTCATGGGTTTTTAAAAGTAATTTATTTTTATAATGGGGTTTAGCTGCTTTTCACGGCTGTGTTTATGCCGCTTTACACCCACTTGACACACTAACAGAGAGATATCAATACATAGGTTTTAAGATTATTACTAGTCAGATATATTCTTGTGCGGTGAATCGGGCGTGTTGAGTCCAGTTCTCTGAGCAAGGAGTAGGTCTTGTCTATTACATATTGGGTTTATGGAACGGTATCTGAGCTAATTTGAAGCTCTTGTTTTATGTATCACCCCACCTCACCTTTCCCGTTAAGCAGCCATAGTGTGTTTTCTGCATGTGTGACTCTGTTCTGTTTTGTAATTCAGTTCAAGTGTAACGGTTTTTACATTCCCTCTATAAGTGACACCTTATGAGAAGTGTCCTTTTCTGTGTGACTTATTTCACTTAGAATCTTCTTACCTAAATCCACTCATCATGCTGCTACTAGCCTTATGACATTGATTTCATGGCTGAGTGATATTCCATTGTACATAAGGACCACAACTTTTTGATCCATTTTTCGCTTTCCTGGGATATTTAAGGTGGAATGAAGTGGAGGTCCTTGTCAACAGAGCAGCCCTAAACTTTGGGGTGCTTTTGTCTTGCTGATTTTCAATTTTCCCACTTTATCCCCCCATGCGTGGAAGTGCCCTATGCTCTCTAAGCTGTGTTTTTGAGATGTTTCAGGACACACCGTACACTTCTCCAGAGTGGCTGTTGGCGATTTACATCCCGCCCATCAGTGTAGCAAGGCTCCCATTTCTCCATGGCCTGTCCTGCATTCCTGGTTTTGACACTTTTTTCAGCATGGCCCTTTTGACCGATGGGAAGCGAGACTTCTTTGTAGCGCTGATTTGCCTTTCCAGGTTGCTTGGTTGGCCAAAAAGGGCGTATGCGTTTTTTCCTGAATATATTCAGGAAAAAACGCATACGCCCTTTTTGGCCAAGGACATCATTGTCAACGTTTTGCCGCTTTTCATGTGCTTTAAAGGCGATTCGAATCTACCTCCTGAAATCTGTTTCCTGCAATTCTGCCTTGATTTCAAATCCTCTTCTTTGCCTTCCCTCAATATATTTGTGGACGAGAGTTATCATTTATAACTCTGCAGGTTTGTGAATTGCAGTGCCCTGAAGCTCAATTTTACAAGTCGCTTTCTTGGGAGCTGGCCGCAAAAGCGCAGGATGGCTTCAGGCACTGTTCTGGTTCCGGGGGGCAGGCTGAGCCTGTGGTTAATTCTTCTTCCTGATGGGAAAATAGAGTGACCTGTGCCTGTCCCAACACCAAGAGCTAGTCTCTCATTGGTTCCCCGTCTTCCCGTTCATCCTCAGGACAAATTGCAACCTGTACGGAACAGGAGGTTAAAGGTGCTGATGCTCCAAGTAGGGAGATTGCTAGTAAAGTGGCTGGAATGGCGAACCCGATCACAAGGAGATGAGAAATGAGGTGCGTTTTAGAAACCTTTCCCCATCACACGGTGTACCATCTTCTGGGTTTCTCATGCATGTTTTCGATGTAGGAAGATGCCCTTGAACCTGGAGATTTGGGACCCATGCGATGGGTAGCATGCAGTATTACTTTAAAGGGTCTGCGTTTGTTCACCCAACCTCACCAAACCTCTCAGCCCCAAGAGTGTCCACCCTTATGTCTCATCCAGCTGTGGGTCTAGATATGGTCAATCCAGGTTGCATCACAGCCCCTGAACGAATTGTGTAAGAATTTCTCTCTCTTTCCCTGTCTTTGTTTCATGGGTTTTTAAAAGTAATTTATTTTTATAATGGGGTTTAGCTGCTTTTCACGGCTGTGTTTATGCCGCTTTACACCCACTTGACACACTAACAGAGAGATATCAATACATAGGTTTTAAGATTATTACTAGTCAGATATATTCTTGGGCGGTGAATCGGGCGTGTTGAGTCCAGTTCTCTGAGCAAGGAGTAGGTCTTGTCTATTACATATTGGGTTTATGGAACGGTATCTGAGCTAATTTGAAGCTCTTGTTTTATGTATCACCCCACCTCACCTTTCCCGTTAAGCAGCCATAGTGTGTTTTCTGCATGTGTGACTCTGTTCTGTTTTGTAATTCAGTTCAAGTGTAACGGTTTTTACATTCCCTCTATAAGTGACACCTTATGAGAAGTGTCCTTTCCTGTGTGACTTATTTCACTTAGAATCGTCTTACCTAAATCCACTCATCATGCTGCTACTAGCCTTATGACATTGATTTCATGGCTGAGTGATATTCCATTGTACATAAGGACCACAACTTTTTGATCCATTTTTCGCTGTCCTGGGATATTTAAGGTGGAATGAAGTGGAGGTCCTTGTCAACAGAGCAGCCCTAAACTTTGGGGTGCTTGTGTCTTGCTGATTTTCAATTTTCCCACTTTATCCCCCCATGCGTGGAAGTGCCCTATGCTCTCTAAGCTGTGTTTTTTAGATGTTTCAGGACACACCGTACACTTCTCCAGAGTGGCTGTTGGCGATTTACATCCCGCCCATCAGTGTAGCAAGGCTCCCATTTCTCCATGGCCTGTCCTGCATTTCTGGTTTTGACACTTTTTTCAGCATGGCCCTTTTGACCGATGGGAAGCGAGACTTCTTTGTAGCGCTGATTTGCCTTTCCAGGTTGCTTGGTTGGCCAAAAAGGGCGTATGCGTTTTTTCCTGAATATATTCAGGAAAAAACGCATACGCCCTTTTTGGCCAAGGGCATCATTGTCAACGTTTTGCCGCTTTTCATGTGCTTTAAAGGCGATTCGAATCTACCTCCTGAAATCTGTTTCCTGCAATTCTGCCTTGATTTCAAATCCTCTTCTTTGCCTTCCCTCAATATATTTGTGGACGAGAGTTATCATTTATAACTCTGCAGGTTTGTGAATTGCAGTGCCCTGAAGCTCCATTTCACAAGTCGCTTTCTTGGGAGCTGGCCGCAAAAGCGCAGGATGGCTTCAGGCCCTGTTCTGGTTCCGGGGGGCAGGCTGAGCCTGTGGTTAATTCTTCTTCCTGATGGGAAAATAGAGTGACCTGTGCCTGTCCCAACACCAAGAGCTAGTCTCTCATTGGTTCCCCGTCTTCCCGTTCATCCTCAGGACAAATTGCAACCTGTACGGAACAGGAGGTTAAAGGTGCTGATGCTCCAAGTAGGGAGATTGCTAGTAAAGTGGCTGGAATGGCGAACCCGAGCACAAGGAGATGAGAAATGAGGTGCGTTTTAGAAACCTTTCCCCATCACATGGTGTACCATCTTCTGGGTTTCTCATGCATGTTTTCGATGTAGGAAGATGCCCTTGAACCTGGAGACTTGGGACCCATGCGATGGGTAGCACGCAGTATTACTTTAAAGGGTCTGCGTTTGCTCACCCAACCTCACCAAACCTCTCAGCCCCAAGAGTGTCCACCCTTATGTCTCATCCAGCTGTGGGTCTAGATATGGTCAATCCAGGTTGCATCACAGCCCCTGAACGAATTGTGTAAGAATTTCTCTCTCTTTCCCTGTCTTTGTTTCATGGGTTTTTAAAAGTAATTTATTTTTATAATGGGGTTTAGCTGCTTTTCACGGCTGTGTTTATGCCGCTTTACACCCACTTGACACACTAACAGAGAGATATCAATACATAGGTTTTAAGATTATTACTAGTCAGATATATTCTTGTGCGGTGAATCGGGCGTGTTGAGTCCAGTTCTCTGAGCAAGGAGTAGGTCTTGTCTATTACATATTGGGTTTATGGAACGGTATCTGAGCTAATTTGAAACTCTTGTTTTATGTATCACCCCACCTCACCTTTCCCGTTAAGCAGCCATAGTGTGTTTTCTGCATGTGTGACTCTGTTCTGTTTTGTAATTCAGTTCAAGTGTAACGGTTTTTACATTCCCTCTATAAGTGACACCTTATGAGAAGTGTCCTTTTCTGTGTGACTTATTTCACTTAGAATCGTCTTACCTAAATCCACTCATCATGCTGCTACTAGCCTTATGACATTGATTTCATGGCTGAGTGATATTCCATTGTACATAAGGACCACAACTTTTTGATCCATTTTTCGCTGTCCTGGGATATTTAAGGTGGAATGAAGTGGAGGTCCTTGTCAACAGAGCAGCCCTAAACTTTGGGGTGCTTGTGTCTTGCTGATTTTCAATTTTCCCACTTTATCCCCCCATGCGTGGAAGTGCCCTATGCTCTCTAAGCTGTGTTTTTTAGATGTTTCAGGACACACCGTACACTTCTCCAGAGTGGCTGTTGGCGATTTACATCCCGCCCATCAGTGTAGCAAGGCTCCCATTTCTCCATGGCCTGTCCTGCATTCCTGGTTTTGACACTTTTTTCAGCATGGCCCTTTTGACCGATGGGAAGCGAGACTTCTTTGTAGCGCTGATTTGCCTTTCCAGGTTGCTTGGTTGGCCAAAAAGGGCGTATGCGTTTTTTCCTGAATATATTCAGGAAAAAACGCATACGCCCTTTTTGGCCAAGGGCATCATTGTCAACGTTTTGCCGCTTTTCATGTGCTTTAAAGGCGATTCGAATCTACCTCCTGAAATCTGTTTCCTGCAATTCTGCCTTGATTTCAAATCCTCTTCTTTGCCTTCCCTCAATATATTTGTGGACGAGAGTTATCATTTATAACTCTGCAGGTTTGTGAATTGCAGTGCCCTGAAGCTCCATTTCACAAGTCGCTTTCTTGGGAGCTGGCCGCAAAAGCGCAGGATGGCTTCAGGCCCTGTTCTGGTTCCGGGGGGCAGGCTGAGCCTGTGGTTAATTCTTCTTCCTGATGGGAAAATAGAGTGACCTGTGCCTGTCCCAACACCAAGAGCTAGTCTCTCATTGGTTCCCCGTCTTCCCGTTCATCCTCAGGACAAATTGCAACCTGTACGGAACAGGAGGTTAAAGGTGCTGATGCTCCAAGTAGGGAGATTGCTAGTAAAGTGGCTGGAATGGCGAACCCGAGCACAAGGAGATGAGAAATGAGGTGCGTTTTAGAAACCTTTCCCCATCACACGGTGTACCATCTTCTGGGTTTCTCATGCATGTTTTCGATGTAGGAAGATGCCCTTGAACCTGGAGACTTGGGACCCATGCGATGGGTAGCACGCAGTATTACTTTAAAGGGTCTGCGTTTGCTCACCCAACCTCACCAAACCTCTCAGCCCCAAGAGTGTCCACCCTTATGTCTCATCCAGCTGTGGGTCTAGATATGGTCAATCCAGGTTGCATCACAGCCACTGAACGAATTGTGTAAGAATTTCTCTCTCTTTCCCTGTCTTTGTTTCATGGGTTTTTAAAAGTAATTTATTTTTATAATGGGGTTTAGCTGCTTTTCACGGCTGTGTTTATGCCGCTTTACACCCACTTGACACACTAACAGAGAGATATCAATACATAGGTTTTAAGATTATTACTAGTCAGATATATTCTTGTGCGGTGAATCGGGCGTGTTGAGTCCAGTTCTCTGAGCAAGGAGTAGGTCTTGTCTATTACATATTGGGTTTATGGAACGGTATCTGAGCTAATTTGAAACTCTTGTTTTATGTATCACCCCACCTCACCTTTCCCGTTAAGCAGCCATAGTGTGTTTTCTGCATGTGTGACTCTGTTCTGTTTTGTAATTCAGTTCAAGTGTAACGGTTTTTACATTCCCTCTATAAGTGACACCTTATGAGAAGTGTCCTTTTCTGTGTGACTTATTTCACTTAGAATCGTCTTACCTAAATCCACTCATCATGCTGCTACTAGCCTTATGACATTGATTTCATGGCTGAGTGATATTCCATTGTACATAAGGACCACAACTTTTTGATCCATTTTTCGCTGTCCTGGGATATTTAAGGTGGAATGAAGTGGAGGTCCTTGTCAACAGAGCAGCCCTAAACTTTGGGGTGCTTGTGTCTTGCTGATTTTCAATTTTCCCACTTTATCCCCCCATGCGTGGAAGTGCCCTATGCTCTCTAAGCTGTGTTTTTTAGATGTTTCAGGACACACCGTACACTTCTCCAGAGTGGCTGTTGGCGATTTACATCCCGCCCATCAGTGTAGCAAGGCTCCCATTTCTCCATGGCCTGTCCTGCATTCCTGGTTTTGACACTTTTTTCAGCATGGCCCTTTTGACCGATGGGAAGCGAGACTTCTTTGTAGCGCTGATTTGCCTTTCCAGGTTGCTTGGTTGGCCAAAAAGGGCGTATGCGTTTTTTCCTGAATATATTCAGGAAAAAACGCATACGCCCTTTTTGGCCAAGGGCATCATTGTCAACGTTTTGCCGCTTTTCATGTGCTTTAAAGGCGATTCGAATCTACCTCCTGAAATCTGTTTCCTGCAATTCTGCCTTGATTTCAAATCCTCTTCTTTGCCTTCCCTCAATATATTTGTGGACGAGAGTTATCATTTATAACTCTGCAGGTTTGTGAATTGCAGTGCCCTGAAGCTCCATTTCACAAGTCGCTTTCTTGGGAGCTGGCCGCAAAAGCGCAGGATGGCTTCAGGCCCTGTTCTGGTTCCGGGGGGCAGGCTGAGCCTGTGGTTAATTCTTCTTCCTGATGGGAAAATAGAGTGACCTGTGCCTGTCCCAACACCAAGAGCTAGTCTCTCATTGGTTCCCCGTCTTCCCGTTCATCCTCAGGACAAATTGCAACCTGTACGGAACAGGAGGTTAAAGGTGCTGATGCTCCAAGTAGGGAGATTGCTAGTAAAGTGGCTGGAATGGCGAACCCGAGCACAAGGAGATGAGAAATGAGGTGCGTTTTAGAAACCTTTCCCCATCACACGGTGTACCATCTTCTGGGTTTCTCATGCATGTTTTCGATGTAGGAAGATGCCCTTGAACCTGGAGACTTGGGACCCATGCGATGGGTAGCACGCAGTATTACTTTAAAGGGTCTGCGTTTGCTCACCCAACCTCACCAAACCTCTCAGCCCCAAGAGTGTCCACCCTTATGTCTCATCCAGCTGTGGGTCTAGATATGGTCAATCCAGGTTGCATCACAGCCCCTGAACGAATTGTGTAAGAATTTCTCTCTCTTTCCCTGTCTTTGTTTCATGGGTTTTTAAAAGTAATTTATTTTTATAATGGGGTTTAGCTGCTTTTCACGGCTGTGTTTATGCCGCTTTACACCCACTTGACAGACTAACAGAGAGATATCAATACATAGGTTTTAAGATTATTACTAGTCAGATATATTCTTGTGCGGTGAATCGGGCGTGTTGAGTCCAGTTCTCTGAGCAAGGAGTAGGTCTTGTCTATTACATATTGGGTTTATGGAACGGTATCTGAGCTAATTTGAAACTCTTGTTTTATGTATCACCCCACCTCACCTTTCCCGTTAAGCAGCCATAGTGTGTTTTCTGCAAGTGTGACTCTGTTCTGTTTTGTAATTCAGTTCAAGTGTAACGGTTTTTACATTCCCTCTATAAGTGACACCTTATGAGAAGTGTCCTTTTCTGTGTGACTTATTTCACTTAGAATCGTCTTACCTAAATCCACTCATCATGCTGCTACTAGCCTTATGACATTGATTTCATGGCTGAGTGATATTCCATTGTACATAAGGACCACAACTTTTTGATCCATTTTTCGCTGTCCTGGGATATTTAAGGTGGAATGAAGTGGAGGTCCTTGTCAACAGAGCAGCCCTAAACTTTGGGGTGCTTGTGTCTTGCTGATTTTCAATTTTCCCACTTTATCCCCCCATGCGTGGAAGTGCCCTATGCTCTCTAAGCTGTGTTTTTTAGATGTTTCAGGACACACCGTACACTTCTCCAGAGTGGCTGTTGGCGATTTACATCCCGCCCATCAGTGTAGCAAGGCTCCCATTTCTCCATGGCCTGTCCTGCATTTCTGGTTTTGACACTTTTTTCAGCATGGCCCTTTTGACCGATGGGAAGCGAGACTTCTTTGTAGCGCTGATTTGCCTTTCCAGGTTGCTTGGTTGGCCAAAAAGGGCGTATGCGTTTTTTCCTGAATATATTCAGGAAAAAACGCATACGCCCTTTTTGGCCAAGGGCATCATTGTCAACGTTTTGCCGCTTTTCATGTGCTTTAAAGGCGATTCGAATCTACCTCCTGAAATCTGTTTCCTGCAATTCTGCCTTGATTTCAAATCCTCTTCTTTGCCTTCCCTCAATATATTTGTGGACGAGAGTTATCATTTATAACTCTGCAGGTTTGTGAATTGCAGTGCCCTGAAGCTCCATTTCACAAGTCGCTTTCTTGGGAGCTGGCCGCAAAAGCGCAGGATGGCTTCAGGCCCTGTTCTGGTTCCGGGGGGCAGGCTGAGCCTGTGGTTAATTCTTCTTCCTGATGGGAAAATAGAGTGACCTGTGCCTGTCCCAACACCAAGAGCTAGTCTCTCATTGGTTCCCCGTCTTCCCGTTCATCCTCAGGACAAATTGCAACCTGTACGGAACAGGAGGTTAAAGGTGCTGATGCTCCAAGTAGGGAGATTGCTAGTAAAGTGGCTGGAATGGCGAACCCGAGCACAAGGAGATGAGAAATGAGGTGCGTTTTAGAAACCTTTCCCCATCACATGGTGTACCATCTTCTGGGTTTCTCATGCATGTTTTCGATGTAGGAAGATGCCCTTGAACCTGGAGACTTGGGACCCATGCGATGGGTAGCACGCAGTATTACTTTAAAGGGTCTGCGTTTGCTCACCCAACCTCACCAAACCTCTCAGCCCCAAGAGTGTCCACCCTTATGTCTCATCCAGCTGTGGGTCTAGATATGGTCAATCCAGGTTGCATCACAGCCCCTGAACGAATTGTGTAAGAATTTCTCTCTCTTTCCCTGTCTTTGTTTCATGGGTTTTTAAAAGTAATTTATTTTTATAATGGGGTTTAGCTGCTTTTCACGGCTGTGTTTATGCCGCTTTACACCCACTTGACACACTAACAGAGAGATATCAATACATAGGTTTTAAGATTATTACTAGTCAGATATATTCTTGTGCGGTGAATCGGGCGTGTTGAGTCCAGTTCTCTGAGCAAGGAGTAGGTCTTGTCTATTACATATTGGGTTTATGGAACGGTATCTGAGCTAATTTGAAACTCTTGTTTTATGTATCAGCCCACCTCACCTTTCCCGTTAAGCAGCCATAGTGTGTTTTCTGCATGTGTGACTCTGTTCTGTTTTGTAATTCAGTTCAAGTGTAACGGTTTTTACATTCCCTCTATAAGTGACACCTTATGAGAAGTGTCCTTTTCTGTGTGACTTATTTCACTTAGAATCGTCTTACCTAAATCCACTCATCATGCTGCTACTAGCCTTATGACATTGATTTCATGGCTGAGTGATATTCCATTGTACATAAGGACCACAACTTTTTGATCCATTTTTCGCTGTCCTGGGATATTTAAGGTGGAATGAAGTGGAGGTCCTTGTCAACAGAGCAGCCCTAAACTTTGGGGTGCTTGTGTCTTGCTGATTTTCAATTTTCCCACTTTATCCCCCCATGCGTGGAAGTGCCCTATGCTCTCTAAGCTGTGTTTTTTAGATGTTTCAGGACACACCGTACACTTCTCCAGAGTGGCTGTTGGCGATTTACATCCCGCCCATCAGTGTAGCAAGGCTCCCATTTCTCCATGGCCTGTCCTGCATTCCTGGTTTTGACACTTTTTTCAGCATGGCCCTTTTGACCGATGGGAAGCGAGACTTCTTTGTAGCGCTGATTTGCCTTTCCAGGTTGCTTGGTTGGCCAAAAAGGGCGTATGCGTTTTTTCCTGAATATATTCAGGAAAAAACGCATACGCCCTTTTTGGCCAAGGGCATCATTGTCAACGTTTTGCCGCTTTTCATGTGCTTTAAAGGCGATTCGAATCTACCTCCTGAAATCTGTTTCCTGCAATTCTGCCTTGATTTCAAATCCTCTTCTTTGCCTTCCCTCAATATATTTGTGGACGAGAGTTATCATTTATAACTCTGCAGGTTTGTGAATTGCAGTGCCCTGAAGCTCCATTTCACAAGTCGCTTTCTTGGGAGCTGGCCGCAAAAGCGCAGGATGGCTTCAGGCCCTGTTCTGGTTCCGGGGGGCAGGCTGAGCCTGTGGTTAATTCTTCTTCCTGATGGGAAAATAGAGTGACCTGTGCCTGTCCCAACACCAAGAGCTAGTCTCTCATTGGTTCCCCGTCTTCCCGTTCATCCTCAGGACAAATTGCAACCTGTACGGAACAGGAGGTTAAAGGTGCTGATGCTCCAAGTAGGGAGATTGCTAGTAAAGTGGCTGGAATGGCGAACCCGAGCACAAGGAGATGAGAAATGAGGTGCGTTTTAGAAACCTTTCCCCATCACACGGTGTACCATCTTCTGGGTTTCTCATGCATGTTTTCGATGTAGGAAGATGCCCTTGAACCTGGAGACTTGGGACCCATGCGATGGGTAGCACGCAGTATTACTTTAAAGGGTCTGCGTTTGCTCACCCAACCTCACCAAACCTCTCAGCCCCAAGAGTGTCCACCCTTATGTCTCATCCAGCTGTGGGTCTAGATATGGTCAATCCAGGTTGCATCACAGCCCCTGAACGAATTGTGTAAGAATTTCTCTCTCTTTCCCTGTCTTTGTTTCATGGGTTTTTAAAAGTAATTTATTTTTATAATGGGGTTTAGCTGCTTTTCACGGCTGTGTTTATGCCGCTTTACACCCACTTGACACACTAACAGAGAGATATCAATACATAGGTTTTAAGATTATTACTAGTCAGATATATTCTTGTGCGGTGAATCGGGCGTGTTGAGTCCAGTTCTCTGAGCAAGGAGTAGGTCTTGTCTATTACATATTGGGTTTATGGAACGGTATCTGAGCTAATTTGAAACTCTTGTTTTATGTATCACCCCACCTCACCTTTCCCGTTAAGCAGCCATAGTGTGTTTTCTGCATGTGTGACTCTGTTCTGTTTTGTAATTCAGTTCAAGTGTAACGGTTTTTACATTCCCTCTATAAGTGACACCTTATGAGAAGTGTCCTTTTCTGTGTGACTTATTTCACTTAGAATCGTCTTACCTAAATCCACTCATCATGCTGCTACTAGCCTTATGACATTGATTTCATGGCTGAGTGATATTCCATTGTACATAAGGACCACAACTTTTTGATCCATTTTTCGCTGTCCTGGGATATTTAAGGTGGAATGAAGTGGAGGTCCTTGTCAACAGAGCAGCCCTAAACTTTGGGGTGCTTGTGTCTTGCTGATTTTCAATTTTCCCACTTTATCCCCCCATGCGTGGAAGTGCCCTATGCTCTCTAAGCTGTGTTTTTTAGATGTTTCAGGACACACCGTACACTTCTCCAGAGTGGCTGTTGGCGATTTACATCCCGCCCATCAGTGTAGCAAGGCTCCCATTTCTCCATGGCCTGTCCTGTATTCCTGGTCTTGACACTTTTTTCAGCATGGCCCTTTTGACCGATGGGAAGCGAGACTTCTTTGTAGCGCTGATTTGCCTTTCCAGGTTGCTTGGTTGGCCAAAAAGGGCGTATGCGTTTTTTCCTGAATATATTCAGGAAAAAACGCATACGCCCTTTTTGGCCAAGGGCATCATTGTCAACGTTTTGCCGCTTTTCATGTGCTTTAAAGGCGATTCGAATCTACCTCCTGAAATCTGTTTCCTGCAATTCTGCCTTGATTTCAAATCCTCTTCTTTGCCTTCCCTCAATATATTTGTGGACGAGAGTTATCATTTATAACTCTGCAGGTTTGTGAATTGCAGTGCCCTGAAGCTCCATTTCACAAGTCGCTTTCTTGGGAGCTGGCCGCAAAAGCGCAGGATGGCTTCAGGCCCTGTTCTGGTTCCGGGGGGCAGGCTGAGCCTGTGGTTAATTCTTCTTCCTGATGGGAAAATAGAGTGACCTGTGCCTGTCCCAACACCAAGAGCTAGTCTCTCATTGGTTCCCCGTCTTCCCGTTCATCCTCAGGACAAATTGCAACCTGTACGGAACAGGAGGTTAAAGGTGCTGATGCTCCAAGTAGGGAGATTGCTAGTAAAGTGGCTGGAATGGCGAACCCGAGCACAAGGAGATGAGAAATGAGGTGCGTTTTAGAAACCTTTCCCCATCACACGGTGTACCATCTTCTGGGTTTCTCATGCATGTTTTCGATGTAGGAAGATGCCCTTGAACCTGGAGACTTGGGACCCATGCGATGGGTAGCACGCAGTATTACTTTAAAGGGTCTGCGTTTGCTCACCCAACCTCACCAAACCTCTCAGCCCCAAGAGTGTCCACCCTTATGTCTCATCCAGCTGTGGGTCTAGATATGGTCAATCCAGGTTGCATCACAGCCCCTGAACGAATTGTGTAAGAATTTCTCTCTCTTTCCCTGTCTTTGTTTCATGGGTTTTTAAAAGTAATTTATTTTTATAATGGGGTTTAGCTGCTTTTCACGGCTGTGTTTATGCCGCTTTACACCCACTTGACACACTAACAGAGAGATATCAATACATAGGTTTTAAGATTATTACTAGTCAGATATATTCTTGTGCGGTGAATCGGGCGTGTTGAGTCCAGTTCTCTGAGCAAGGAGTAGGTCTTGTCTATTACATATTGGGTTTATGGAACGGTATCTGAGCTAATTTGAAACTCTTGTTTTATGTATCAGCCCACCTCACCTTTCCCGTTAAGCAGCCATAGTGTGTTTTCTGCATGTGTGACTCTGTTCTGTTTTGTAATTCAGTTCAAGTGTAACGGTTTTTACATTCCCTCTATAAGTGACACCTTATGAGAAGTGTCCTTTTCTGTGTGACTTATTTCACTTAGAATCGTCTTACCTAAATCCACTCATCATGCTGCTACTAGCCTTATGACATTGATTTCATGGCTGAGTGATATTCCATTGTACATAAGGACCACAACTTTTTGATCCATTTTTCGCTGTCCTGGGATATTTAAGGTGGAATGAAGTGGAGGTCCTTGTCAACAGAGCAGCCCTAAACTTTGGGGTGCTTGTGTCTTGCTGATTTTCAATTTTCCCACTTTATCCCCCCATGCGTGGAAGTGCCCTATGCTCTCTAAGCTGTGTTTTTTAGATGTTTCAGGACACACCGTACACTTCTCCAGAGTGGCTGTTGGCGATTTACATCCCGCCCATCAGTGTAGCAAGGCTCCCATTTCTCCATGGCCTGTCCTGCATTCCTGGTTTTGACACTTTTTTCAGCATGGCCCTTTTGACCGATGGGAAGCGAGACTTCTTTGTAGCGCTGATTTGCCTTTCCAGGTTGCTTGGTTGGCCAAAAAGGGCGTATGCGTTTTTTCCTGAATATATTCAGGAAAAAACGCATACGCCCTTTTTGGCCAAGGGCATCATTGTCAACGTTTTGCCGCTTTTCATGTGCTTTAAAGGCGATTCGAATCTACCTCCTGAAATCTGTTTCCTGCAATTCTGCCTTGATTTCAAATCCTCTTCTTTGCCTTCCCTCAATATATTTGTGGACGAGAGTTATCATTTATAACTCTGCAGGTTTGTGAATTGCAGTGCCCTGAAGCTCCATTTCACAAGTCGCTTTCTTGGGAGCTGGCCGCAAAAGCGCAGGATGGCTTCAGGCCCTGTTCTGGTTCCGGGGGGCAGGCTGAGCCTGTGGTTAATTCTTCTTCCTGATGGGAAAATAGAGTGACCTGTGCCTGTCCCAACACCAAGAGCTAGTCTCTCATTGGTTCCCCGTCTTCCCGTTCATCCTCAGGACAAATTGCAACCTGTACGGAACAGGAGGTTAAAGGTGCTGATGCTCCAAGTAGGGAGATTGCTAGTAAAGTGGCTGGAATGGCGAACCCGAGCACAAGGAGATGAGAAATGAGGTGCGTTTTAGAAACCTTTCCCCATCACACGGTGTACCATCTTCTGGGTTTCTCATGCATGTTTTCGATGTAGGAAGATGCCCTTGAACCTGGAGACTTGGGACCCATGCGATGGGTAGCACGCAGTATTACTTTAAAGGGTCTGCGTTTGCTCACCCAACCTCACCAAACCTCTCAGCCCCAAGAGTGTCCACCCTTATGTCTCATCCAGCTGTGGGTCTAGATATGGTCAATCCAGGTTGCATCACAGCCCCTGAACGAATTGTGTAAGAATTTCTCTCTCTTTCCCTGTCTTTGTTTCATGGGTTTTTAAAAGTAATTTATTTTTATAATGGGGTTTAGCTGCTTTTCACGGCTGTGTTTATGCCGCTTTACACCCACTTGACACACTAACAGAGAGATATCAATACATAGGTTTTAAGATTATTACTAGTCAGATATATTCTTGTGCGGTGAATCGGGCGTGTTGAGTCCAGTTCTCTGAGCAAGGAGTAGGTCTTGTCTATTACATATTGGGTTTATGGAACGGTATCTGAGCTAATTTGAAACTCTTGTTTTATGTATCACCCCACCTCACCTTTCCCGTTAAGCAGCCATAGTGTGTTTTCTGCATGTGTGACTCTGTTCTGTTTTGTAATTCAGTTCAAGTGTAACGGTTTTTACATTCCCTCTATAAGTGACACCTTATGAGAAGTGTCCTTTTCTGTGTGACTTATTTCACTTAGAATCGTCTTACCTAAATCCACTCATCATGCTGCTACTAGCCTTATGACATTGATTTCATGGCTGAGTGATATTCCATTGTACATAAGGACCACAACTTTTTGATCCATTTTTCGCTGTCCTGGGATATTTAAGGTGGAATGAAGTGGAGGTCCTTGTCAACAGAGCAGCCCTAAACTTTGGGGTGCTTGTGTCTTGCTGATTTTCAATTTTCCCACTTTATCCCCCCATGCGTGGAAGTGCCCTATGCTCTCTAAGCTGTGTTTTTTAGATGTTTCAGGACACACCGTACACTTCTCCAGAGTGGCTGTTGGCGATTTACATCCCGCCCATCAGTGTAGCAAGGCTCCCATTTCTCCATGGCCTGTCCTGTATTCCTGGTCTTGACACTTTTTTCAGCATGGCCCTTTTGACCGATGGGAAGCGAGACTTCTTTGTAGCGCTGATTTGCCTTTCCAGGTTGCTTGGTTGGCCAAAAAGGGCGTATGCGTTTTTTCCTGAATATATTCAGGAAAAAACGCATACGCCCTTTTTGGCCAAGGGCATCATTGTCAACGTTTTGCCGCTTTTCATGTGCTTTAAAGGCGATTCGAATCTACCTCCTGAAATCTGTTTCCTGCAATTCTGCCTTGATTTCAAATCCTCTTCTTTGCCTTCCCTCAATATATTTGTGGACGAGAGTTATCATTTATAACTCTGCAGGTTTGTGAATTGCAGTGCCCTGAAGCTCCATTTCACAAGTCGCTTTCTTGGGAGCTGGCCGCAAAAGCGCAGGATGGCTTCAGGCCCTGTTCTGGTTCCGGGGGGCAGGCTGAGCCTGTGGTTAATTCTTCTTCCTGATGGGAAAATAGAGTGACCTGTGCCTGTCCCAACACCAAGAGCTAGTCTCTCATTGGTTCCCCGTCTTCCCGTTCATCCTCAGGACAAATTGCAACCTGTACGGAACAGGAGGTTAAAGGTGCTGATGCTCCAAGTAGGGAGATTGCTAGTAAAGTGGCTGGAATGGCGAACCCGAGCACAAGGAGATGAGAAATGAGGTGCGTTTTAGAAACCTTTCCCCATCACACGGTGTACCATCTTCTGGGTTTCTCATGCATGTTTTCGATGTAGGAAGATGCCCTTGAACCTGGAGACTTGGGACCCATGCGATGGGTAGCACGCAGTATTACTTTAAAGGGTCTGCGTTTGCTCACCCAACCTCACCAAACCTCTCAGCCCCAAGAGTGTCCACCCTTATGTCTCATCCAGCTGTGGGTCTAGATATGGTCAATCCAGGTTGCATCACAGCCCCTGAACGAATTGTGTAAGAATTTCTCTCTCTTTCCCTGTCTTTGTTTCATGGGTTTTTAAAAGTAATTTATTTTTATAATGGGGTTTAGCTGCTTTTCACGGCTGTGTTTATGCCGCTTTACACCCACTTGACACACTAACAGAGAGATATCAATACATAGGTTTTAAGATTATTACTAGTCAGATATATTCTTGTGCGGTGAATCGGGCGTGTTGAGTCCAGTTCTCTGAGCAAGGAGTAGGTCTTGTCTATTACATATTGGGTTTATGGAACGGTATCTGAGCTAATTTGAAACTCTTGTTTTATGTATCACCCCACCTCACCTTTCCCGTTAAGCAGCCATAGTGTGTTTTCTGCATGTGTGACTCTGTTCTGTTTTGTAATTCAGTTCAAGTGTAACGGTTTTTACATTCCCTCTATAAGTGACACCTTATGAGAAGTGTCCTTTTCTGTGTGACTTATTTCACTTAGAATCGTCTTACCTAAATCCACTCATCATGCTGCTACTAGCCTTATGACATTGATTTCATGGCTGAGTGATATTCCATTGTACATAAGGACCACAACTTTTTGATCCATTTTTCGCTGTCCTGGGATATTTAAGGTGGAATGAAGTGGAGGTCCTTGTCAACAGAGCAGCCCTAAACTTTGGGGTGCTTGTGTCTTGCTGATTTTCAATTTTCCCACTTTATCCCCCCATGCGTGGAAGTGCCCTATGCTCTCTAAGCTGTGTTTTTTAGATGTTTCAGGACACACCGTACACTTCTCCAGAGTGGCTGTTGGCGATTTACATCCCGCCCATCAGTGTAGCAAGGCTCCCATTTCTCCATGGCCTGTCCTGTATTCCTGGTCTTGACACTTTTTTCAGCATGGCCCTTTTGACCGATGGGAAGCGAGACTTCTTTGTAGCGCTGATTTGCCTTTCCAGGTTGCTTGGTTGGCCAAAAAGGGCGTATGCGTTTTTTCCTGAATATATTCAGGAAAAAACGCATACGCCCTTTTTGGCCAAGGGCATCATTGTCAACGTTTTGCCGCTTTTCATGTGCTTTAAAGGCGATTCGAATCTACCTCCTGAAATCTGTTTCCTGCAATTCTGCCTTGATTTCAAATCCTCTTCTTTGCCTTCCCTCAATATATTTGTGGACGAGAGTTATCATTTATAACTCTGCAGGTTTGTGAATTGCAGTGCCCTGAAGCTCCATTTCACAAGTCGCTTTCTTGGGAGCTGGCCGCAAAAGCGCAGGATGGCTTCAGGCCCTGTTCTGGTTCCGGGGGGCAGGCTGAGCCTGTGGTTAATTCTTCTTCCTGATGGGAAAATAGAGTGACCTGTGCCTGTCCCAACACCAAGAGCTAGTCTCTCATTGGTTCCCCGTCTTCCCGTTCATCCTCAGGACAAATTGCAACCTGTACGGAACAGGAGGTTAAAGGTGCTGATGCTCCAAGTAGGGAGATTGCTAGTAAAGTGGCTGGAATGGCGAACCCGAGCACAAGGAGATGAGAAATGAGGTGCGTTTTAGAAACCTTTCCCCATCACACGGTGTACCATCTTCTGGGTTTCTCATGCATGTTTTCGATGTAGGAAGATGCCCTTGAACCTGGAGACTTGGGACCCATGCGATGGGTAGCACGCAGTATTACTTTAAAGGGTCTGCGTTTGCTCACCCAACCTCACCAAACCTCTCAGCCCCAAGAGTGTCCACCCTTATGTCTCATCCAGCTGTGGGTCTAGATATGGTCAATCCAGGTTGCATCACAGCCCCTGAACGAATTGTGTAAGAATTTCTCTCTCTTTCCCTGTCTTTGTTTCATGGGTTTTTAAAAGTAATTTATTTTTATAATGGGGTTTAGCTGCTTTTCACGGCTGTGTTTATGCCGCTTTACACCCACTTGACACACTAACAGAGAGATATCAATACATAGGTTTTAAGATTATTACTAGTCAGATATATTCTTGTGCGGTGAATCGGGCGTGTTGAGTCCAGTTCTCTGAGCAAGGAGTAGGTCTTGTCTATTACATATTGGGTTTATGGAACGGTATCTGAGCTAATTTGAAACTCTTGTTTTATGTATCACCCCACCTCACCTTTCCCGTTAAGCAGCCATAGTGTGTTTTCTGCATGTGTGACTCTGTTCTGTTTTGTAATTCAGTTCAAGTGTAACGGTTTTTACATTCCCTCTATAAGTGACACCTTATGAGAAGTGTCCTTTTCTGTGTGACTTATTTCACTTAGAATCGTCTTACCTAAATCCACTCATCATGCTGCTACTAGCCTTATGACATTGATTTCATGGCTGAGTGATATTCCATTGTACATAAGGACCACAACTTTTTGATCCATTTTTCGCTGTCCTGGGATATTTAAGGTGGAATGAAGTGGAGGTCCTTGTCAACAGAGCAGCCCTAAACTTTGGGGTGCTTGTGTCTTGCTGATTTTCAATTTTCCCACTTTATCCCCCCATGCGTGGAAGTGCCCTATGCTCTCTAAGCTGTGTTTTTTAGATGTTTCAGGACACACCGTACACTTCTCCAGAGTGGCTGTTGGCGATTTACATCCCGCCCATCAGTGTAGCAAGGCTCCCATTTCTCCATGGCCTGTCCTGTATTCCTGGTCTTGACACTTTTTTCAGCATGGCCCTTTTGACCGATGGGAAGCGAGACTTCTTTGTAGCGCTGATTTGCCTTTCCAGGTTGCTTGGTTGGCCAAAAAGGGCGTATGCGTTTTTTCCTGAATATATTCAGGAAAAAACGCATACGCCCTTTTTGGCCAAGGGCATCATTGTCAACGTTTTGCCGCTTTTCATGTGCTTTAAAGGCGATTCGAATCTACCTCCTGAAATCTGTTTCCTGCAATTCTGCCTTGATTTCAAATCCTCTTCTTTGCCTTCCCTCAATATATTTGTGGACGAGAGTTATCATTTATAACTCTGCAGGTTTGTGAATTGCAGTGCCCTGAAGCTCCATTTCACAAGTCGCTTTCTTGGGAGCTGGCCGCAAAAGCGCAGGATGGCTTCAGGCCCTGTTCTGGTTCCGGGGGGCAGGCTGAGCCTGTGGTTAATTCTTCTTCCTGATGGGAAAATAGAGTGACCTGTGCCTGTCCCAACACCAAGAGCTAGTCTCTCATTGGTTCCCCGTCTTCCCGTTCATCCTCAGGACAAATTGCAACCTGTACGGAACAGGAGGTTAAAGGTGCTGATGCTCCAAGTAGGGAGATTGCTAGTAAAGTGGCTGGAATGGCGAACCCGAGCACAAGGAGATGAGAAATGAGGTGCGTTTTAGAAACCTTTCCCCATCACACGGTGTACCATCTTCTGGGTTTCTCATGCATGTTTTCGATGTAGGAAGATGCCCTTGAACCTGGAGACTTGGGACCCATGCGATGGGTAGCACGCAGTATTACTTTAAAGGGTCTGCGTTTGCTCACCCAACCTCACCAAACCTCTCAGCCCCAAGAGTGTCCACCCTTATGTCTCATCCAGCTGTGGGTCTAGATATGGTCAATCCAGGTTGCATCACAGCCCCTGAACGAATTGTGTAAGAATTTCTCTCTCTTTCCCTGTCTTTGTTTCATGGGTTTTTAAAAGTAATTTATTTTTATAATGGGGTTTAGCTGCTTTTCACGGCTGTGTTTATGCCGCTTTACACCCACTTGACACACTAACAGAGAGATATCAATACATAGGTTTTAAGATTATTACTAGTCAGATATATTCTTGTGCGGTGAATCGGGCGTGTTGAGTCCAGTTCTCTGAGCAAGGAGTAGGTCTTGTCTATTACATATTGGGTTTATGGAACGGTATCTGAGCTAATTTGAAACTCTTGTTTTATGTATCAGCCCACCTCACCTTTCCCGTTAAGCAGCCATAGTGTGTTTTCTGCATGTGTGACTCTGTTCTGTTTTGTAATTCAGTTCAAGTGTAACGGTTTTTACATTCCCTCTATAAGTGACACCTTATGAGAAGTGTCCTTTTCTGTGTGACTTATTTCACTTAGAATCGTCTTACCTAAATCCACTCATCATGCTGCTACTAGCCTTATGACATTGATTTCATGGCTGAGTGATATTCCATTGTACATAAGGACCACAACTTTTTGATCCATTTTTCGCTGTCCTGGGATATTTAAGGTGGAATGAAGTGGAGGTCCTTGTCAACAGAGCAGCCCTAAACTTTGGGGTGCTTGTGTCTTGCTGATTTTCAATTTTCCCACTTTATCCCCCCATGCGTGGAAGTGCCCTATGCTCTCTAAGCTGTGTTTTTTAGATGTTTCAGGACACACCGTACACTTCTCCAGAGTGGCTGTTGGCGATTTACATCCCGCCCATCAGTGTAGCAAGGCTCCCATTTCTCCATGGCCTGTCCTGCATTCCTGGTTTTGACACTTTTTTCAGCATGGCCCTTTTGACCGATGGGAAGCGAGACTTCTTTGTAGCGCTGATTTGCCTTTCCAGGTTGCTTGGTTGGCCAAAAAGGGCGTATGCGTTTTTTCCTGAATATATTCAGGAAAAAACGCATACGCCCTTTTTGGCCAAGGGCATCATTGTCAACGTTTTGCCGCTTTTCATGTGCTTTAAAGGCGATTCGAATCTACCTCCTGAAATCTGTTTCCTGCAATTCTGCCTTGATTTCAAATCCTCTTCTTTGCCTTCCCTCAATATATTTGTGGACGAGAGTTATCATTTATAACTCTGCAGGTTTGTGAATTGCAGTGCCCTGAAGCTCCATTTCACAAGTCGCTTTCTTGGGAGCTGGCCGCAAAAGCGCAGGATGGCTTCAGGCCCTGTTCTGGTTCCGGGGGGCAGGCTGAGCCTGTGGTTAATTCTTCTTCCTGATGGGAAAATAGAGTGACCTGTGCCTGTCCCAACACCAAGAGCTAGTCTCTCATTGGTTCCCCGTCTTCCCGTTCATCCTCAGGACAAATTGCAACCTGTACGGAACAGGAGGTTAAAGGTGCTGATGCTCCAAGTAGGGAGATTGCTAGTAAAGTGGCTGGAATGGCGAACCCGAGCACAAGGAGATGAGAAATGAGGTGCGTTTTAGAAACCTTTCCCCATCACACGGTGTACCATCTTCTGGGTTTCTCATGCATGTTTTCGATGTAGGAAGATGCCCTTGAACCTGGAGACTTGGGACCCATGCGATGGGTAGCACGCAGTATTACTTTAAAGGGTCTGCGTTTGCTCACCCAACCTCACCAAACCTCTCAGCCCCAAGAGTGTCCACCCTTATGTCTCATCCAGCTGTGGGTCTAGATATGGTCAATCCAGGTTGCATCACAGCCCCTGAACGAATTGTGTAAGAATTTCTCTCTCTTTCCCTGTCTTTGTTTCATGGGTTTTTAAAAGTAATTTATTTTTATAATGGGGTTTAGCTGCTTTTCACGGCTGTGTTTATGCCGCTTTACACCCACTTGACACACTAACAGAGAGATATCAATACATAGGTTTTAAGATTATTACTAGTCAGATATATTCTTGTGCGGTGAATCGGGCGTGTTGAGTCCAGTTCTCTGAGCAAGGAGTAGGTCTTGTCTATTACATATTGGGTTTATGGAACGGTATCTGAGCTAATTTGAAACTCTTGTTTTATGTATCACCCCACCTCACCTTTCCCGTTAAGCAGCCATAGTGTGTTTTCTGCATGTGTGACTCTGTTCTGTTTTGTAATTCAGTTCAAGTGTAACGGTTTTTACATTCCCTCTATAAGTGACACCTTATGAGAAGTGTCCTTTTCTGTGTGACTTATTTCACTTAGAATCGTCTTACCTAAATCCACTCATCATGCTGCTACTAGCCTTATGACATTGATTTCATGGCTGAGTGATATTCCATTGTACATAAGGACCACAACTTTTTGATCCATTTTTCGCTGTCCTGGGATATTTAAGGTGGAATGAAGTGGAGGTCCTTGTCAACAGAGCAGCCCTAAACTTTGGGGTGCTTGTGTCTTGCTGATTTTCAATTTTCCCACTTTATCCCCCCATGCGTGGAAGTGCCCTATGCTCTCTAAGCTGTGTTTTTTAGATGTTTCAGGACACACCGTACACTTCTCCAGAGTGGCTGTTGGCGATTTACATCCCGCCCATCAGTGTAGCAAGGCTCCCATTTCTCCATGGCCTGTCCTGTATTCCTGGTCTTGACACTTTTTTCAGCATGGCCCTTTTGACCGATGGGAAGCGAGACTTCTTTGTAGCGCTGATTTGCCTTTCCAGGTTGCTTGGTTGGCCAAAAAGGGCGTATGCGTTTTTTCCTGAATATATTCAGGAAAAAACGCATACGCCCTTTTTGGCCAAGGGCATCATTGTCAACGTTTTGCCGCTTTTCATGTGCTTTAAAGGCGATTCGAATCTACCTCCTGAAATCTGTTTCCTGCAATTCTGCCTTGATTTCAAATCCTCTTCTTTGCCTTCCCTCAATATATTTGTGGACGAGAGTTATCATTTATAACTCTGCAGGTTTGTGAATTGCAGTGCCCTGAAGCTCCATTTCACAAGTCGCTTTCTTGGGAGCTGGCCGCAAAAGCGCAGGATGGCTTCAGGCCCTGTTCTGGTTCCGGGGGGCAGGCTGAGCCTGTGGTTAATTCTTCTTCCTGATGGGAAAATAGAGTGACCTGTGCCTGTCCCAACACCAAGAGCTAGTCTCTCATTGGTTCCCCGTCTTCCCGTTCATCCTCAGGACAAATTGCAACCTGTACGGAACAGGAGGTTAAAGGTGCTGATGCTCCAAGTAGGGAGATTGCTAGTAAAGTGGCTGGAATGGCGAACCCGAGCACAAGGAGATGAGAAATGAGGTGCGTTTTAGAAACCTTTCCCCATCACACGGTGTACCATCTTCTGGGTTTCTCATGCATGTTTTCGATGTAGGAAGATGCCCTTGAACCTGGAGACTTGGGACCCATGCGATGGGTAGCACGCAGTATTACTTTAAAGGGTCTGCGTTTGCTCACCCAACCTCACCAAACCTCTCAGCCCCAAGAGTGTCCACCCTTATGTCTCATCCAGCTGTGGGTCTAGATATGGTCAATCCAGGTTGCATCACAGCCCCTGAACGAATTGTGTAAGAATTTCTCTCTCTTTCCCTGTCTTTGTTTCATGGGTTTTTAAAAGTAATTTATTTTTATAATGGGGTTTAGCTGCTTTTCACGGCTGTGTTTATGCCGCTTTACACCCACTTGACACACTAACAGAGAGATATCAATACATAGGTTTTAAGATTATTACTAGTCAGATATATTCTTGTGCGGTGAATCGGGCGTGTTGAGTCCAGTTCTCTGAGCAAGGAGTAGGTCTTGTCTATTACATATTGGGTTTATGGAACGGTATCTGAGCTAATTTGAAACTCTTGTTTTATGTATCACCCCACCTCACCTTTCCCGTTAAGCAGCCATAGTGTGTTTTCTGCATGTGTGACTCTGTTCTGTTTTGTAATTCAGTTCAAGTGTAACGGTTTTTACATTCCCTCTATAAGTGACACCTTATGAGAAGTGTCCTTTTCTGTGTGACTTATTTCACTTAGAATCGTCTTACCTAAATCCACTCATCATGCTGCTACTAGCCTTATGACATTGATTTCATGGCTGAGTGATATTCCATTGTACATAAGGACCACAACTTTTTGATCCATTTTTCGCTGTCCTGGGATATTTAAGGTGGAATGAAGTGGAGGTCCTTGTCAACAGAGCAGCCCTAAACTTTGGGGTGCTTGTGTCTTGCTGATTTTCAATTTTCCCACTTTATCCCCCCATGCGTGGAAGTGCCCTATGCTCTCTAAGCTGTGTTTTTTAGATGTTTCAGGACACACCGTACACTTCTCCAGAGTGGCTGTTGGCGATTTACATCCCGCCCATCAGTGTAGCAAGGCTCCCATTTCTCCATGGCCTGTCCTGTATTCCTGGTCTTGACACTTTTTTCAGCATGGCCCTTTTGACCGATGGGAAGCGAGACTTCTTTGTAGCGCTGATTTGCCTTTCCAGGTTGCTTGGTTGGCCAAAAAGGGCGTATGCGTTTTTTCCTGAATATATTCAGGAAAAAACGCATACGCCCTTTTTGGCCAAGGGCATCATTGTCAACGTTTTGCCGCTTTTCATGTGCTTTAAAGGCGATTCGAATCTACCTCCTGAAATCTGTTTCCTGCAATTCTGCCTTGATTTCAAATCCTCTTCTTTGCCTTCCCTCAATATATTTGTGGACGAGAGTTATCATTTATAACTCTGCAGGTTTGTGAATTGCAGTGCCCTGAAGCTCCATTTCACAAGTCGCTTTCTTGGGAGCTGGCCGCAAAAGCGCAGGATGGCTTCAGGCCCTGTTCTGGTTCCGGGGGGCAGGCTGAGCCTGTGGTTAATTCTTCTTCCTGATGGGAAAATAGAGTGACCTGTGCCTGTCCCAACACCAAGAGCTAGTCTCTCATTGGTTCCCCGTCTTCCCGTTCATCCTCAGGACAAATTGCAACCTGTACGGAACAGGAGGTTAAAGGTGCTGATGCTCCAAGTAGGGAGATTGCTAGTAAAGTGGCTGGAATGGCGAACCCGAGCACAAGGAGATGAGAAATGAGGTGCGTTTTAGAAACCTTTCCCCATCACACGGTGTACCATCTTCTGGGTTTCTCATGCATGTTTTCGATGTAGGAAGATGCCCTTGAACCTGGAGACTTGGGACCCATGCGATGGGTAGCACGCAGTATTACTTTAAAGGGTCT